>NC_083407.1:66807462-67114605 GCF_020745735.1 Hemiscyllium ocellatum
ATAATTTCCAGAGAATGAATATAGGTGAGTGTTTTAAGTAAAGGGCTGAGGAAAGAGGAAAGTCAGTAAGGAGGTGGGCAGGTGAGAAGCCTGGCAGTGAGCAGGTGAGAAGGCTGGCAGGGTTGTAAGGTGACAGGTAAGTGAGGTGAGGTGGCAAACAGAGGATGAGGGTTCAGAGGAGTCGGTTCAGATCAGAAAATGTTGTCACAGTGGGCCTGGTCAGGGATGGGGAGTAGAGAGGTGATGGATAAGATCAGGTCAGCCAATTTGATTGGGGGATAGAGTGTCAGAGAGAATTGGGGGCATTAGGTCCAGGGTTGTATCAGAGGGAAGTCATGTGTTGGCGGTCAGGTCAAGCATTTGGAGAGGTGTGTGTGTGTGTGTGTAAAATCAGAAGATCTGGGTCATTAGTTCATTGCTGACGCATGATTCAATGCCTTCTAGTTCCTCATTCAAGACCTATTGTCTCTTATTCTATTGATGGCACAAATGTTTTGTGGTCAAGCCAGATTTAAATCTCACTTAACACATCAACATAACCAGTTACAGTATGGGTCATTAAATACCACAGGAACAGCGGCCATGCTCATTCTTTACTTTCCAGAATCCACAGGCATTAATGCAAAGGGCACAGCCCAACAAGTATTTTGGCTAAGATGAGCCTTATGCTTACACCAGGAGATTCAGCTGTCATTTCCTACACTTAAATTTCTCAAGATATTTCAATCCTTCTTTTGTGTTATAAATTTACTTGGCTCCAAAAGAAAACATAGGTATTAAGTTGTTTAACAATTGAATAACCGATGATCTGTGGCTTTCTGCACCTCATGACCTACCATCATTGTTTAAATGTTTCCATCTGAAATATTTTCTCTTTGCAGATATTGCTAGACCTGTTTTCTATTTTTAACATTTTCTGATTTCATTTCAATGTTTGGTTCTAGTTTCTCCCCTACATAGCCATACTTATTCAGTTATTGTAATTTCACTAATTAATAAAGGTAACTAATGGTTGAAATCTCTTTGCTAAAAGTTGTACAAGAACCATTAAATTAATAAACTATCAATGCAATAGCATAGTATTTTTGATAATGAGCACTGACATAATATGCTGAATTGTTCTTTGGTGTAGAGTTCAATAATTTCACACAAGACAGAAAACTTGCCTCCTTCACCAAACCTAATAGGCAACCGACAATATGTAATTCAGTGCCAATCTCAGAGTTTTCCCAAAAACATAAAATTACTTGTGTTAAGACTAAACGTTGTTTTTCTACCTTAAGGGAACATTGAACTGTATTTGGGTAGGGCAGAGGATTTGGGTTAAGTTAGGAGACTCAGGGGCTGTCAGAGTGAATCTGGGCAGGTGTTGGGTGCAGGGAGGAGGTGGGGATGGTCAAGCTAGGCCAGGGATGTGGCGTTTTTGGGAAGGAGTAGGGCTCAGTTTCAGGGGAAGTTTGGAGTACATCTTCATGAAGAGCATTGCAAAACCCGTAGTGATATGGTTTACTGTTTAGTTCGGTGTTTGCAATTTTAGCTGTTTCACTGAACAAAAATAGTCTGCATTAGGTTCATGATCCTGCCCTTATATTTGTTTCCACTTACTTTGATAGTTAGGGCAAAGGAAGGAATTAGCTAATAAGTAATTATTGCCAACAGCAAGTAGTATTATTTTATGCAGCAAGATTGAATGATGTGCTCGAAAGCTGCTTTATCAGAGAGAAGGGTGCCAATAGAATAAACAAGCACAACAATTCATGAAGCGTTTTGAGTCATAAAGATGTTCTCAGGTGCTTCGCAAAAACATACATAGCTCACTAACTTGATAGCCTCTCAGATACTTTAACATAATCAGAATCAGTGCATCCAATTATTTGATGTAAATTCCAACTATAGTTTATGTATGGTTTAAAAAAAAGTGATTACACACAGAGATACTTTGTTTCTTTAGAGCAGATTACATCTAAGCTATTTTGGGGAGAGATGATTTTATTATCTCAAAAGAAATGGGGCTGAAGGGGAAGCAGATGAAGCAACATTACTCAGATATTTAACTATCCCCTCGACATTCAACAGAACCATCACAAAGCTGATCTCACTCCCACTATTAACATTCTGAGAATTACCATCGACTGGAAGCTTAACTAAAAAAAACTTCTGAATACCATCTCAATGGCAGCACATCAGAGGTTTACAATTCTACAGAGAGTAACTTATTTCCTAACTCTCTAAAGCTGTTTACCTTTTACACAGCACAGGAAAGGCATTTGATAAAATACATTTGCCTGGGAGAGTGCAACTCCAAAGCATTCAGAAGTTCAACACCATCCAGGAAAAGGCACCCTGTTTCACCAGGACCATAGTCTATCTCCTCAAACTTTCACTCTTTCCATCACTGGAATACATTGGAAGTAGTACAACACATCTACAGGATGCACTGCAGCAAAATTATCAAGTCTCCTTCCATACCTACAAGCTAGACTATAAACACTTGGGAACACCTCATCTGCGTGTTGCCATGAATCATCCTGATTTGGAAATATAACCATCATTGTTAATGAGTCAAAATCATGGCATTCCTACTCCAACAGCACTGTGGACGTTCCAGTACACTGACTATAGCCTCTCAACTCAGCAACCTACCAACCATCTTCTCAAGAGCAAGAAGGAATGATCAATTAATGATGGTCTCATCAATGTGTCCAAACAATTAAAAAAACAAACAAACCAAGTGACTAACACTATCAAGGCTACTCCCCTAGGGGTAACAATCTATAAACTACAATCGCTGGCTGTATGGGTGGAGTGTTTGAAATCCATATGCGAATAATTATGTTAAATAGAGAGAAACATGTAGTTGATAAATTCAGCACATCTATTAATAGTAAATTCACATCTTATTCCTGTTTCAGATTCAGTTTATTTTTTGTCATTTTAATATTGCATCTGAGTCTATAATAATAAATATACTGTGGTTGTATATCAGCTGTTGACAAAACAACTTGCTCAGTGGATCACAAAGAATAGCTTCTTGAATTGCTAGGCAATTATGAATACAGGCCTGACAAAATTAGTGTAATCTTTTTTTAAAAAAATAACTGATGCTAACTTAGGAGCAACAAATTATTCAAAGAAACACAGAAATTAGGAGTGGGCATAGGCCATTCAGCCCTTTGAGCCTGTTTCGCCATTAATTGTGTTCATGGCTAATCATCCAACTCAATAGCCTGTTCTTGCTTATTCCCCCATATCCCCTCATCCCATTAGACCCAAGTGCTATATCCAAATTCTTCTTGAAATTATACAGTATTTTGGCCTCGAATACTTGAAACAAAATATTTGAAATGCATTTCTTCTGGAATTAGTAGTTATAAGACCTCTGAATTTGATTTAAAAATGTTAAACCAGCAAAATCCTAAAAGGAATTATTGGAATATCTTATCCAAAGGGTAGGAAGAGTATATCAAAGTAAACTGCTTCATGAGAAGCAGCAAAATCCTTCCAGTCAGGAGGCTTTCCTGCAGCATGACAAACCCTGGGAAAGCAACCAAAGGCAAATAAATTCCTGTTACCAAAGTTCAATCTGCCATATTGGATTTATTTTCTTTGTCACATGTGTCCATTGATAACAAAGATTGAATTAAAAGGCAGGTGATATTACTTATTTATACATTAGAGTGTATATAGCTAAGTATACAGGTTCCTTAAATTAACAAATAAAGAACTAGTTTATTGCAAAACAAACTTGCTCAAGCGAAGTTTATGAAAATGTACACAAGCATACAAATTAACCCCCAGGTCTGACAAATTAAAAAAAAACACTCTTCTTGTAGTGTTTTGTAAGAGAAAAATTAAAGATAACATTTGGAACAAAAAAAATTATTCACAGATGTTTCAATTGCTGGCCGCAGGTCAAAGGCACCTTCCACACAAGCTACTCGCACTGGGGATCAGTTATGGCTGACTGAATTACTTTCAGAGACAGTGTGTAGATTCAAACTTCTCTTTTAAGAACACTTCACTTGTTGTGATGAGGCCTTCCAATTGGATTTCAAGTCACAAATTTGGATGGAGGGGGATCAGAGAAAGAGGTGGTAAAGTCTATTCCCCTGTGGCAACTTCTTTCTGACTATCTGTGCTTAAAACCAGTTGTTTTGCATTCATAATCTGGGTTATCTAACACTCTCTGGAAGTTACATACTCTATCTTTCCATTCAAACAATTTATTACAAATTTAAAATTGCAAACTTAAATACAATAGCTTCAAGCTTTCTTTTCAAAAGGTTCGAGATATGTATAAATATCCAACTGATATTATAATTAACATTTCACCTACCATATTCATAACACACTTCCACTAAATATTTAAAAAGTGTTTTTATACCATTATTCTTTTGTTACAAAACCCACATGGTCGTATGAATGCTACAGACACATTAATAACTGTGCTATGTAAATGAATTCTGTAATATTAATTGGGTATATGGATAAATTCATTGTTCTCTTTAAATTATTCACTGCATGCACTTTCATACTTAAATTGCGTTGCTTAAGAAATGACACTCAAGTGGAGCACTAGCCTCAATGCACCATTCTTTCCCATTTAACTTTCTTCAGGCTGCAGTCCAATTCAAATCTTATTGGAGGCTAATATTTTTAAGGTGGAGCAACAATTACCACATGTCTGCATTTATCCCATCAGTACATATGTAAACAGAACTACAGCCAATAATTCCACCAAGTTGTGCAGGTGCACAGCTATAATTCAATAAGGAATGCACCATGCAGGGAACAAACAGGCTGCACACAATGTTCGATTTGAGATATATATTTGCTTAGTAATACACACAAAACTTACAGGGGATGTAGAGTTCAACAATTTGGCTGCACTCAGCAATAATAAGTTAAACAGAACCATTGGAGACAGCCACTAACAGAAGAAAATTAAAATGCTCTCCCATACTAAAAAAACTTATTTATATCTCTACAACAAACTACTACTATGCATCTGCATAGAGCAAAGCAGAAAGAAATTTGTTAATATTATAACAAATAGCAAATAATTCAATTATCCAGGGAATCTCCTCAAAGTTGCCAACGGGAAAACATTGTCAGAAATTATATTCATGCAGGCATTTCGTAAGGACTAGTGCGATCAGTACCAGACGTAGCTGATTAAGTTCTTCAACACTAAGACTGAAATGAAGAATGGGTCTCATGATGAAATGCAAAAGGATGCTAATGCCTATGACCATATACCCGGGGACGATGACCAGGAAGAAGAGGAGGAGGAGGAAGAGGAAAAGGAGGAAAAGGAGGAGGAGGAGGAGGAAGAAATCAATGCTGGGGGATAACAGAGAAAGAGTTAAATTGCTAGGATCATTACACTTCTTGAACCAATAACCATTCATACTGCCAAAAACATTGATTTGATGAACCCCTTTGTGCAACCCTTACATCAGATGTTGATCATTTAAAAACAAATTTATGTTTGGTAATGTATCTTTGAAGAAAAAGGTGAAAGTAACAAGTTCTGTTTAGATCATGTCCTACTCACTGTGCACGCATTCCTTTGGTAAGCTTCTTGAAACTCAAATCCTAGCATGATCATCACTGAATCTCTGAAAATAAGATTCAATTACATTGTATTTTAATGCATGCTAAACTATATATGTTATACACTGAAGCACAATTATTAGAATTATATTGAATAAATTAAGAATTAGTTAAATTATTTTAATACCTTCAAATTTATCAAAGGGAGACATTCAAGAGCTGCTTGGTTTAGGGCTTTAAAGGACAAAAGACCTGATTTTTGTTTCAAGATTCTGATGTAAACTGTTACACAGAAAGTATAACTTCCAATCAGTAAAAGCAATGCAGCCTCTCAGTTTTACATCCACGTGTTCCTTGGCCTTTACTTCAGAGAAATCTTATGCTCCAACTAAACCTATTTGCCAGTTTCCAAAATCTAGACTGGGAACAGACTAATTTTGCTAACTAGCTTGCTTTACCCAAGAGAAAAAACTATGCAAATTCCTCTCCAGTCTCTGGCCACTACTTGCATTTACTGACAATTCCATTAATTTTCTCCAAGACAGTTTCTTTGATTTTTATTGACTTCAAATCCAAAAGTGTAACTGCACTTACAATCTGCTTCAATGCATCTAAAATTTAGCTTCTGATCTAAAAGTTTTACTGTTTCTTCCTCTCCTTGACTAAAATCACCTACTATAAAGGATAGTCAAAGAGCCAGTGTCATCCTGTACAAATTGAACGTTGATATTTTCAACACCATTGACCAAACAATCCTTTTCCAACAACTCTAGTACCGATTAATCCTGAGTTGTTGCTCTACATTAATTCAGCTCCACTACCGGTTTACCCTCTATCCTAAATACTGAACGTGTCCTACCCTCCCTGAAAATCAAACATTATATCCCATTGTCATGATACATCATGCAATTTTCTTATAAAGTGTTAACTGTCCCTCAAATCGATTGCTGCAGATATAATGCACCATATAGTGTTGTAACTTGTTGTGATCCTCTCATTGCAGTTACTAAGTTAAGGAGAAGTTAGATAATCAGTTAGCCAAGTAAATAAGCACTAGCTGAACTGTCACAAGACTGGACTGTGGCACAAAACATCATAATGTCACAGCCAACACACATTTGGCTTAAACTATTTTAATATTAACTCAGTCCCATTTTATTGCACTTATTTTTAACTCTTTAGGCTGTTACATTTATGTCCTTTCTGCCATATATTCTGAAAAATTTTGGCTGTTTTAGTGTTTTCTTTCACTCTCAAAATATTAACCACAGAGTCATAGAGATGTACAGCACAAAAATAGACCGTTCGGTCCAACTCATCCATGCCGACCAAATATCCTAACCCAAACTAGTCCCATTTACCAGCATTTGGCCCATAAGCCTCTAAACCATTCCTATTATATACCCATCCAGATGCCTTTTAAATATTATAATTGTACCAGCCTCCACCACTTCCTCTGGCAGCTCATTCCATTTACACACCACCCTCTGCGTGAAACAGTTGCCCCTTAGGTCCCTTTTAAAACTTTCCCCTCTCACCCTAAACCTATGCCCTCCAGTTCTGGACTCCTCCAACCCAAGACCTTGAGTGTTTAGCCCATACTTATCCCTCAATTTTGTAAACCTCTATAAGGTCATCACTCAGCCTCCGACGCTCCAGGGAAAACAACCCCAACCTTTCAGGCTCTCCCTATAGCTCCAACCCTGGCAATATCCTTGCAAATCTTTTCTGAACCCTTTCAAGTTTCACAACATCATTCTGATAGGAAGGAGACCAGAATTCTTAAAGGGGCCTAACCAATGTCCTGTATTGCCGCAACATGACCTCCCAACTCCTAAACTCAATGCTCCAATAAAGGAAAGCATACAAAATGCCTTCTTTACTAGCCTACTTACCCCTGTCTCCACTTTCAAGGAACTATGAACCAATTGGATTGTTTAAATATTGTCAAACATGAAAGATGGATTTTCTTTTAAGTATTGCAATCACAGGTTATGGAAAAATGCAAGAAAGTAGAGTTGGTTACTATCAGATGAACCATGATCTCATTGAATGGGAAACCAGAATCAGTGGGCTGAATGACCTATTTCTGCTCCTATGTCTTACAGGCTTATAGTCTACCACACCCCTGACACCCCATAAAGCAACTGCTGTTAGACTATTCCTTTCCCAGACTGTCAGATTTTCTTCCTTCAAATTAGCAAGCTATCTGTAGAGAAATTGTTCCTGTTAAGGATCACAATGAAAATAATGGCCAGTATTTTCCATTTCAAACTTAAACTATGGCATGCATATGTTAAAGACTGTCCCCTCTGCTATGGCCCTTGACGTGTTGTTTGGCACAATTGCATATTTTTCACCTCATTATCTATACAAGTGAGATGTTTCACAAGTGACTCAGCGAATGACAAATAAAAGTGAGTGGTAAGTTCTTGTCTGGGCAGGACCTTTCAGAGTTGAAACTGCTGGGGCCAGCTGGACACCATTTCACTTGCTGTAAGCCAGGAACTTCCCAAGAGCCTGTGTTGTTTCTCCAGACTTCCCGTACCCTCTTGATGGTACCACAGAAGGAGCAGAAACATGTTCCTCACTTCAGTGATGCTTCCTTACAGGTTCTGGGAAAGAAGGGAGGTCCTATCCCCAGGAAACAGATCCAGTATTAAACCTGTCCTGTCCGATCTCAGGTAGCTTCAAAGATCAGTGCCCGTGGACTTCACTAGTACCCTTAGATACAGAAGAAATTTAATCATCTGCTGCACTCTGCAAAGATAAATAACACTGCCTTCTCTCAGTCAGCTTATATTGACTGGGCACCACTCAGTCTAACTGTGCCGCAATGCTAGTATCTCTCAAAGGGCAATAGCTACAAGCCTTAGCATCTTGGATAATGTATAAGGGCATACAGCCAAATCCTGCTTTTAAAATACAAATCCTTCATGGGTACAGTGCTTCCTACTCGCTTACAATGGATGGCCCACTCCCTGGCATAGTCATGCATACTCAAACTGTTCCTGCACCCATTGTCATCACATTCAACCCCTCCCTTTACCTCACAGTAGGACCAAGGTCTCCTTCAAACCCACACAGTGCACCAAGGGGGAGGGGGGAATGACAGACATTTGAGAGGTGGGAAACGGAGTTGGGAAGACTTGGATTGTGCCTGTTTCTGTGGCAATGACAAACAAGGAAAGAGCAATGAAGTGAGTAAGCAACATCGTGGACATGCAGCCTGCCCATCTCAGATGTGCAGGAGGCAAACACATTAGTCTACAAGAGCTATTGTGCATCTTCACCAGCTAATTATTTCTCTACTCTTCTACAAGGACTGGTGCCATACAGAAGTCAACTAAGGACACAAGGACCCAGCCTTGACCCATCAGCATCACCATTTCTGAGGACAAAGGCTCTGACATCTCTGATAACCCACAAATAAGATATTCACCTAAAACTTCCACCAGCACTGTGGCAGTCACATTGGTGGGTACTTAACTGCAGTAGACTTGAGGACACAATCTGATGAGCACATCACTGCCACATGTCCCCATCGAGTGGAGGAAGAAAAGCTGATAATGCTGAACAGCCAGAAACCAGGCACTTGCTCAACCCTATCCATATGATGTGGCCATAAATGACATGCTTAACCAGCAGAGCAGGGAACAGCAGGTAGATGTACCACAAGCCGGAATGAATATTGGAGGAGTCCTTCCATACTCCCACTACTATGGTGGCTACCTCAACTGAAAGTGGTAGCAGTTGCCTTGGAGAACCAGGTCCAGCAGAAGCTCATTGACTGCCAGATATTGGCTTGGAGCTGCACCCCATTTATGCTCAGCACTCTTGGCTGAAACAATTTGAGTCATTTAGTTCTTCATTAACGTGAGAATTTCTCATGTTTCAGTAATGAATACTCTAAATTCATAGCTGTCTGCAGAGTTCCACTTTGCTTCAGCAAGCTTTAGTATTTCCAATACACCATGCTGTAAAATGAAGACCCATTATTAAAAACATTTTGGCATTATTGCAGCTCGAAACAAAAGAAATTATTTATTTCTGAAATGCTACACAATAGATATTGTGGGCACTTTTAACCACTTCACAGTAACACTTCACAAGAGAAGTAGAACAAATGTTTGAAATAAACAAGTACTAGATTACATACAGACAATATTTATAAATTAAGTAACAGCATTAAGGTTTTGAGCAGGTCATACGCCATGCCACTTACTGCTTCTTTACCTCTTTGCAAGTCTCTTCTGTTACTGATTTATTTCTCTCGGCTTTAATGAAGTATTATACCAGAAGTTAATCTGCCTGGTCCTTCCACCGATGTTGAAGGTTCTGCTTTTTGTAGGGGGTTCACTGGAACAATATATGCATCGTCCCAAGTGGAGCACCAACGTGATTTTAAATTTTACTGCGCATTTGAGAATCAATGGCGCAATAATGCCTAATCCAACAACTGACATTTGCAACATCAAACGTGACAGGAATTCTAGTGGCCCCGTCCATTTCAGCTCCGAAACTCCTTATGCAAGCCAGCAGCACAGAGCATTGTACCATTAGCTAGAGGTACAAAGCTTGGTAAAATATTTCTGCTGATCGTCACTGTCGCAAAACCAGGGCATGAAAATTAATCCAAACACTGCGGTGGAGTAAGACGCTAAAACGGCGCTTTCACACGAAGGCTGTATCTAACAGAAGCACGAATGTTTCTTTACTGCAGAATGCACTGAAAGACTGTTACCCCGGCACATTACTCCTTGATCTCGTCCTTTTCCCCCTCGAGATTTCCCTATGCTGCCGAACCACACTTCCCGCTCCGCCTCTCCTCTCCACCCCATTTCAGTAGAAGCTGTGCTGAGGAAGTGCGCCCCGCTCTGCCAGCCAGCGGATCTGACTCCCCCTGAGGAGATTTACCGCAGCCCAGTTGCTGCTGTCACTCACTGTTGTGTTCAAAACGCTGCACTGGGAGGGGGAGGCGAACGCCGAGATGGTGCACCGCTTTTGAACTTCGCTTGTGATTTCAAACAAACCTGTTGACTATAACCAGGTATTGTCTGAGTTCTGACCTTTTCCACCCCAGTCCAACATGGGCACCTCCACATCATTGTACTTTATTGGTCAACTTTTTTTTATGGAAGACAAATTTATTTGAGCTAGGAAAAGCAGTCACTGAATTATACAAGAGTTAAATGTCAGTTCAATGAATATTTTATTTCCAGATTCATTAATTAAGGAAACTGTGGTCAGCGTTAGATTATCTTAATAGTAGCAATAAGGTTTTTGAAATCAGCGATATCAGCTATCCAGTGAAATACCCTCCCCTCCACTCCCCCCAAACTCATAGAGTCACAGTCGCACAGCAGGGAAATAGGCCCTTTATCCAACTCAGATAACCTAAATTAATCTAGTCCCATTTGCCAGCAATTGGCCCATATCCTCTAAACCTTTCCTATTTGTGTACTTATCCAGATGCTTTTTAAATGTTGTGATTGTACCAGACTCCACCACTTCCTCTGGCAACTCATTCCATATATTTGCCACAGGAAAGAAAAAGACCTTGGTTATTCACCCTATCCAAGCCCCTCATGATTTTATAAATCTCTGTAAGGTCACCCCTCAACTTCAGGCAACAGAGTCTCAGCCTATTCAGCTTCTCCCTATAGCTCAAATCCTCAAACCCTGGCAACATCTTTGTAAATCTTTTCTGCACTCTTTCAAGTTTAACTCCATCTTTCCTAAAACAGAGAGACCAGAACTGAACACAGTAAACCTAACCTACTCAACTTCTCTTCATAGCTAGCACCTACCATACCAGGCAACATCCTCGTAAACCTTCTCTGCACCCTCTTCAAAACGGCCACATCCTTTTGATAATGTGACGACCAGAGCTGTACACAGAATTCTAAATGTGGCCAAACCAACGTTCTGTACAATTTTAACATGACTTGCCAGCTCTTATACTCAACACCCTGTCCAATGAAGGCAAGCATACTATATGCCTTCTTGACTACTCTATCCTCCTGTGCAGCAACCTTCAGGGTACAATGGACCTGCACTTCCAGATCACTCTGCCCATCAACTTTTCCCAAGGCTCTTCCATTCATTGTATAATTCCCTAAATGCGTTACCTCACATTTGTCTGGATTGAAATCCATCTGCCACTTTTCCGCCCAACTCTCCAGTCTATCTATATCCTCCTGTATTCTTTGACAGTCCCTTATGCTTTCTGCTACTCCACTAATCTTTGTGTCATCTGCAAACTTGCTGATCATACCAACAGTGCCCTCTTCCAGATCATTTATGTATATTACAAACAACAGTGGCCCCAACACTGACCCTGGCAGAACACCACTGGCCACCTTTCTCCATTTCAAGAAACTCCCTTCAACTACTACTCTCTGTCTCATGTTGCTCAACCAGTTCTTTATCCACCTAGCTAGAACACCATGTAACTTCACTTTCTCCATTAGCCTACCATGGGGAACCTTATCAAACACCTTACTAAAGTCCATGTATATGACATCAACAGCCCTTCCTTCATCTATCAACTTGGTCATTTCCTCGAAGAACTCTACTAAGTTAGTGAGGCACGATCTCCCCCGCACAAAACCATGTTGCCTATCACTGATAAGCCCATTCTTTTCTAAACATAAATAGATCCTATCCCTCAGTACCCTTTCCAGCAACTTTCCCACCACTGACGTCATACTCACTCATCTGTAGTTACCTGGAATATCCCTACTACCCTCTTGTACAGGGGGACAACATGAGCAACCTTCCAGTCCTCCGGCACCTCACCTGTGTTTAAGGATACCACAAAGATATCTTTCAGGGCCCCAGCTATTTCCTCTCTCACCTCTCTCAGCAACCTGGGATAGATCCCAACCGGTCCTAGGGATTTGTCCACATTAATAACCTCTAGCCTACCCAACACATCTTCCCTACTAATGTCAACGTGATCCAGACTGATCAAACTTCTATCTCTAATCTCAAGATTCACGTTCCTCTCTTCAGTGAACACTGATGCAAAGTAAGCATTCAGAATCTCACCCATCCTCTCAGATTCAACACACAGTCTTCCTTCATTATCCTTTAGTGGATCAATCCTTTCTCAAGTTACCCACTTGCTTCTTATATAAGAATAAAATGCTTTGGGATTCTCCTTAATTCTGCTTGCTAAAACTATTTCAATGACTCCTTTTAGCCCACTTGATTCCTCATTAAGACTTTCCTACTCTTCTGATATTCCTCCAGGGCCTGTTCTGGTCTTAGCTGCCTAGACCTTATGTATGCTTCCCTTTTCCTCTTGGCTAGTCATACAATTTCTCCTGTCATCCTGAATCTTGTCTTTTTATCATTTGCCTTCAACGGGACATGCCTATTACTTAGATTACGTACAGTGTGGGAACAGGCCCTTTGGCCCAACAAGTCCACACCGACCCTCTGAAAATCAACCTACCCAGACCCATTCCCCTACATTTACCCCTTCACCTAACACTACAGGCAGTTTAGCATGGCCAATTCACCTAACCTGCACATGTTTGGACTGTGGGAGGAAACCGGAGCACCCGGAGGAAACTCATGCAGACACAGGGAGAATGTGCACACTCCACACAGACAGTTGCTTGAGGTGGGAATTGAACCTGGGCCTATGGCGCTGTGATGCAGCAGTGCTAACCACTGTACCACCATGCTGCCCCTATCCTGCACTATCTTTAACCTATCTTTGAAAGCCTCCCACATATCAAATGTGGACTTCCCTTCAAATAGCTGTGTCCAATCCACATTTATGAGCTCTTGCTTAATTTTGATATAATTGGCCTTGGCCCAGTTTAGTACTCCTCCATTTGGACCACTCTCATCTTTATCTATGAGTATTCCAAAACTTACAGAATTGTGGGTCACTGTTCCCAAAGGAATCCCCCACTGCAACTTCTACCACTTGTCCTGGCTCATTCCCCAGTACCAGGTCCAATATTGCCCCTTCCCTCGTTGGACTATTGACATACTGCTCTAGAAAACTCTCGTGGGCACTTCTTACAAATTCTACCCCATCCAGACCTCTGACACTGAGTGTATCCCAGTCAATGTTTGGAAATTAAAATCTCCCATCAGCACTACCCTATTGTCTCTACATCTTCCCATTATCTGTTTACCTATTTGTTCTTCTACCTCATGCTCACTGTTGGGAGGCCTGGAATACACCCCCAACAATGTAACTGCACCCTTCTTATTTCTCAGCTCCATCCATAATGCCTCACTACCCATGACCTCCATAGTGTCCTCCTTTAGCACAGCTGTGATATCATCCCTGACCAGCAATGCAACTCCACCCCCCCTTTTACTTCCCTCTATGTCCTTCTGAAGTGTCTGTATCCTGGAACATTTACTTGTCAGTCATCATGCCCTTCCTTCAACCAAGTCTCTGTGATTGCAATAACATCATACTCCAGGGCACCAATCCAAGCCCTGAGTTCATTTGCCTTACACACTATACTCCTTGCATTAAAGTAGATGCATTTCAGGCCACCAGTTCTTTTGCGCTTATCCCTTCTCTGCCTACTTTTCCCTTTATTAATGCTATCTTCATGATTCTTACAGTCTCCACCTCGATGCTAACTTGTTTTCTCTTCTGGTTCCCAGTCGCCTGGCACATTAGTTTAAAACCTCCCCAACAGCAGTAGCAAAAACTCCCCAAGGACATTGGTTCCGGTCTGGTTCAGATGTAGACCATCTATTTTGTAATAGTCCCATCTTCCCCGGAACTGGTCTCAATGTCCAACAAATCTGAACCCTTCCCTCCTCCACCATCTCTCAAGCCACGTGTTCATCCTGCCTATTTTTTCATTTCTACACTGGCTAGCACGTGGCACTGGTAGTAATCCCGAGATTACTGCCTTTGAGGTCCTTCTCTTTAACTTCTCTCCTAGCTCCCTGAATTCTTCTTTCAGGATCTCATCTGGTTTTCTACTTATATCGTTGGTGCCCATATGCACCAAGACAACTGGCTGTTCACCCTCCCCGTTTAGAATGCTTGGTGATCGGTGACAGCCCTGACCCGAGCATCTGGGAGGCAACATACCATCCGGGAGACCCGTGTTTGGCCACAGAACCGCCTTAATACTCCCCTCACAATAGAATCCCCCATGACTATGACCCTGCGAGTCTTTTTCCCGCTCTTCTGAACAGCAGTGCCTGCCACGGTGCCAGGATCATGACAACTGCTGCCCTCTCCTGGTGACCCATCTCCTCCAACATTATTCAAAACAGTATACCTGTTTTGGAGGGAGATGACCACAGGGGACACCTGCACTGCCTTCCTACTCTTTTTCTGTCTTTTGGTCACCCATTCACTGTATCCCTCAGCAATTCTAACCTGCGGTGTGACCAGTTCACTAAATGTTTTATCCACGACTTCCTTAGCAGCGCGAATGATTTAGATTAGATTTAGATTAGATTAGATTACTTACAGTGTGGAAACAGGCCCTTCGGCCCAACAAGTCCACACCGTCCCTCTGAAGAGCAACCCACTCAGACTCATTCATTTACCCCTTCACTTAACACTACGGGCAATTTAGCATGGCCAATTCACCTAACCTACACATTTTTGGACTGTGGGAGGAAACCGGAGCCCCTGGGGGAAACCCAAACAGATACGGGGAGAATGTGCAAACTCCACACAGACATTTACCTAACGCACTGTGGATGCTCCACAGTGAGTCCATCCACAGGTCCAGAGCCGTCATGCGGTCAAACAAGTACTGCAGCTGGACACACTTCTTGCAAGTGTAAGAGTCAGGAACATCAGGAATGTCAGGAATGTTCCTAAGCTCCCACATCAAGCAAGAGGTACATGCCACGGGTATGAGGTCCCCTGCCATTGTAAGCTTAGCTTTATATGAACTAATTAAAATCAAACAATGCACTTAAATATATGAAAAAGAACAATAAGAAAGAAATAAAAGCCTTACCTTACAGAGTCTTTTTTCTCCTCGTTAGAGGACGGGGCGTGCGGGAGGGAGCTACTACACGTGTAGTATCTCAGGTTTAGCCACTGCCCAAATATAAATTAAGTCCTTACCTTCCCGGCAGTCCTTGCTTCACCTCACCTTCTCTCCTTGCCGCTCTGTCAAAATGGAAGCCCAACTCCTGAGGTAAATCCCTTTTTAAGTGGAAAAACTTACCCCTCCTGGCAGCTCTTGCTTCACCTCACCTTCTCTCCTCACCGTTCTGTCAAAATAGCCTCTAACAATCAACTTTTGAATGTTCTTTCCTAATACTGTCAAAATTGGCCTTACTCGAATTTAGAACTTTAACTTTTAGATCAGGTCTATCCTTTTCCCTAACTGTTTTAAAACTAATAGAATTATGATCACTGGCCCCAAACTGCACCCCCACACTGACACCTCAGTCACTTGCCCTGCATTCTTTCCCAAGAGGTCAAACTTTGCTCCTTCTCAAGTAGGTACATCCACATACTGAATAAGAACATTTTCTTGTACATTCTTTATAAATTCCTCTCCATCTAAACCCTTAACACTATGGCATTCCCAGTCCATGCAGGGAGAGTTAAAATCCCCCACCATTACGACCCTACCATTCTTATAGATAACTGAGATCTCCTTACAAATTTGCTTCTCAATTTCCTGCTGATTATTGGCAGCTGTGTAATACAATCCCAATATGGTAATCATCTCTTTCTTATTTCTCAATTCCACCCAAATAACTTCTCTGGACATACTCCCATAAAT
Organism: Hemiscyllium ocellatum; assembly: GCF_020745735.1. Lineage (NCBI taxonomy): Eukaryota > Metazoa > Chordata > Chondrichthyes > Orectolobiformes > Hemiscylliidae > Hemiscyllium > Hemiscyllium ocellatum. Next base: position 66,823,773 of record NC_083407.1, read on the forward strand.
ATCCTCCCTAAGCCATAATATTATCCATAACCAAAAATGCCATTCCTTTCTTTCCCTCTTTTCTATCCTTGAGAATTGGTTACCAGACAGGAAACTAAATGTAGGAATCAATGGCTCTTTTTTGGAGTGGAAGGGGGTGACTAGTAGAATAGCAAATAGAACATAAAACACTATAGCACAACACTGGCCCTTTGTTGTGCTGTTCTTTTATCCTACTCTAAGATCAGATGAACCTACAAAGCCTTCATTGTATTATCTTCCAGGTGCCTATGCAAGAGTTACTTAAATGTCCCCAATGTATCTGACTCTGCTACCACTGCTGGCAGTGCATTCCATGCACCCACCAGTCTCTATGTAAAGAACCTACCTCTGACATCTACCATCAACCTTCTTCCAATTACCTTAAAATTATGCCCCCTTGTGATAGCCATTTCTGCCATGGGAAAAGGCTATCTACACTACCTGTGCCTCTCAACATCTTGTACATCTCTATCAAGTCACCTTTCAACCTTCTTCACTCCAATGAGAAAATCCCTAGCTCCCTCAACCTTTCTTCATAAGATATGCCCTTTAGTCCAGGCAGCATCCTGGTAAATCTCCTCTGTACCCTCTCTAAAGCTTCCACATCTTTCCTATAATGAGACAACCAGGACTGAACACAATAATGCAAGTGTGGTCTAATCAGGGCTCTACAAAGCTGCAGTATAACTTCATGGTTCTCAAACTCAATCCTCCTGCTAATGAAAGCCTCACACACCATACACCTTCTTAACAACCCTATCTTGGGTGGTGACTTTGAGGGATTTATGGACATTGACCCCAAGATCCCACTGTTCCTCCAGGTTGCCAGGAATCCTGCCTTTAACCCTGTATTCTGCATTGAAATTTGACCTTCCAAAGAGAATGACTTCACACTTTTCCAGGTTGAACTCCACCTGCCAGTTCTCAGCCCAGTTCTGCATCCTGTCAATGTCTCATTGCAATCTACAACAGTCCTTGACACTACCCACAACTCCACCAACCTTTGTACCACATTTCACTTCCTTGTCCAAGTCATTTATAAAAATCACAAACAGCAGAAATCCCAGACCTGATCCCTGGGAACACCACTGGTTACCGAGCTCCAGGCTGAATACTTTCCATCTATCACCACCCTCTTCTATGGGCCAGCCAATTCTGTATCCAGATGGCCAGATTTCCCTGTATCCCATGCCTCCTTACTTTCTGCATGATCCTACTATGGGCAACCTTTTCAAATGCCTTGCTAAAATCCATGTACACCAAATCCACTGCCCTACCTTCATCAACATGTTTTGTCACATCCTCAAAGAATTCAATAAGATTTGTGAGGCATGATCTGCCTCTCACAAAGGGGCTGACTATCTCTAATCAAACTATGGTTATCCAAGTACAGCAATCATAAATCCTGTCTCTCAGAATCCTCTCCAATACTTTGTCCTCCATTGATGTCAGACTGACTGGTCTGTAATTCCCAGGGTTATGCCTATCCCCTTTCTTGAACAAAGGAATAACATTTGCCACCCTCCAATCATCTGGCACTACTCCAGTGTACTGTGAGGACATAAAGATCATCACCAAAGGTGCAGCAATCTCTTCCCTCGCTCCCTATAGTAACCCTCTAGTCCAGGGGATTTATCTATCCTTATGTTTTTCAAAATTTTCAGCACATCCTCCTTCCTAACATTAGTCTGTTCTAGCATATCAGTCTGTTTCACGCTGTGCTCAGAAAAATCAAGGTAACTCTCTGTAATGAATACTGAAGCAAACTACTGAATTTATTTAGGACCTCCATTACTTACTCCAACTCCAGGCACAAATTCCCTCCACTATCCCTGATCAGCTTTACCCTCACTCTGGCCATCCTCTTGTTTCTATAGGGATACTACAGGGTTTATTGTTTGGGGTCCACCTATTCACAATATATATTAACAATTGAGGGAATCAGATATAACATTTCTAAGTTTGCTGACAGCACAATATTGAGGTGGGATTATGATGATGAGGAAGATGCAAAGAGCCTTCAAGGTCATTTAGATAAGTTGATGAAATGGTCAAATGGAGGGCAAGATTGATAAGTTTGAGGTTGTCCACCTCACTAGGAAAAACAATGGCAGAGTATTAGCTTTATGGTGTTAATTTGGGAAATGTTGATGTAAATAAGCATTCAAGAGGGCAAATGGAACATTGGCCTTTTTGAAAGAGGGTTTGGGTATAGGAACTGTTATTGTCATCTTAATAGACTATAGGGGTTACTCTCTTATTAGAAACAACTGGTGGTGATTTGACCTGAGGGCCACCAGACTTCAGGTGACAGAAGACATTGAGAAAGAACACCCTTCATGGTAACTTCAAACCAGTGATGGGAATTGAACCAATGCTGTTGGTATCGCACTGCTCTGTAAACCAACAATCCAGCCAACTGAGCTAAATCGGTTCTCAGGAAGGAACTACATAGGGCCTTAGTGAGTCCATATCTGGGATTCAGAGTGCAGTTTTGGTCTCCTTATCTAAAAAAGGATACACATACCATAGAGGGACTGCAACAAAGATTCACCAGATTGATTCCTGGGATGACAGATTTATCATTTGAGGAGGAGATTGGCTTTGTATTCACTAGGGTTCAGAAGAATAAGAGGGGATCTCCTTGAAAATATAAAATTCTGAAACGGCTAAATGGACTTGATGCAGAGATGATATTTTCCCTTTCTGGAGATCCAAAAAAAGGGGTCACAGTCTCATAATATAAGATAGACCATTTTGGATTGGGATAAGATGAAATTTCTTCAGTCAGAAGGTGGTGAACATAGGGAGTTCTCTACCACTGAAGGCTGTGAAGATTGTCACCCTGAATATGTCTAAAAAATAAATAGATAGTGTTCAACTCAAAGACATTTACAGCCCAGAAGAGATTATTTGGTGCATCATGTCTGTGGCAGTCAACAAAGATCCGACTGCACTAATCTCATTTTCCAACTTTCACGCTATGGCAACATGAGTAATTATTTAAGTACTGCTTAAATGTTATAAGAGTTTCTAACTCAGCCACCCTCTGAGTGAAAAAACTCACTTAACTCGACACTTAGCTTTCTACCTCTTACCTTAAATTTGTGCCCTTGTTTATTGACCCTACTATGAAGGAAAAAGTGACTTCCCATTCACCCTAGCTGTGTACCCCATATAATTATATACAGTTCTATCAGGACATGTTTCATCCATCACTGCTCCATGGGAAAACAAACAGTATACCCAATCGTTTCTTATAGCTCGGACGAGGTAGCATCCTGGTAAATGGGGCGGCACGGTGGTACAGTGGTTAGCACTGCTGCCTCACAGTGCCTGAGACCCGGGTTCAATTCCTGACTCAGGCGACTGACTGTGTGGAGTTTGCACGTTCTCCCTGTGTCTGCGTGGGTTTCCTCCGGGTGCTCCGGTTTCCTCCCACATCACAAAGATGTGCGGGTCAGGTGAATTGGCCATGCTAAATTGCTCGTAGTGTTAGGTAAAGGGGTAATGTAGGGGTATGGGTGGATTGCGCTTTGGCGGGTCGGTGTGGACTTGTTGGGCCAAAGGGCCTGTATCCACACTGTAAGTAATCTAATCTAAATCTTCTCCGCACCCTCTCTCGTTCCATCCTCATCCTCTTGTAATGTGACCAGAATTGCCCACAGTGATCTGGTTGTGGCCGTATCAACATTTTATATAGTTCCAGCATAATGTCCCCGCTCCTGTATTCTATGCCTCAGCTAATAAAGGCAATTATCCCTTTTAACCAACCTTCTTAGTCTGCTGTTATCCTTCTGCAGTTACAACTATCATCTTTACTGTTTAACTACCAATTTGCAAGTCATCCACAAATGGCAACCCTCCCCCATCCGGTCATACACCTTAAAAGTTCAAGTTTAAATTCTACCAGCTTTCATAATGTTCTGGGATTTGAGTCCATATCCCAAAACATTAGCTGGACCTCTGAACTATCAGTCCAGTAACATTATCACCAAAACATTGTTTCTCTTTGTCAAAGGGTCTGGGAAGACGGTGGATATATAGCATTAAGAGACAGCATCATCCATTAACTTGTTGAATGCTAAGGTGTGCTCAATGGGTCAAATTGCCTATTTCTGCTCCGGTTTTCTATGTTTCCTTGACCATTTACTTTACCCAACCTCTGGCAGCATCCAAGGAACAGGAGATTCGACGTTTCAGGCATAAGCCCTTCTCCAGGGCCCTGATTCCTGAAGAAGGTCTTATGTCCAAAACGTCGATTCTCTGTTCCTTGGATGCTGCCTGACCTGCTGCGCTTTTCCAGCAACACATTTTCAGCTCTGATCTCCAGCATCTGCAGATCTCACTTTCTCCCCAATCTCTTCCAGCCTAACCTCCTCCCCTTACTTGTTTATATTTAATGGCATAAGTCACTCCCTTGCAGAACATAAATATCATTAGTATGTAGCCATGGCTCATATTACCCAATATTTATTGCACAGTAGAGTCATATAGCACAGAAACAAACACTTTGGTCCAATTCATCCGTGCCAATAAGACATCTTTATCTGACCTGATCCTATTTGCCAGCATTTCGTTCATATCCCTCTAAAATCTTCCTATTCAGAAACCCATCCAGATGCCTTTTTAATGTTGTTTTAAATGTTGTATCTACCTCCATCACTTCCACTGGCAGCTCATTCCATAAATGCACCACCCTCTGTGTGAAAAAGTTATCCCTCAGGTCCTTTTTAAATGTTTCCCCTCTCACCTTAAACCTTTGCCCTGTAATTTTGAATTCCCCCATCCTAAGAATCCCAGCTTGGCTATCAATGTTATCCATAGGGAGTATAGCTAACTACATTGATTAAAAGTAAAATTAAGCTCAGAGTGCAATTTAGAAAGGCAACAGTATTATTGGTATGGCTGGCACTGGAAAGCTTTCTCCAGAGATGTTGTGATGGCAGTGAGCGTGGGCCTAGCGGTGAGAGGTGGTGCCCGGGGCATGGTGACTTCAAGGCTGGTGGGTCCAGCACAGGGCCCAAGGGAGTGGCAGTGGCATTGATAGCCACTGGTGTCAGTGCTGGTTCAAAGGATTACACTCTTGCATTTGTTCAGGAAGGTCATGTACTCTGATACTTCAGTTGATTCCAAGATGGCAGCGGTACCAGCAAGGGGGGCCCAGTGGTGATTGATGTTGTTGGATCATGGCATCTTTGACGTTGTTAGGTCCAGTGCAGGCAGCGCTGATATGTATGACAAGAGGTGGTGGCATTGGAGATGGAGCAATAGTTTCAGTACTGCAGCATTCGTGTGTCTAGCAAAGGCGGCATTGGTAGGCCCGGCTCAAAACTCATGATGGCAGCGATGAGGGTAACCCAGACATTTTCTTTGCCTTTTGTTTCTTATTGTGGACACTGAAAAGAGAACAAATCTAATTTGGCCAATTTTGGTTTTAATTCTAACCGTTGCATTCCAAGATGGTGCTAGCACACAATTATGTTCCCTTCTGATCTGAACTGGATATTTGTATACTTTACATGGTTATACCTTTACACTTCAAAGGCAGACACAGTACTCACTTGGTGAAATGAGATCAGATACACGTCTTCAAGTTGTTTCATTCCAAGGAGAATAAACATACAGAGTTATAATTGCAATCTAATTCACTTCTTTCAGTCAGTGTAGTCATAAAGTTTAGTGAAAATGTTATTCTTCCCCACATTGGTGAGTCATTGGACTTATATTATAAAGATTTATATTTCATTTTCTTACAGAATTTGCTGCACATGCGTGACAGTGACTCTTTTTTATATCCAACTATACAAATCCAGAAGAAGAGGCTGGTCAGCCTCAGCAATCTGCAACTTCATAGCACATCACCCTCTTTACCATTACACAAAGCTAGGGGATCAACCACTGATCAATAAAGTGTACAAGAAGTCATACCTGGTACACTTGCCAATGTGGTGAAGCTACAACATAGGATTGCTTGCATGCCAAACACCATGCAAAAGTGATCCTACAACCAAATGACAACATCTAAGTTTTGCAGTGCTGTGAGATCCAGTTGTAAATAGTGCTGGACATATATACAACCCATTAGAGGAAGATGTATCCTTAATTATAGAGGAGATCAATCCATCAGAACAATTATATGGCTAAAGCAATTATAACTAGCTTCAACCAGAAGATCTATCTCAGCCTCTTCCATCACAGAAGACAGTCATCATCAAATTCAATTAGTTCCATCTGATATCAAGAAATGGTTGAAGCAATGGTCCGTGACAACATTTTGACACTAGTATTGATGACTTGTGCTGCAGAACTTGCTGCATGTTAACCAAATTCTTCTTGTACATCTACGACACTAACATCTACCCAACAATGATGAAAGCTAGGTAAATACATTGTGGACACTGAAAAGAGAACAAATCTAATTTGGCCAATTATGACCCCAAAATACCTTTGACCATCAGCAAAATGATGCAAGGTGCCTTTCAACAGCACTATTGAGTCGTATTTATAAAGCAATATATCTACTCGATTTCTGCCAGCTAATGACACGATTACAAACTTGGTCCAAACTTGAACAGAACAGCTGAACTCAGGAGGTAAGATGAAAATTACTACCTTTGACATAAATGTAGAATTTGATCAATTTGTCACATCAAAGCACCCTCGCAAATTTGAATGTAAATGGGATTCATACAGAAAACTTCCCATTGCTGGAGTCATACTTTTCTCTGAAAAATAACATCAGCAATGCTACAGGGCATCAGAAGGTGATCAAGATGATCATCCGTGAGGCATTTCTGGCTGAAAATTATTACAACCGCTTTGTCCTTGCCTTTTGCACTGATATACTGAGCTTCCCCATTATTAAACATGGGAATGTTCCTAGAACCATCCATCTCCCACCATGTTTAATTGCTTGATAGCCACCTGCATTAATAGTCCTTGTCACATCCATCACTATTCCCTTCGTCCAGCATTAAACAACTTGAAGTCATTCATGATAGGATGTGACAGAATTGCAGGGCTTTGATCTGATATATAGACTGTGGAATTGTTTCTCTCTGGCCTTTGGATTCTGCTTCAAGTGTGATCTGTGATTTGTTTACCTGCTTCTTGCATGCTGTATTGCATTTCTCTTTGAACCGGGATAGATTCCCTAACTTGATGGTGATAATAGAGTCAGGGACATGCTAGTCACTGTTTAAGTTGAAATACAATTCTACTGTTATGATGGACAACAGTAGTCACATGGGTGACCAGTTTTGAGCTGTTAGATCTATTCCAAATCCATGCCATTTAAAACTGCATTGCCACAAAATTTCAATGGCGTCCTCAGAATGAATATTGGACCTTGGCTCCACAAGACTTTGTGTCAATCAATCCTATTAATATGAATAGGATACATCTGCAACTGGTAGGTTGAAGCTGATGTGAATTCATAATAAATATAGTGAATACAACATACTGTAAAGTACAACACTTAGACTGAACTCATTTTCCAACAGTTTTCTAAAGAAATTTATTAAATGCTACAAAATGATAATGGATATAACCATAGAACATAGTACATAGAACATAGAACATAGAACAATACAGCACAGAACAGGCCCTTCGGCCCACCATGTTGTGCCGAACATCTATCCTAGATTAAGCACCCATCCATGTATCTATCCAATTGCCGCTTAAAGGTCGCCAATGATTCTGACTCTACCACTCCCACGGGCAGCGCATTCCATGCCCCCACCACTCTCTGGGTAAAGAACTCACCCCTGACATCTCCCCTATACCTTCCACCCTTCACCTTAAATTTATGTCCCCTTGTGACACTCTGTTGTACCCGGGGAAAAAGTTTCTGACTGTGTACTCTATCTATTCCTCTGATCATCTTATAAACCTCTATCAAGTCACCCCTCATCCTTCGCCGTTCCAACGAGAAAAGGCCGAGAACTCTCAACCTATCCTCGTACGACCTATTCTCCATTCCAGGCAACATCCTGGTAAATCTTCTCTGCACCCTCTCCAAAGCTTCCACATCTTTCCTAAAGTGAGGCGACCAGAACTGCACACAGTACTCCAAATGTGGCCTAACCAAAGTCCTGTACAGCTGCAACATCACTTCATGACTCTTGAATTCAATCCCTCTGCTAATGAACGCTAATACACCATAGGCCTTCTTACAAGCTCTATCCACCTGAGTGGCAACTTTCAAAGATCTATGTACATAGACCCCAAGATCCCTCTGTTCCTCCACCTGACTAAGAACCCTACCGTTAACCCTGTATTCTGCATTCTTATTTGTTCTTCCAAAATGGACAACCTCACACTTGGCAGGGTTGAACTCCATCTGCCACTCCTCAGCCCAGCTCTGCATCACATCTAAGTCCCTTTGCAGCCGACAACAGCCCTCCTCACTGTCCACAACTCTACCAATCTTCGTATCATCTGCAAATTTACTGACCCACTCTTCGACTCCCTTATCCAAGTCATTAATAAAAATTACAAACAGCAGAGGACCCAGAACTGATCCCTGCGGAACTCCACTTGTAACTGGGCTCCAGGCTGAATATTTACCATCTACCACCACTCTCTGACTTCGACCGGTTAGCCAGTTTTCTATCCAATTGGCCAAGTTTCCCTCTATCCCATGCCTCCTGACTTTCCGCATAAGCCTACCATGGGGAACCTTATCAAATGCCTTTCTAAAATCCATGTACACTACATCCACTGCTCTACCCTCATCCACATGGTTGGTCACCTCCTCAAAGAATTCAATAAGACTTGTAAGGCAAGACCTACCCTTCACAAATCCGTGCTGGCTGTCCCTAATCAAGCAGTGTCTTTCCAGATACTCATAAATCCTATCCCTCAGTACCCTTTCCATTACTTTGCCTACCACAGAAGTAAGACTAACTGGCCTGTAATTCCCGGGGTTATCCCTATTCCCTTTTTTGAACAGGGGCGCAACATTTGCTACTCTCCAGTCCCCTGGTACCACCCCCGTTGACAGTGAAGACGAAAAGACCATTGCCAATGGTACTGCAATTTCCTCTCTTGCTTCCCACATAATCCTAGGATATATCCCGTCAGGCCCGGGGGACTTGTCTATCCTCAGGTTGCTCAGAATGTCCAACACATCTTCCTTCCCAACAAGTATCTCTTCTAGCTTACCAGTCCGTTTCACACTCTCCTCTTCAACAATACGGTCCCTCTCGTTCGTAAATACTGAAGAAAAGTACTCATTCAAGACCTCTCCTATCTCTTCCGATTCAATACACAATCTCCTACTACTGTCCTTGATCGGACCTACCCTCGTTCTTGTCATTCTCATGTTTCTCACATATGCATAAAATGCCTTGGTTTGAAATGTTTCATTTGATTTGATTTGTTTCAAATCAAACCATTTGATTTGAAATGTATTACAGGTATTGAACAAGGAGTAGGAAGTAAAGTTTTAAGCTTTTATTCACGTTTTGATTGGCAATTAGGAATTGAAAGGCTGAATGTTCTTACTTAATAAGATTTGAAGGAATGGAATTATTTCTATAGTTAAGAACAGTTCCATTTCTAAGCTCCAAATGGTTCAATTTGGATAACTGATTACCAGAATCACAACCGATAACCTCATAAAACACACAAAATAAAGCTCAAGTTCCATATCCTGTCAGGGTGACCCCTGCATACCCTACTAAGAACCTTCTGCACAATAGTTACAGTCTTGTTATATTTTTAATGATTGCAGTGAACGTATCAGACAAGGAAGACCACAAGAAGCAGCAAACAAAGTAAAACCATCTCAAAATTGTGTGGAAAATGATGTGATGGATAAGTTAATTGCAGAATATTTATAGTCATGATCTGAAGATGCAGGTGTTAGACTGGGGTGTACATGGTTAAAAATCACACAACATCAGATTATAGTACAACAGGTTTATTTGGAAGCACTAGCTTTCAGAGTGCTGCTCCTTCATCAGATGATTGTGGAGTGTGATTTTTAACTTAATATTTATAGTGACCAGTTCATTCCCTGACCTGGAAAAATTACAAAAAGCCACCTGCACTAATAGTCCTTGTCACATGCATCATTATTCCCTTAGTCCAGCATTAACAACCTTGAAGTAATTTAGCCAAATTTTAATACCAATGTCAGTTTGACTATGCAGATTCAGAAACTGCTGTGCAGTCAAACAGCAGATCAGAATGGCACATGTGATAAAAGTGATTAATTTATTCCATAACAAATAATAGTTAATTTGAACCCATTTTTCATCCATTTATCATATTATGACGCAAGATTAGACAGGTCAGAAGCATAAAGTGGCAGATAGTAACTTGGCAGCCCATTTTAAACTGCAGTCAACTCTTTTGTTCATTGACAGGAATGGAAAAGAAAACCAGATAGCATTGAGTTATTTTTATCCTTATCATTTGAACCGAGAGAGAACTTTGACATCCATTTGGCTGTTTTTGGGCTGTCACTGCCATCAGTACTCACTCATCCTGCATATTTCAAAGCTATTGCCTCTTTTAGCAAATTACTCATCTCATGTTGCATGCTTATGACTATGTTGATGAATGGAAAGGATAGACTGAATGATGATACATTCTCTGGAGGTTTGTCCTCCACTAAGTTGTTGTCTCGGTTGGTTTCAGATCTTGAGAAGCATGACCAGGAATTAGAAAACAGATAAACTGCAGTGTAGCTATCCCAATATCAGGTTGACACTACATAGCAGTTTCAACTGAGCCTGCTTTGGCTATAAAAATGTCTTAAATTCAGTATGTTCAGTATAATTTGAATACAATTTGGAAGCAGAGAAGACAACATTTTACTTTTATTATAATAGCAACAAATATTTCTGAAAAGAAGTGATATGATGTTGAAGCTTTTCATGTTGCACTTATCAAGACAGATGCAATAATGCCAACTTTCAAAGGGTGCAATGGAACCAGTGTGCTGATCGGATGGCAAATTGGCTCTGATTGGGCAAGGCATTGCTGACAAAATGCAGCAGTGAACTATAATCCCCAATACTTTTGTCAAACTCAAAAACCTCAGTTTTCAATGTTAAATGTCATCCTGCGATTGAACAATATTTGGTGAAAAATTGATTTTGCCAAGAATTACATTAACTATCAACTTTGTCAACTAACTCACAATACAGCTCACTTATATTAATGTACATCACCTCACATTTCTTCTTTGCATTGGACTTCATCTGCCACACAATTTCCTTATCCATCTTGCTACTGACCTTTTTATAACATGACATATAACTTACCTCACAAGTCTGTTGTGTGGCATCTAAAGTGTGATGAGCCGACAAAGTTTTTAGGATGGAAATAAGTCTTGTGTGTGGTTCATATCTTGTCATAGTGTATTTATTTAAAATGTTCCTTACTTATGAAGACATATTGGGGATTCAGTCAAAGTGATTGAACATGAAGTAATCTTAGCCATAGCATCAATTTAAGAATGCAATTGAGTTCACAGCTTTTTGCCACATCCTGACAGTGTTAAAATCATGCAGAACATAACAGTAATTATGGTGCCAATTCCACCAGTGAGGGATATGAACAAATGGTAATTACAGAACACAGAGTTCCACCAGAGATCTCTTGTATCTTATTAGCACAGCATTATTCAGTTATACTCAGTAGCAAGGAAGATTAAAAGAGTTTAAATGGAACACTTTGAAATCTAATACATCCAAAGTTTGCAGCAGGCAAATTGTGCTAAGGTCAATGTGCCAGTTTTAAGTGGAAATTGTTATAATGGCTACAATGTATAAAAGAGCATGTATGTAATGTTTTAAAATGCCAAGAACATCCAATATTGCACCAATTTTGAAAGTGTAAGACAAACATAGGAAATGTAGGAAAGATGTGAGCATATTCATATTATATGAAGGTACCCAATGCAGGAAAATGTATCAAAAGGAGCTTTTCAGATGTTAATATAGAAAAATAAATCACAAAATCAAATAGTGGTACTGGGAGTTCTGCCAGAGTTGTTGGAACCATGAAGTGGTAGAGGTTAGTGTTTTTGATAGTAATTTAACATATCACATAAATTTGGAAGATCAAGCAGATCCAATTTATATTTGTGGGTCAGGTTTTTCACAAAATTAAAGTCTGCACAACCGAGTTCACTGAACATGAACCCGGCTATAATGGAAAATAATTGAGTGGGTGACAGAGATAAAAGAATCAAAGCAGTCAGAAAGATTGAATAAAAATTCTCATACAACTGAAATGATCCCAAGGTCTCCACCAAGATCAAGCAAGAACTTAGTAGAAATAGGGAACTGAGAAATGAATTAAAAGCGGAAGGCAAGAGCCTGAGAATGAAAATAATGGACTGCAAAATTAGGGTAGACTTCTCACAATTTGTTTTCCTGTTTATCAGTGGGACTGTGTAAGTAAAGTCATATATAATTTGCATTGTAGTCTTCTGCATTAGAAATGACAGGCTCTGAAAGATTTGGGCAATGATAAGAAAGTTGGGAAAATATTGCAAGAATATAAAAAAAATTTAGATATGCAACATAAAGAAAAAACATCTGATTTTCAACTTAAGGTTTTAATGGCTGGATAAGAGTCTCACTAGTGAGCAGTGACGGTCCTGTTTGCATGAATTAACATCTCAGTATTAGGTCATCTCACCACATATATATGCAAGTTGCCATGCCATGTGAGAAATTGATGGTGCTAATTCCTCATTTCAACAACAGGGTAGTAACTGACTGTAGCATAGTGGCATCTTCTCCAGGCATCCAAGTGGCTAGCATTGCACAATATTTCTATGGGTAAGTAAGCACCAACACCCTCCTTTGGATGTTAGCATTGGCATTGGGAAAAGCATCAACCTTAGTGGATCACCATGACAAATTTAGAACTAACACAGTACAATTCAAAACCTCAATACTGTCCCTTGGAGCTAACAGATACTTGACATTGCAATGGTGCTGCCCAGTGTTTTCCATGTATGGACAGACACTGGAACAGGGTGCACCTCCAGGCTCTTAATCCCCTTAGAATCTGATTGAAGATTTGTAGCTCAGGTATCCGTTGTTGTGGTTCTGCTCGCCGAGCTGGAAGTTTTTGCTGCAAACGTTTCGTTCCCTGGCTAGGGAACATCATCAGTGCTGTTGGAGCCTCGTGTGAAGCACTGCTTTGATGTTTCTTCCGGTATTTATATTGGTTTGTTCTGACAGAGAACAGCCAGAGAATTCCTAGAAGCATGGCATTCATCCCCAAACTCCACCAACAGACACATTGACCTGGACACCATATACAAACCACTACAGCTGAAACTGACACCCGGAAACGGCAAGAACATCCATCAACAGACACATCGACCTGGACCCCACATACAAATCACTGCAGCTGAAACTGACACCCGGAAGCGGCAAGAACAAACCAATATAAATACCGGAAGAAACAACAAAGCAGCGCTTCACACGAGGCTCCAACAGCACTGATGATGTTCCCTAGCCAGGGAACGAAACGTTTGCAGCAAAAACTTCCAGCTCGGCGAGCAGAACCACAACATCTTAATCCCCTTTTCTCGTGCTCACTTATTTTGTCCTTACTTGGATGTCCACACCATCTCTGCTAAGCCTTGGCTTTTTGCATATAGCTACTTCTTTCAAAACTTACATGCTCACTGATACTTTGCCTTTTAGTACAGACAAAAAGTGAGGTAGCTTGTCATCCTCACCAGCACTGAACAGTCAATAGTGTGTACTTGTCACTCTACAGCACTGTGCTATGTCAATGTCATACGTACACCATGTATGCCAGCAGCTTATCTGGCAGCACACTGCATGTGCCTCAACCAAATGGCCATTTCTAAATGTCTAAGGGGAGTAGTCTTTAATCCAGTTAAGGGGAACTAGGGTCAACCAGGAGTTGTCACCACAGTCAAGGACATGAACTGATCTCAGTCTAGGGGTTGACCACATTGGCCACTTGTGCAATCAATATCTGGGGATTTGCTTTTCTATTCAGTGGAATGGGTCACAATTCACCCTGCAGGTTGTGTCCAATCTGTCTGTAAATTACCTGTGAATTATTCAGGGAGCTGCATAGAAATCAGTTCGGGGATGGGCTGTCATCATTTAAGAGATCCTCCCAAGTCAATTCGGAATGTGGGCCTTGGTCAGTCCTGCGGATTGAGCAATGGGGGAACTCAAGTGTGATGTTTGGACACGGTAGACTGTGATGTAGAGGGTGAATCACTGAAGGAGGTCAACTCTACATATAAGCGTGGGAGCCAAAATAGGAGAGCAAAGGGTACTGCAGATGTGGGGGGGGGGGTCTTTGATAGATGCCATCATCTTGGCTTCAGTGGATCACAATCTTGGGCACGGATTGCTTTAGGCCAAGGACTAAGGGGAAGTATTGTGGATATGAATAATTAAATAAAGGGTTAACTGGAAACACTGGGAATCTCAAAGCTGATGTGTTTGACAGATACTACAATACAGAATGGAACATAAAGGTTAAAGGATTAACCTATAATAACAGTCTGAGACTGCGACTCTCTCTCCCCAGCATGATCTGGAAAGCCTTCTGTCTTCAACCGAATCTCAATTGCACACTGAACATGAGAAGTGGCTGCCAGGACATCAATAGTGGATGATGTAAATTTGTTTTACTTTTCTGTGGTGGTGGGTCCACTTGTAGGTGAGGTGAGACCCTGCAAGGGCCAATTGCATCAACTCAGGTCCTCATAAATTCAAGATTAAACACAACTTCCATCACAAATATTGGCATATACAGCTCATGCATTTGACCAACAATGTTAGAAATTGTGGTGGCAAGCAAACCTGACCACGTCACTGATTGCGATCAGTCACAAGGGCTCATGGGGAGAAACTGTCCACGAAACCCTCTGAAATTGACCAAAATATGGAAACATTCAGCCTAACTTGTAAATTGGAACTCAATAAGACCATGCTGAATATATGAAAAGCAAGAATGGTAAGTATTTCAGCCTACTCTCTCTCTCTTGCCCCTAGAACGTTTTCCTTCTTTCTTAATTTTTCTTCCCTCATGGCAAGACAGCGTTGTGTCTTGTGGAGAATCTGAAATAGCTTCAGAATACACAGTTTAATGAAGAGGAGAAGCTAAGAAGAGATATGAAAATCTTAAGGGGTCTGGATGGAATAGATAAGAGAAAAAACTTTTCCCACTCACAAATGGAACAAGAATGTGAGAGCACCACATTCTATTTTGCAACAGAAGCAAAAATGAGGTGAGAGAAAAAAAAACTTTTCCACGCAGCAAGTTGTTAGAGTATGGGATGCATTGCCTGAAGTATATGGTTGTAGGTTCAACTGAGGCATTCAAAAGGGCATTGGATCATGACTTAAATCAAAACAATGTATGGGAAAAGTCAGGAGACTGGCAGTAAATTAAGATGCTGAGAGAGTTTGCAGATATGATGGCCTGATCCAAAGATGTGCAGGTCAGGTGAATTGGCCATGCTAAATTGCCCATACTGTTAGGTGCATTAGTCAGGTGTTAACATAGGATAGGGGAATTGGTCTAGGTGGGTTACTCTTTGGAGGGTCGGTGTGGACTTCTTGGGAATCTAATCTAATCTAATCTAATCTGTCACAAATCTGTGATTCTGTGAAATGTTTAAATATGAGTCTCAAGGAAGAATGCACTACACAGGTACATTTTAACTTGATTAGTTGACCTCCCATGACATGCACATGGTGTGAAATCTTCAGGTGAAAGGTGACAGGGTTGGGTTGGGCAATAATTGAACCTCGTAGTCCGAGAACAGTGCACCGCCCGATTCTACCTCCTATTCAGGATTCCAAAACTTGACCCATTGTCCCAGTTTGCTCCTGCCCCATCGAACTGATCTCTGCATATTTCACATGGTCCTGTCCCCCTTAGTCCAGGAACTCCCCACCTATGTTCGGGACACCACCCATGCCCTTCACCTCCTCCAAGACTTTTGTTCCCCTGCCCCCAACTCCTTATCTTCACCATGGACATCCAGTCCCTGTATACATTTATCCACCACGATGAAGGAATCCAGGCCCTCCATTTCATCCTCTTATGTCAACCCAATCGGTACCCTTCCACTGACACTCTCATTCGCCTGGCTGAACTGGTTTTCACCCTCAACAACTTCTCCTTCTAATAATCCCACTTCCTCCAAACCAAAGGGGTAGCCACGGGCACCTGCATGGTCCCCAGGTATGCCTGTCTCTTCATCGGGTACATGGAACGGCCCATCCTCCACAGCTCCACTGGTACCATTCCTCACCTCATCCTGTGATGATTGTATCAGCGCTACCTCATGCTCCCACAAGGTGGTTGAACAGTTCATCAAATTCACCAACACCTCCAGCCTGACCTCAAATTCACCCAGACCATATCGGACACCTCCGTCCCCTTCCTGGACCACTCCATCTCCATCTCCGGTGACCAACTAACCACGGACATCTACTACAAATCCACTGACTCCCACAGCTACCTGGACAAAATCTCCTCCTCCTGTCTCCTTTAAAAATGCCATCCCTTATTCCCAATTCCTCCGCCTCCACTGCATCTGTTCCCAGGATGACCAATTCCACCATAGAACATTCCAGTGGCCTCTTTCATCAAAGATCGCAATTTTCCCTCCTATGTGGTCAACGTTGCCCTCCAGTGCATTTCTTCCACCTCCTGCACCTCCACCCATGAACCCCACCACTCCAATCACAACAAGGACAGAAACCCCAAGGTCCTCGTCTTCTGTCCCATCAACCTCCAGATACATCGCATCATCCTCCGCCACATCCGCCACCTACAAACAGACCCCACCACTAGGGATATATTTCCCTCCCCACCCCATCTGCATTTCAGAGAGACCATTCCATCAGCGACTCCCATGTCAGATCCACGCCCCACCAGCCCACACTCAAATCCCAGCACCTTCCCCTGCCAATGCAACATGTGCAAAACCTGCGCCCACACCTCCATCCTCACCTCTGTTCAAGTCCCCAAAGGATCTTTCCATACCTGATAGAAATTTTCCTGTACTTAGACACACATCATCGATTATATCTGTTGTACCTGATGTGGTCTCCTCTACATCG
The DNA here is from genome assembly GCF_020745735.1 of Hemiscyllium ocellatum. Lineage (NCBI taxonomy): Eukaryota > Metazoa > Chordata > Chondrichthyes > Orectolobiformes > Hemiscylliidae > Hemiscyllium > Hemiscyllium ocellatum. The sequence continues at coordinate 66,840,899 of NC_083407.1, forward strand.
GGGAGACAGGACACCAACTTGCAGATCATTTCAGAGAACATCTCTGGGACACCCGCACCAACCAACCCCACTGCCCCATGGCCAAACACCTTAACTCCCCCCTCCCACTCCACAGAGCACATGCAGGAGCTGGGCTTCCTCTATCGTCAAACCCTAACCATCTGACACCTGGAGGAAGAATACCTATCTGCAACCATACTGGATCAATGTGGATTTCAACAGTTTCCTCATTTACCCTCTCCCCACCTTATCAAAGTCCCAAGCCTCGAACTTGGCTCCCCCCTCTTGACCTGTCCACCTCCCTTTGATGTATCTGCTCCACCCTCCTATCTGACCTATCACCTTTTTCCCCTCCTTCTTCATCTACCTATTGCATTCCCAACTACCTCCTTCCCAGCCACACCCCCCTCCCATTTATCTCTCAGCACCCCCCGACCCACAAGCCTCAACCCTGACGAAGGGCTTATACCCGAAATATCAATCCTCCTTCTCCTCCGATGCTGCCTGACCTGCTCTGTTTTTCCAGTACCACTCTGCCAACTTGGGAAATAACTGGATAGTCTGAGAAGATATAATGCAAACTCTGTAAATTTGTTCATGCAATAATTTGCCAATTTTTGAAGCAGACATATGAAAGTTACTGCAGCATAGGTAATTCAAGATTAAAGAGCTGGGAGACACATGACCAAGCTATGACATTGCCACCATTCAATATCATTAACATGGGTTTGTAACAACAACTTTTAATATAAATGTGAACTTTGGGACTTATAATGAAGAAAACATTGATTTGATAAGGTGAACACACAAAAATACATCATTAAATCTTATGTGATGCTACTTAATATTGGGCCCACATTCTTTACAATTTAATTAGAATGTAAGTATGTGTTTTTTAAGGATAGAAGGTTTAAGAGCCCTGCAATGTTGGATAGATTGATGAGTCTTGCAGGTCAGATTCAGGGTAAACAAATTTTGTTCTATTGTATTGAATTTCAAAACTTGCAGCAGGTGATCTTGGGCCTTACTTAATTCAGGCCTACCTTTCTTCCAAATCTAATATTGTAACGTTATTTTTGTATCACCCTCATATGCTCAGCCAGCTTTCCCTTAAATGTATCCATGCTATTCACTCAGAAATATAGAAACATAGAAAATAGGAGCAGCAGTAGTCCATTCAGCCCTTCGAGCCTGCTCCATGGCTGATCATCTAACTCAATAGCCTATTCCCATTTTCTTCATTCCTGAAGAAGGGCTTATGCCCAAAACTTCGAATCTCCTGTTCCTTGGATGCTGCCTGACCTGCTGCGCTTTTCCAGCAACACATTTTCAGGACTATTCCCATTTTCTCCCTATACCCTTTGACCTTTTAGCACTCAGAACTCTATACAACTCCTTCTTGAAAACATTCAATGTTCTGAACTTAACCACTTTCTGTGCCAAGGAATTCCACAGGCTCACCACTTTCTAATTGAAGAAATTTCTTCACCACTTCAACCATTCCCTCTGTTTGTGAGTTTCACATATTCCTACTATTCTTTGAATAAAGATGTGTCTCATTCTGTAATTTTGAATGTCTCGGTGACTATCTTACATTAGGCTGGTCTACACAAAAGGAAATATTGTCTCTACTCAATTTATCAAAACCTTTCATAATTTTGAAGACCTTTAATAGGTCACCCCTAAGCTTCTTTAAAAAAAAAAGAAACTCAGCCTGTCAGTCTTTTTAAGATATGTACATTCATAGGTTTCTTGCCTCATTCTTCTATTTTTTTCCCCACACACTCTAAGTGCCTTTACACCCCTTTCTTAATATTGTGGCAAGAATTACACACAGCACTCAAGGAATGATTCAATCATGCTTTGATGCAGCATTAGCATTTTCAATGCTATCTTTCTACAAATAAACTCTGCAAATAAAGTGTGTTTTGTATTGCCTTTCTAACTTATGGTGCAACTCTGACTTCAGCTTTAAAATCTTTCTGTTGTTTACTCTGTTGGACCACTCCTTGTTTCATAAAGTACAAACAGTACCTCTTTTCCCACCTGAATGAATTCCATCACTCACCAAATTCCTTATTTTAATAAGAACTCTGTCAGAGTGGTACTCTGTTGAACTTTATATTGTGATATTTTGACCACAGTTACCCTTAGATATACTGTAAGAACATTGAAATGGTAGTTTCATGGTAATGTTATTGGACTAGCATTCCAAAGGCGCAGACTAATGCCCTGAAATGATGTGTTCAATCCCAACATTGCAATTGATGCAATTTAAATTCATTCCTGAAATATAAATCTAGTATTTGTAATGGTGACAATGACAACCATCTTCAATTGATTTTGAGAACCCACCTGATTCTAAAATACTTTAGGGAGCAAAAATCTTCCACCTTACCTAGTCTGGCCTACATATGACTTCAAATACACAGCAAAGTGGTTGATTCTTAACTACCCTCCAAACTAGCCTAGCAAGTTCAGTTGCAAAAGCAATTAGCAACTGACAACAAAGAATGGCAGTGACACCCACGTTTCCTAAAAGAACAAAGAAAAAAGTGATCAGGTACTATGGAGTAAACAAGATGGTAGTGGGAGTACAGGGGAGGTGACTGGGAAGGAATAAAGCAAGCACAATGATCCTACTTTGGAGTCGGGTAACTCAATGTTCATTTTGTCCCATATTTCATTGCTATGGGGCTGTTGACAAACCCTAAGCAGAGCATGTGTTGGTTTATCAATTTTTCTAAAGGTTATCCTTTCACAGTCCTCTCAAAGACCCAAATTTACAAACTGGGGGACTTGTACTTTGGATGCTGCCTGGGACGCTTAAAACGTTGTCTCAACAAATGTAAAAGTGGAACAAATCCTCATTACATTGAGGTGTATAATTGCTTCTTTGTCTTGTGCACAAAAAACAGACATGATGTATACAAATTACTACCATTTAATGTTCGGCTATAAAGAACATTTGTAGGTAGGCCTTGTGAAGTCAAAAGCCCAGAGAATAGGTTTGTCCTCTGGCAATTCCATCAACATCACCAATGTGCAACAAATCCAACATTTCACAGTCTGAGTTGGTGCTTGCTGTTTGAGTGGGTGATGCTGGATTCAGTCTGCCTGCTTGGTTGTGCTTACTTCCCCTCTGGCATGTCTGCAAAATACATTATACTTTACAATGGTTACAGTAGAATATCACTTGAATCAAAGGTACAAATAGCAAGAGTGTACTAATTGTGAAATGCTACAATGTTATTCTGTATACGATAAAAGCAATTACCAAGCACTTAAGAAGCTTTGGAATATAACAAAAAACGGAAGCTGGCCCAAACTTGACAGGTGACTTTTGAATTTTTAACCTCTGCCCGACACTTCACTGACTCTGTGCTAATAATCTCAATGGCTCTTTCCTCACAAACAGCCACAATTGACAACATGGGAAAGATCCTTCCTGTGGGTGTATCTTCAGGCGCAGCTTTCTCTTCAGGTGGGTAGAGACAGGAGAAATAAAGCGGATTTTTAGATTAAATACAAACGTATACCCAGGAAAATATACATCCAATGAAAGCTTTTGATGTACAGGTGTACAGAACCTTGTGATACTATAACAAGCTACTGTTTGACAGTTGACCCACTTAATGGCTAACATGGGAATCACTTTAATATGTCAACATGGTCCACTGCAAAAAAACAAGGACTGTGCCTGCATGTTTATGCTGAAATTAAAATGCCCTGTGTCTTACTGTTGTAGATTTATAGAGGTGAGCAGTTTAATTAAAACAGCTGATTAACGTAACAACATGTTTCCTTACTTGGGCTTTCAACCAGGTATAGCTCCAAAAATGTTTTGCTTATCTACTTACAGATTATCTCCAGACAATCAACAACATTGATTCGCTGTATCAGTTCCATTTATATTACTCTGGGCGGCATGGTGACTCAGTCGTTTACACTGCTGCCTCACAACGCTAAGGACTTGGGTTTGATTCCAGCCTTGAGTGACTTCTGTGTAGAGGTTGTACATTCTCCCTGTGTCTGTGTGGGTTTCTACTGGGTGCCCTGGTTTCCTCCCATTGACCAAAGATGTCCAGGCTAGGTAAGTTGGCCATGCGATAGTGTCCAGGGATGTGCAGGCTAGGTGGATTAGTCATGGGAAAATGCAGGGTTAGAGGGATGGGTTGGGTCTGGGTGGGATGCTGTTCGGAGGGTTGGTATGAACTCAATGGGCCGAATAGCCTGCTTCCACAATGTAGGGGATTCTATGAAGTGTTCATTTTTGTTGAGTAGTCCTGTCCTCCTTTAACGCAACTTGTGATCACACAATGGCACTAATTTTCACCTACTTTTGTTCTTAGATGTTCAAATATAAGAATGACTGGATCTACAAATCCTACTCTCAAGTCTCAGCTCCCTTTTACTTTTGTAGCCAGCTCACGTACCTCCAAAATCTCTTGTCTCCTTTACTGCCAAACAGAACTACTGACCTCTTCCTGACAGTGATTTGGTGCTTCTCCTCACAACAACTGAATTATTTCTCTTTCCATTGCTTTCTTTTCTTTCCCTTTGCAACTGTTTCTATGCACTGATTCTCTCCACCCTCTAGTCTCCTTTGTATCTGCCAGACATAGGCTTGCCTCTTTAAACTTTATTCCTGTTAGTACTGCATCGAAATAATGGGTCACCAGGTTACATCAGTCAGTATTTATTATTATTCAAGAAAACTACTATTAATTCCTTTAAATTCATGGAAAGACTTAAAAATCCTTTTCAACATTCTTACAATTGCAGATTTCACAGAAATTTTAAAGAAATTATAATTTTTTCTAAACATACTGTTTCCAGGTCAAAGATTGTAACAATATGAATTGTAATTAGTTAAGGCATTAGCACTGATCCTTGCAGCATTTTGCTGAGATATTTGTATCATCGATAACCACGTGTGAGGAGGTGGAAGACTGGAGATTGGCTAATGAGGTGCCATTATTTAAGAAGGATGGTAAGGAAAGCCAGGGAACTATAGACTGGTGAGCATGCCATCAGCAGTGGGTAAATTGTTGGAGGGGATTTACATGTATTGGAAAGGCAAGGACTGATTAGGGAAAGTCAACATGGCTTTGTATGTGGGAAATCATGTCTCACAAGCTTGATTGAGTTTTTTGAAGAAGTGACAAAGAAGAGTGATGAACATTGAGTGGTGGACGTTGTCAATATAGACTTTAGTAAGGCATTCGGCAATGTTCCTCATGGTAGACTGGTTAATAAGGTTAACCTTATATTGGTAAGGGATGATATTAAGTCCCTTGTACAGGGAACCTAGAATCAGGGAATGTAGAGTCAGTGTGGAAAGAGCTGAGAAATACTAAGGGTAAAATGACCCTCTTGGGAGTTGTCTACAGGCCCCCAAACAGTGGTCTGGATGTCGGATGTAAGTTGAATCAGGAGCTGAAATTGGCCTGTCGCAAAAATGTTGCTACAGTTGTTATGGGGGATTTCAACATGCAGGTAGACTGGAAGAATCAGGATGGTATTGGACCTCAAGAAAGAGACTTTGTGGAATGCCTCAGAGATGGATTCTTAGAACAGCTGGTGCTGGAGCCAACCAGGGGGAAGGCAATTCTGGATCTGGTATTGTGCAATGAATCAGAATTGGTCAGGGACCTCGAAGTGAAGGAGCCATTGGGAAGTAGTGACCGTAATACAATAAGTTTCAATCTGCAATTTGAGAGGGAGAGGGTACAATAGGAAGTGACAATATTTCTGTTGAATAAAGGGAACTATGGAGCTATGAGGGAGTAGCTGGCCAGAGTTCAATGGTGCAATACCTTAGCAGGGATGACAGTGGAGGAACAATGGTGGATATTTCTGTGTATAATGCAGAAGATGCAAGATCAGTTCATTCCAAAAAGGAAGAAATATCCTAGGAGGAGGCAGGGGTGGCCGTGGCTGACGAGGGAAGTTAAGAAACATAAAGTTAAAAGAGAAAAAGTATAACATAGCAAAGATAAGTGGGAAAATAAGGACTGGGAAGCTTTTAAAGAAAACGAGGACTGGGAAGTTTTTAAAGAACAACAGAGGATTACTAAGAAGGAAAGATGCAGAGAAAAAATGAGGTACAAAGGTAAACTGGCCAATAATATAAAGGAGGATAGTAAAAGTTTATTTAGGTATGTGAAAGGCAAAAAAATGGTTAAGACTAAAATTGGGCCCTTGGAGACAAAAACAGGGGAATATATTATGGGGAACAAAGAAATGGCAGAAGAATTGAATTGGTACTTCAGATCTGTGTTCACTGGGGAAGACACAAGCAATCTCCCTGAGGTAACAGTGGCTGAAGGACCTGAACTGAAGGGAATTTATATTTGCCAGGAATTGGTGTTGGAGAGACTGTTAGGTCTGAAGGTTGATAAGTCCCCGGGGCCTGATGGTCTACATCCCAGGGTACTGAAGGAGGTGGCTCGAGAAATTGTGGATGCGTTGGTGATTATTTTCAAGAGTTCGATAGATTTGGAATCAGTTCCTGTGGATTGGAGGGTGGCTAATGTTGTACCACTTTTTAAGAAAGGTGGGAGAGAGAAAGCAGGAAATTATAGACCAGTTAGTCTGACCTGAGCGGTGGGAAAGATGCTGGAGTCTATTGTAAAGGATGAAATTACAACACATCTGGATAGTAGTAACAGGATAGGTCAGAGTCAGCATGGATTTATGAAGGGGAAATCATGCTTGACTAATCTTCTGGAATTTTTTGAGGATGTAACTCTGAAGATGGATGAGGGAGATCCAGTAGATGTAGTGTACCTGGACTTTCAGAAAGCTTTTGATAAAGTCCCACATAGGAGGTTAGTGAGCAAAATTAGGGCGTATGGTATTGGGGGCAAAGTACTAACTTGGATTGAAAGTTGGTTGGCTGATAGGAAACAAAGAGTACTGACAAACGGCTCCATTTCGGAGTGGGGTACTGCTGGGATCAGTACTGGGACCGCAGCTTTTTACAATAAATGTTAATGATATAGAAGATGGTATTAGTAATAACATTAAGCTGGGTGGCAGGGTGAAATGTGATGAGGATGATAGGAGATTACAGGGTGACCTGGACAAGTTAGGTGATTGGTCAGATGCACGGCAGATGCAGTTTAATGTGGATAAATGTGTGGTTATCCACTTTGGTGGCAAGAACAGGAAGGCAAATTACTACCTAAATGGAATCAATTTAGGTAAAGGGGCAGTACAGAGAGATCTGGTGTTCTTGTACACCACTCGATGAAGGTAAGCATGCTGGTACAGCAGGTAGTGAAGAAGGCTAATAGCATGCTGGCCTTCATAACAAGAGGGATTGAGTATAGAAGCAAAGAGGTTCTTCTGCAACTGAACAGGGCACTGGTGAGACCACACCTGGAGTACAGTATGCAGTTTTGGTCTCCAAATTTGAGGAAAGACATTCTGGCTATTGAGGGTGTGCAGCATAGATTCACAAGGTCAATTCCTGGAATGGTGGGATTACCTTACACTGAAAGACTGGAGCGACTGGGTTTGTATACCCTTGAGTTTAGAAGACTTAGAGGGGATCTGATTGAGACATATAAGATTATTAAAGGATTGGACACTCTGGAGACAGGAAACATGTTTCCGCTGATGGGTGAGTGCCGAACCAGAGGACACAGCTTAAACATACGGGGTAGACCATTTAGGACAAAGATGAGGAGAAACTTCTTCACCCAGAGAGTGGTGGCTGTGTGGAATGCTCTATCCCAGAGGGCAGTGGCGGCCCAGTCTCTGGATTCATTTAAGAAAGAGTTGGATAGAGCTCTCAAGGATAGTGGAATCAACGGTTATGGAGATAAGGCAGGAATAGGATACTGATTAAGGATGATCAGCCATGATCATATTGAATGGCGGTGCAGGCTCGAAGGGCAGAATGGCTTACTCCTGCACCTATTGTCTATTGTCTATTGTTAGATCATATGGAACACAGGGAGAGCTGGCCATTTGCATACAAAATTGGCTTGAAGGTAGGTGGTAGAGAGTGTTGGTGAAATGTTGCTTTTCAGATTGGTGCCATAAAGATTGGTGTTGGATCCACTATTTTTTGTTATGTTTATAAATGATTTGGATATGAATATAGGAGATATGGTTAGTAAGTTTGCAGATGACACTAAAATTGGTGGTGTAGTAGATAACGAAGGAGGTCACCTCAGAATACACAATCACATTGATCAGATGGGCAGATGGTGTTTAATTTAGATAAATGTGAGGTGCTGCATTTTGGAAAGGCAAATCAGGGCAGAACGTATACACTTAATGGTAAGGTCCTGGGGAGTGTTGCCAAAAAATGAGACCTTGGGGTGCAGGTTTATTGTTTATTAAAAGCAGAATTGCAGGTAGACAGGGCAGTGAAGAAAGCATTTGGTATGCTTGCCTTTATTGGTCAGTTCGTTGAGTAAAGGAAGTTGTGTTGCAGCTGTGCAGGGTCTTGGTTAGGCTACTTTTGGAATACGGTTTTCAATTCTGGTCTCCTTGCTAGAGGAAAAGATGTTGTGAAACTTGAAAGGGTTCAGAGAAGATTTACAAAGATGTTGTCGGGTTGGAGGGTTAGAGCTATAAGGAGAGCCTGAAAAGGTTGGGGCTACTTTCTCTGGAGCATTGGAGGCTGAGGGGTGACCTTATAGAAGTTTATAAAATCATGAGGAGTACGGATAGGGTGAATAGATAAGGTCTTTTCCTCAGGATAGGGGAGTCCAAAACTAGAGGACATAGATTTAAGGTGTGTGAGGAAAGTTTTAAAAGGGACCTAAGGGTTAATGTTTTCATGCAGAGGGTTGTGTGTGTATGGAACAAGCTGCCAGAGGAAGCCGTGAAGTTGATGCAATTTCAACATTTAAAAGGCATCTGGATGGATACATGAATAAGAAGCGTTTAAAGGGATATGGGCCAAAGGTTCGCAAATGGAACTAGATTAATTTCAGATATCTGGTTGGTGTAAACGATTTGAACCGAAGGGTTTGTTTCTGTGCTGTAATCTCGATGACTCTATTACTCATTTAGTTTGTTACAATCAGTTATTTGAAAAGACTTAATTATTCCTAATCTTGGTTTTACATTAACCAATTATACAATCATGTTAATATATTACTCCTGTTAAACTTCTCACTGACTTTGTTCAATATTTTATTTTTATAATTTGTGGTTTGGAGCTGTGGACCATGAGCTGAAGGTGACCTTTAGACTGTGGACAATAGGTTATGTTTTAAAATGAGGGACAAGCAAGCTGTTGTTTGTTTGTGAGGACAGGCCTGGAAGTTAGCTGCAGAATTGTTCTTGATCTTGACCACGGACTCCTAGTTGCAATAAGCCCAGAGTGGATGCTCCTGGCATTAGTGAAGCAGCAGTTGTAGGAGCAGTAGGATGGTAGCCCGTGGCAGGGACTCCTGACATCATTGAGGTGACAGTGGAGCCAGGGATCCAATGTGGGACTCAGCAGCATCAGCGAGGTGGGCCCAGCAGTGGAGATGGCCCCTAAAGAATGGTGACTCCTACGTTGGTGGGTCCGGCTGAGGGTGGTGGAGGTGGGGTGGTAGGGTAGGTGTTGCTCGTTAGTTGGCTCAGGACCCAGGACTCAAGGTGGAGTCAGTGGAACAAAGATAGTTTCTCTTTCAATTATATTGTTTTACTCTTGTTTTATTCTGAAACTATTCAAAATGGCGCAGGATTGAGGCAACAGTTGAAGCTTTTCACTGTATTTTACAGTACTATTCACTGCAAAATGCAAGTGACAATACATCATTGAAATCACTCAAATGCTCAAAGCCCTCCATAGACTCTTTGATTCCAGGGAATGGAGTATAAGACCATAAGACCATAAGACATAGGAGTGGAAGTAAGGCCATTCGGCCCATCGAGTCCACTCCGCCATTCAATCATGGCTGATGGGCATTTCAACTCCACTTACCCGCATTCTCCCCATAGCCCTTAATTCCTCGAGACAACAAGAATCAATCAATCTCTGCCTTGAAGACATCTAGCGTCCTGGCATCCACCGCACTCTGCGGCAATGAATTCCACAGGCCCACCACTCTCTGGCTGAAGAAATGTCTCCGCATTTCTGTTCTGAATTGATCCCCTCTAATTTTAAGGCTGTGTCCACAGGTCCTAGTCTCCTCGCCTAACGGAAAAAATTTCCTAGCGTTCACCCTTTCCAAGCCATGTGTTATCTTGTACGTCTCTATTAAGTCTCCCCTTAATCTTCTTAACTTGAATGAATACAATCCCAAGATCCTCAGCCGTTCCTCATATGTTAGACCAACCATTCCAGGGATCATCCGTGTGAATCTCCGCTGGACACGTTCCAGTGCCAGTATGTCCTTCCTGAGGTGTGGGGACCAAAACTGGACACAGTACTCCAAATTGGGCCTAACCAGAGCTTTATAAAGTCACAGTAGCACAACAGTGCTTTTATATTTCAACCGTCTTGAGATAAGTGACAATATTGCATTCGCTTTCTTAATCACAGACTCAACCTGCATGTTTACTTTCAGAGAATCCTAGACTAGCACTCCCAGATCCCTTTGTACTTTGGCTTTATGAATTTTCTCACCGTTTAGAAAGTAGTCTATGCTTTTATTCTTTTTGCCAAAGTGCAAGACCTCGCATTTGCTCACGTTGAATTCCATCAGCCATTTCCTGGACCATTCTCCCAAACTGTCTAGATCCTTCTGTAGCCTCCCCACCTCCTCAGTACTACCTACCTGTCCACCTAACTTCGTATCATCTGCAAACTTCGCTCGAATGCCCCCAGTCCCTTCATCCAGATCATTAATATATAATGCGAAAAGCTGTGGCCCCAACACTGAACCCTGCGGGACACCGCTGCCATTCCGAAAAAGAACCTTTTATCCCAACTCTCTGCCTTCTGTCAGACAGCCAATCCTCAATCCATCCCAGTAGCTCACCTCGAACACCATGGGCCCTCACCTTGCTCAGCAGCCTCGCATGTGGCTCCTTATCAAAAGGTCTATTGGAAGTCTAGATAGACCACATCCACTGGGCTTCCCTGGTCTAACCTACTTGTCACCTCTTCAAAGAATTCCAACAGGTTTTTCAGGCATGACCTCCCCTTACTAAATCCATGTTGACCTGTTCTAATCAGACTCTGCGCTTCTAAGAATTTAGAAACCTCATCCTTAATGATGGATTCTAGAATTTTACCAACAACTGAGGTTAAGCTAATTGGCCTATATTTTCCATCTTTTGTCTTGATCCTTTCTTGAACAAGGGGGTTACAACAGCGATCTTCCAATCCTCCGGGACTTTCCCTGACTCCAGTGACTCTTGAAAGATCTCAACCAATGCCTCCGCTATTTCCTCAGCCACCTCTCTCAGAACTCTAGGATGTATCCCATCGGGGCCAGGAGATTTATCAATTTTAAGACTTTTTAGCTTTTCTAGCACTATCTCTTTTGTAATGGCAACCATACTCAACTCAGCCCCCTGACTCAGTGGGTGGCACGGTGGCACAGTGGTTAGCACTGCTGCCTCACAGCGCCTGAGACCCAGGTTCAATTCCCGACTCAGGCGACAGACTGTGTGGAGTTTGCACGTTCTCCCTGTGTCTGCATGGATTTCCTCCGGGTGCTCCGGTTTCCTCCCACAGTCCAAAGATGTGCAGGTCAGGTGAATTAGCCATGCTAAATTGCCCGTAGTGTTAGGTAAGGGGTAAATGTAGGGGTATGGATGGGTTGCGCTTCGACGGGTCGGTGTGGACTTGTTGGGCCGAAGGGCCTGTTTCCACATTGTAAGTAATCTAATCTAATCTAATCTAATCTAATTGTTGGGATATTACTCATGTTTTACACTGTGAAAACTGACGCAAAGTACTTGTTAAGTTCTCCTGCTACTTCCTTATCTCCCAACACTAGGCTTCCTGCATCAGTTTGAATCAGTATATTTAATCAGACTGCACATGTGCAGCCATTAATGAGGTCACTATCTGGGAATTGATGCCACCAAGTCTGGGAGGAAACATGATGGTAAAAGGGACAGAAGGACTCAGAATTTTCAAAATGTTTTGTACTGGGGTTTCTGAGATGAGTTTCACTGTTGATACTACAGCATGAAGATTTGAAAGCTCCTACCTAATCTCACATCATTAGTCACTGGAAAGTCAGTGATTTGAAACTAAGTTTTAAGTATCACTAACTTCCTCAGAGTGAACAGGAAAGGTCACCCTGATCAGAAAATCAACCAAAGAACAATCATATATGCCTGTGGAACAATGCATTGTGAAAACTAATAACCAATCTGGCAAGTTTTGTTAGTTTCGTTCCATTTTAATTTATCTCTTAATTGTGTTGATTGTCTGTCTTTTGTGTGAATAGGACTGAAAGCGAAGTTTATTGGGTTTAAATCATAGACATTAATTAGATTGGTTTGCTGTTTAATTTTGCTCTGTTAAAGTTGCTGTATTATTAATAAATGGGAAGTCTTGGGTGAAAATTGAGAAGAAGGATGGACTGAGTAGACTGATATACTCAGAGTGCATAAGTTGGTCCAGATAAATTGCATCCTGGGTTGCTAAGAGTGATAGGTGTAGGGAAAAAAAAACACAAGAGAGTAATTAATAACTTGTATAAAATAATGGACGTTTTAGGCCACAACGAGACCATTGTATCCAGTTCTGACTACCACACTGTAGGTGACTTACTAGAATGATTCCAAGCAAGAGAGAATTTAGCTACATGGTTAGGTTGGATAAACTGAGCTAGTTGTCCTTGAAACAAAGGAGATTAAGAGAAGATCTGACTGAAGTTTAAAGGTTATGATAGGTTTATACAAGGTGATAAAAGAAATGCCATTTCTGTCTGTTGTTGACACAGGACTACAAAACAGAGATTTAAGGTTTTGGGCAGGGGTTGTGGGGAGACATGAGGAACAATATTTATATAAAGCATACAGCAACACAGCTAGAAAACCGTATTAGAGCATTCCCTGAGGAAACTTCACAGAACAGATGAAATTAACAAGACAGACCTCCAAAGAATGAAACCTGAAGGATCCAACATACCCTGTTTCTGATTATAAACAAGGGGCCCACATCAGACCCATGGCACACTGACATACAAACTAGCAAAGGAAATGCAACATAAACTGAAATACCTAGTCGAAGACTTATGTCATTCCATCCATTCCATCCAGGTATTCCTTAAGATCAGCAAAGACACCAAGATAGAGGACACCAAGATAGTTTCCTTTGACGTGATGGCCCTATTCACCTCAATAAACATCACCATAGCCAAAGAAACACTGGCCTCACTGCTAGAAGAACCATGGACAAAAACACCTGACAGCACCAACTCCGTCAGCAAGGACAGCATCCTCAAACTAGTAGACCTGTGCCTCATAATCCACTTCACCTTCAACGACAAGACATACAAACAAATCAATGGGATGCCAGGGGACCATCAGTATCAGGACACTTAGTAAAGCAGTTATGCAGTGGTTAGAATGAACAGCCCTTCCTACGATCCAGCCCAAGCTTTGGGTCCGCTATGTGAATGACACCTTTGTCATCATGAAACACAACAAATTAGAAGAAACCTACAAAAATATAAACAACATCCTTACCGGTATAAAGAGGAAGAGAACAGCAACAGACTCCCCTTCCTAGACGTCATAATAGAATGAAAAGCCAATGGAGAGCTGCAGACCAGGCATTTATAGGAAAGACACACACACACACACGCGTAATCATCCCAACAGCCACAAACGGAGCTGCATCAGGACATTACTTAAACTAGCCACAACACATTACAGCACCCAGGAATTAGGAGAAGCTGAGGAAAAACGTCGATACAGCATCTTCAGGAACAACGGGTACCCGATAAGCGCAATGCACTGATTCCTACACAACAGACCTAAACAGGAAGACACAACACATCCAAAGACTCTAGCCACACTGTCATGCAGAAAAAATATCTCAGAGATGATGACTAGACTACTCCAGCCCCTCGGCATCATGGTAGCCCACAAACCTACCGCCATATTGAAACAGCTCCTGATGAATTTAAAGGACCCTGGACCGACAACCAGCAGAACAAATGTCATATACAAAATACCCTGCAAGGACTGCAACAAACATTGCATTGGACAGACGGGCAGGTAACTAGCCACTAGGATTCATGTGTACCAACTCGCCACCAAAACTATCACTCGTATCCATACACAAAAACGAAGAGGGATACCAGTTCAACTGGGTTAACACATCCATCCCAACACAGGCTAAACAAAGACATGCACGGGAATTCCTAGAGGCCTGGCATTCAAACAAGAACTCCATTTCCAAGCATATCGATTTGGACTCCATTTACCGCTTCTCAGAAAAAGAACCAGAAGTGATATCACCCACTACAACAGACTAAGGCACATAAATAGCAAGCTGGACAGAACACCAGCACTTTATCTGAGGCTCACTGATGATGTTACTGAGTATGGTGATGAAACGTCTGAGAACAAATCTACTAGCTCAGTGAGCAAACTTACAAACCATCACTACTAGATATTCAATGGTATCCCATGGCTGAATTTCCCTGTATGAACATATTGGTTTACCATTGACTGGAAACTGAACTGGATGAGTCTTATAAATACTGTGGCTGTAAATGAAGGTCAAAATCTAGGAATCTGGTAGTGATTAACTCGCTTCTTGACTCCCCAAAGTCTGTCCACTGTCTATACAGCAGAAGTCAGGAGTATGATGGAATTGTCTCTACTTACCTGGATGGGTGTAACTCCAACAACATCCAAGAAGCTTAACACCATCCAGATCAAAGAAAATCCATTTGACTGGCATCACATCCACAAGTGTCCACTCACTCCACCACTGATGCGCAGTAGCAGCAGTCCATACTAGCTATCAAGATGTATTGCAGAAACTTACTAAGGCTCCCTAGAGAGTACCTCCCAAACTCTCAACCAGCTCCATTTAGGATGACAAGGACAAATATCACCATCTACAAATTTTCCCCAAACCCCTCAACACATTGACTGGGAGATACATTGTTGTTTTTTCAGTGTCACTCTATCAAACTGCTGCAACTCTCTTCTTTTCAGAATTATGTGTGTAGCTCCGCCAAATGGTCTGCAGTGATTCAAGAAGATAGCTTGTCACTACCTCCTTCAACAACTAGGGCAGGGCATGAAAATGCTGGTGCAGCCAATGAAGGTGACATCACATGAATGAATATTTTTAAAAAAAACGCAGGATGTTGGAAAGAGGAATATGAACTTGTGAAAGTCACCTGATGAGGTCTGCTTGTAAAATCAACTACAAGGTGCTTTGCAAATGGAGTTCTATTAAAAGCTCTCAACCTAGTTGTAAGCCATTAAGCAGTCAAGGTAATTAACAGAAATACTTTGTTAGTGGGAGATCCTGACAGAGAAGGAATGTGCCAAACTCTTCTAATTTCAAGTTCATTTCAGAACCACATCCTGGAAATCTGACTACAAAAACCTTCACAGCCTGCTGAGAATCACTTCTACTTTAAAGCATCAACTTAATCCTGGAAACTACAGACTTGCCATTAGAGAAAAAATGATATTTATAAGCTGTACTGTATATACTACCTTCATCTCCACCTAATCTTTGAATGTGTATGATAGATAGAGTCATAGAGATGTACAGCATGGAAACAGACCCTTCGGTCCAACCTGTCCATGCCGACCAGATATCCCAACCCAATCTAGTCTCACCTGCCAGCACCCGGCCCATATCCCTCCAAACCCTTCCTATTCATGTACCCATCACATTCTCGCTAGACAGGATGGGTGAAGCCAGCTTATGGAGCAGGAGCTGACAGGATTGAAATCAAATGGACCATGAAAGCTGCCACTTAGAAGTTAGCAAATGTACAGGAATACAACCATGTACAAGTGCCCCTCCAAGCCACATTCCATACTGACTTAGAATTATATTGCCATTCCTTCATCATCATTGAATCAGAATTGTGGAACTCCCTCTCAAACAGGAATCTAGCTGTACACAAAGCAGTAGTTCTAGTGTTGACTTACTCTTACCTTCCCAAGGGCAACTGGATAACAATAATAAATAGTTATTATTGTTGCCACTGAGTCTTTTATCTCATGAACAATTAGAAAAAATACAGATGGACACGAGGTGAAAAGTAAGGCCGCAGCTCAATGTCAGGCAGCACAGACAAAGTATTAAAGTGAACAATGAGCAAGCAGTGATAAGATCAATAACCGTGAGTGTCATTCTGTAGCCTAGGAAATTCTGGAAAATCTTGAAGGTTGGTTACAATAGAAAATATGATTTTGAAAAGTAAAACACTTTTTATAAAGTGGAAGCAATACAAATGAAATGGTAGCATAGCCAATTATACAATTGCTTTTCTACAAGAAGATGCATCACTCAGCAAAGATTTTTAACCATCAGTTATTTTGAATACTGTTAATATTTGGTTATTTCCAAGTTTTTCCACTAAACCTTTTTAGTAATAGAACATAGAACATAGAAAGATACAGCGCAGTACAGGCCCTTCGGCCCTCGATGTTGCGCCGACCGAATCCTACCTAACCTACACTAGCCCAATAACTTCCAAATGCCTATCCAATGCCCGCTTAAATGACCATAAAGAAGGAGAGTTCACCACTGCTACTGGCAGGGCATTCCATGAACTCACAACCCGCTGTGTAAAGAATCTACCCCTAACATCTGTCCTATACCTACCACCCCTTAATTTAAAGCTGTGTCCCCTAGTAACAGCTGACTCCATTAGCGGTAAAAGGTTCTCAGTGTCGACCCTATCTAAACTCCTAATCATCTTATACACCTCTATCAAATCTCCCCTAAACCTTCTCTTCTCCAATGAGAACAGCCCCAAGTGCCTCAGCCTTTCCTCATAAGATTTTCCTACCATTCCAGGCAACATCCTGGTAAACCTCCTCTGCACTCGTTCCAATGCCTCCACATCCTTCCTATAGTATGGCGACCAAAACTGCACACAATACTCCAGATGAGGCCGCACCAGAGTCTTATACAGTTGCAACATGACCTCAGGACTCCGGAACTCAATTCCTCTACCAATAAAGCCCAGTACACCATATGCCTTCCTCACAGCACTATTTACCTGGGTGGCAACTTTCAGAGATCTGTGTACTTGGACACCAAGATCCCTCTGCTCATCCACACTACCAAGTAGCCTACCATTAGCCCAGTAATCCATCTTCTTGTTACTCCTGGACATGGATTTAATACTTTCGGATAAATACTGAAATTCATTATTTACCTCAGTAATGTAAATCAATTACTAATAAGATGTTATAGGAAAGCGGAGCAGTCATTTTCCTGTATCCATTAATTTCCTATGCAGTACAAGCTTGATTAACTGAACGAGGCGGGCGGGGAATATTTTGTTCGGGTAACTGATCATTTGGATTACTGATCTGATCGTAAACAAATGGTAATTTGTGTGCCAGTTATCGAACATGCCTCGGTTATCCGGCAAAGCACGGCATAATGCCGTTTAACTGATAACTGAATGCTGAGTTGCCTAATGCCATTTTTATGGGACTTTGAGATCTTGTTCGGATAATTCAAATTTCAGATAACTGATGTTTGGATCATTGAGGTTGTCCTGTATATCTCTTAGAAATGATTTTGGAACATATCTATTTAGGCTTACTGTTCATGTTCTTTGGTTTATTTCATCCTGCAAACCTGGTTACAATATTATTTTCATAATCACCGTAATCACCAACTGGTCCCTCCAAACTACCACTTGTTTCCTAACCTTAACTTGATTGCACTTCTTATCATTCAGAAAATTATTTTAATTATTGTCACAGTCCCCAACCATTCAAACTTTATCCATTTCGACCCATTGTTTCCTACAAACAAAGATTTCATCATCTGCTTCTCTCTATGACCATTCTCCCTGCATCAGGCTAGACAGTTAGGGCAGGCAGGCTGACTCATTGTTGATGCATAATCACCGAGTCACCTGGCTCCATGTCCATATAAATGTGTTTAATATGCTTGCTGCTGTTTCAACAGTGACAACGGTGACAAGTTAATAGCACAGTTCTTCAATTGTACCTTGAAACTGGGACCAACATGGTTTAGTGACACAGAGACATTCATTCAATGTAATTGTCATGGCATTCTCTCCCACACTTTCTTAATAAGTAGGCTCATGATCTGTTTTATTAAATCCCAACATCTAGTTGCAATACTGCATAGCTATGTCTGGAGAAAAATGTTTGAAATTCTCATTCTTCTCCTTTTTGATTTATTTTTTCTTGTAATATATTGTATCTTGTCATTTATCCCTCTTATTAAAAAATATTCTCCCATCTGATTACTTTGTTCAATGGGTGCTGGGCATTTAAGCAGGACTTCATTATTCTTTTGTGCTTTCATTGAGCTTGCTAGTATCTTAAGCATATATTAACAATGTAAACATCAAGCGAGGTGATGGCCTTGTAGTAGTACTGCTGGACTATTAATCCAGAGACACAGTTAATATTTGATGAGAACCTGGATTTGAATCCCATCATGGCAGGTAATGGAATTTGAATTTACGAATAATCTGGAATTAAGAGTATAGTGATAGCCATGAAACAATTGCTGATTGTTGAGAAAATCACATCTAGTTCAATAATCCCCTATAGGAAGGAAATCTGCCATCCTTATCTAGTTTGTCCTCTGTGTGATTTTTAACTACATGTGAGTCCAGATCCACAGCAATGTGGTTGGCTCTTAACTGCTCTCTGGAAAATTAGATATGGGCAATAAATGCTGGCCTAGCCAGTGATGCCTACATTCCATCAATTAATTAAAATAAAAAGCAGAGGTTCAAACAGATAAAGGAACTCTAAATGACTTTGTACTCGCTACCAAGGACACTGTAAAAAACCATCATGTCCCAACTTAAACACAGTCAGCTCAAGGATCAAATGCTGGCCTTTAAAATTTACTACATAACATTGCTAAGGCACCAGAGTATCTGGAGGTCCAGTTTCTAATACGTTGACCAGAGGTTGAACCCATTTTTTATACTGACAGAGATTTGCTGCTGCAACTTTGAAAAATGTATTTTTCCCACTAGTTAAGTAGTAGACTATCCAGAAGGGGATTTACTAATTGGGTAGCAAGTGAATGCACTATGCAGAGTGCATCCAGCCAATGTGATTGCTGGGAAATTTGAATGGCTTTCAGATTGTGGTCTCATTAACCCTTCCTTGTGAGTTGTGTGTGCCAAATGGATGATTGTTTCGGTGTTCCACTAGAAAATTGTCCTGTTGTAGGAAGCAGCCAGTTGGTGAGAATGAATCTGACTGTGGGCGATGAAAATGTTTGTTGGGCAGAAGAAAATCAAAACAGCAAAGAATAGCCTTACATCTAATCCAAAATCTGGTTTCCAGCATCTGCAGTCATTGTTTTTATCCACATCTGAGGGATGTTTGGCACCAGCAGTGTCTTTTGGGGAGTGTTGGATGCACAACAGACTGAACTGAAAACAAACTAAAAATTGTTTCAGGCAAAGAAATGGTATTCGATTCCATTTGCAACTTTTTGCACATAGCAAGGTATGGACAGCATTTGTACCTAGGCTGATAAATAATGATTAACACACAAGCGCCAGTCTTTAACATAGTGACTCAAAATGGATACAAAATTGCCTAACGGAGAGGAAACAGAATAATGGTTAATGAGTATTTTTTGAGCTGGAAGATGATCTATCGTGAAGTTCCTCAGTGGTGCGAGGAAGCAGAAAGACTTGGAAGGAGATGTACATAAATCATTGAAGGTGGCAAGACAAATAGAGAGAGCTGTTAATAAAGCATACAGAAACATAGGCTTCATAAATAGGTTATAAAGGACAAGAGCAGGGGTGTTATGATGAACTGGTATAAGAAGTGGTTACAAATGGAATACTGTGTAGAGTTCAGGACACCACACTATAGGAAGAATGTGAATGCACTGGTGAGTGCAGAAGTGAGTTACGAGAATGGTTCCAGGAATGAAGTCCTTCAGTTATGATGAAAGATTGGAGAAATTGGGACTAATTTCCTTGGAGACGAACAAACACCAAGAGATTTGATAGAGGTTTTCACAATCATGGAAAGTCTAAACAGAGTAGGTTGAGAGAAACTGTTCCCACTTGTAAATGGATTGTGAACCAGAGGGAAGAGTTTTAAACTGCTTAGCAAAAGAAGCAAATGCGAACATAGAACATAGAAAAACATAGAAAAATACAGCGCAGTACAGGCCCTTCGGCCCTCAATGTTGCGCCGACCGAATCCTACCTAACCTACACTAGCCCAATAACTTCCAAATGCCTATCCAATGCCCGCTTAAATGACCATAAAGAGGGAGAGTTCACCACTGCTACTGGCAGGGCATTCCATGAACTCACAACCCGCTGTGTAAAGAGTCTACCCATAACATCTGTCCTATACCTACCACCCCTTAATTTAAAGCTGTGTCCCCTTGTAACAGCTGACTCCATTAGCGGTAAAAGGTTCTTAGTGTCTACCCTATCTAAACCCCTAATCATTCTGTACACCTCTATCAAATCTCCCCTAAACCTTCTTTTCTCCAATGAGAACAGCCCCAAGTGCCTCAGTCTTTCCTCATACGATTTTTCTACCATACCAGGCAACATCCTGGTAAACCTCCTCTGCACTCGTTCCAATGCCTCCACATCCTTCCTATAGTATGGCGACCAAAACTGCACACAATACTCCAGATGAGGCCGCACCAGAGTCTTATACAACTGCAACATGACCTCAGGACTCCGGAACTCAATTCCTCTGCCAATAAAGCCCAGTACACCATATGCCTTCCTCACAGCACTATTTACCTGGGTGGCAACTTTCAGAGATCTGTGTACATGGACACCAAGATCCCTCTGCTCATCCACACTACCAAGTAGCCTACCATTAGCCCAGTAATCCATCTCCTTGTTACTCCTACCAAAGTGAATGACTTCACACTTAGCTACATTGAATTCCATTTGCCACCTTTCTGCCCAGCTTTGCAACTTGTCTATATCCCGCTGTAACCTGCCACATCCTTCCTCACTATCCACAACTCCACCGACTTTTGTGTCATCCGCAAACTTACTCACCCAGCTTTCAAGCCCCTCCTCTAGATCATTTATAAAGATAACAAAAAGCAATGGTCCCAAAACAGATCCTTGAGGTACACCGCTAGTAACTGCACTCCAAGATGAACCTATACCATCAACTACTACCCTCTGTCTCCTTCCAGCCAGCCAATTTCTAATCCAAACCTCTAATGCACCCTCAATGCCATACCTCCGTAGTTTTTGCATTAGCCTACCATGTGGTACCTTATCGAACGCCTTACTAAAATCCATATACACAACATCTACTGCTTTACCCTCGTCCACCTCCTTAGTCACCTGTTCAAAGAACTCAATAAGGTTTGTGAGGCACGATCTGCCCTTCACAAAACCATGCTGACTATCCTTGATCACGTTATTCCTATCCAGATGTTCATAAATCTTATCCCTTACAATTCTCTCTAAGACTTTGCCCACCACAGAAGTCAGACTCACTGGCCTATAGTTACTCGGGCTATCCCTACTCCCCTTCTTGAACAAGGGGACCACATTCGCCATCCTCCAGTCTTCTGGTACTATTCCCGTTGACAATGACAACATAAAAATCCAGGCCAATGGCTCTGCTATCTCCTCCCTAGCTTCCCAGAGGATCCTAGAATAAATGCCATCAGGCCCAGGAGACTTATCTATTTTCATCCTTTCCAGTATTCCCAAAACCTCTTCCCTACATACTTCAATGCCATCCATTCTAATCACTTGTGACTCAATATTCACACCAGCAACAGTGTCCTGTTCCTGAGTGAATACTGACGAAAAGTATTGATTTAGTGTCTCTCCAATCTCCTCCGCCTCCACGCACAACTTCCCACTACTATCCTTGACTGGACCGATACCTACCCTAGTCATCCTTTTATTCCTGACATACCTATAGAAAGCCTTTGGATTTTCCCTAATCCTACCAGCTAAGGACTTTTCATGTTCCCTTCTCGCTGCTCTTAGCTCTCTCTTTAGATCCTTCCTGGCTACCTTATAACTCTCAATCGCCCCAACTGAACCTTCACGCCTCATCTTTACATATGTCGCCTTCTTCCCTTTCACAAGGGATTCCAATTCCTTATTAAACCACAGCTCCCTCACAAGACCCTTAACTCCATGCCTGACTGGTACATACTTATCAAGGACACTCAGTAGCTGTTCCTTGAACAATCTCCACATATCATTAGTATTCTTCTCTTGAAGCCTGTTTTTCCAATCCACACATCCTAAGTCATGCCTCACCGCATCATAATTTCCCTGCCCCCAGCTATAACTCTTGCCCTGCAGTGCACACTTATCCCTCTCCATCACTAAAGTAAAAGTCACCGAGTTGTGGTCACTGTCCCCGAAGTGCTCACCTACCTCCAAGTCTAACACCTGGCCTGGTTCATTACCTAGAACCAAATCCAGTATAGCCTCACCTCTTGTTGGCCTGTCTACATATTGTGTCAGGAAACCCTCCTGCACACATTGGACAAACACCAACCCATCTAACGACCTCGAGCTATAGCTTTCCCAGTCAATATCTGGGAAGTTAAAGTCCCCCATAACAACCACCCTGCTACTTTCACTCTTCTCCTGAATCATCCTCGCAATACTATCCTCTACTTCTCTCGGACTATTAGGAGGCCTGTAGAAAACACCTAACAGGGTGACCTCACCTTTCCTATTTCTAACCTCAGCCCAAATTACCTCAGATGGCAAGTCTTCCTCCATCGTCCTTTCCACCGCTGTAATACTATCCTTGACAAGTAATGCCACACCTCCCCCTCTTTTACCCCCATGTCTGACCCTACTAAAACATTTAAACCCTGGAACCTGCAACAGCCATTCTTGCCCCTGTTCTACCCACGTCTCTGTAATGGCCACAACATCGAAGTCCCAGGTACCAACCCACGCTGCAAGTTCACCTACCTTATTTCTTATACTTCTGGCATTGAAGTATACACACTTCAAGCCACCCTTCTGTTTACAGGCACCCTCCTTCGAGATTGCTGCTTTGTTCATAACCTCCCTACACTCAAGGTCCTGTACCCTAAAGCTGCGAAGCGAGAAAAAAACTTTTTCACTCAGCTAGTAGTTAGGATTTGGAATGTACTGCCTGGGAGTGTGGTGGAGGCAGATTCAACTGAGGGCAGATGAGGTTGGATATTTGGATATATTCAAAGTTGAGATAGACAGATTTACAATCAGTAATAGGAATCAATTATGGAGATAATGTAGGAAATTAGAATAAGGACTATTCCAATAGTTTATATAACATTGTGAGTTTTTGTGTGAGCTCCACTCAACCACTGTTCTTATACTTCATTCCATTTTGATTTGATTTAATTTATTAATGTTACATGTACAAGGTACAGTGAAAAGTGTTGTCTTACTTGCAGATTGGACTTTACAAGTGAACCAAGGTAACAAAACTGAGTGTAGGATACAATGTTACAGCTACTGAGAAGATGTAGAGAGAGATCAACATTAACATTGAAGAGGTCCCTTCAAAGTCTGATAACGGCAGGGAAGAAGCTGTTCTTGAGTCAGTTTATACATGTTTACAAACTTCTGTATCTTCTGCCTGGTGGAAGAGGGTAGAAGAGAGTATAACTGGGGTTGGAGGGGTATTTGATTATGTTGGTTACTTTCCCGATGCAGCCTGAAATACAGATGGAGTCAATGGATGGGAGGCTGGTTTGTGTGATGGACTGTGCTGTCTTCACAAGTGTCTGTAGTTTCTGTAAATCCTACCCATACAACCTCATTTAAGGAACCTTCTAAGATACCATTTCTCCTGATTGTAGTAATTGACTCCTTAAGCAGTATTGCAACACCACCTCTTTTACAACCCTCCCTATCTCATCTGAAGATTTATATCCTGGAATCAGGTTGTAAGTTTGCTCGCTGAGCTGGTAGATTTGTTCTCAGATGTTTCGTCACCATGCCAAGTAACAATCAATGAGCCTCCAATGAAGCGTTGGTGTTCTGCCCCACTTGCTATTTATGTGTCTTGGTCTGTTGCAATGGATGATATCACTTCCTGTTCTATTTCTGAGAGGTTGGTAAGTGGGGTCTAAATTGATATGTTTGTTAAAGGAGTTCCGGTTTGATTGCCAGGTGTCTAGGAATTCCGTGCATGTCTTTGTTTAGCCTGTCCAAGAATGGATGTTTGGTCCCAGTTGAACTGGTGTTCCTCTTCATCTGTGTGTATCGATACAAGTGAACAAACCCACAAGCACATAAACAACATTCTTACCAGTCTAAAGTTCACCAAAGAGGAAGAGAACAATGGACTCCCCTTCCTAGACGTCACAATGGAATGAAAAACCAATGGAGAGCCACAGACCAGGCATTTATAGGAAAGCCACATACACCAACCAGATAATCAACTTACAGGAGCAATCATCCCAACACCCACAAATGGAGCTGCATCAGGACATTATTTAAATTAGCCATAACATACTGCAGCACCCAGGAACTACGAAAAGCCAAGAAAAAACACCTGTATAACGTATTCACGAACAACTGGTACCTGATAAGCACAATCTGCTGATTCCTACACAACAAACCTAAACAGGAAGACACAACGTGCCCAAAGACTCTAGCCACCCTGTCATACATCAAAGACATCTCGGAGGTGACAATCAGACTACTCGGCCCCTGGGCATCATGGTAGCCCACAAACCTACCAACCACCACATTGAAACAGCTCCTGATGAATTTAAAGAACCCAGTACCAACAAACTGTCGAATGAATCTCATGTACAAAATACCCTGCAAGAACTGCAACAAACATTACATTGGACAGACTGGCAGGAAACGAGACACCAGGACCCATGAGCACCAACCAGCCACCAAAAGACAAGACCAACTAGTATCCATACACACAGACGAAGAGGAACACCAGTTCAACTGGGACAATACATCCATCTTGGGACAGGCTAAACAAAGACATGAATGGGAATTTCTAGAGGCCTGGCATTCAAACTGGAATTCCATTAACAAACCCATCGATTTGGAAGCCATTTACCAACCTCTCAGAAAAAGAACCAGAAGTGATATCATCCACCACAACAGACCAAGACAAATAAATAGAAAATGGGACAGAATACCAGTGCTTCATTGGAGGCTTACTGATAATGTTACCTAGCATGATGGCAAAACATCTGAGAACAAACCTATCAGTTAAGTGAGCAAACTTACAGCCTGATCCACAACCTAAGCTACAAATCTTCTCCAAAATCACAAATGTCCTGGAATATTGAGCTGCCAGTCTTGCTTCTCTCTTAAGGTGTCTCTGTGAAAGTAGTGATGTCAGTTCCCCGTGTGATAACTAGCTGTCCCAACTCTACTCACCACTTCCTATACTACTATTACACAGCACCAGGAGTATTCCAGACATTGCAAACTTTGAGGTCCTGCTTTCCAATCAGCTACCTAGTTTCCTAAGTTCTTTTATCAGGACCTCATCCTTCTTTCTACTGATGTCATTAGCACCAGCGTAAACCATGTCCTCCGACTGTTCACTCTCCCACTTTGCAGCCATGACATCCTTGACACTGGCTAAGAGGCAACATACCATCCTGAAGTCCTGACTGCGGCCACAGAAAAGCCTATTGTACCCCTCACTCCTACTACAATTGCTCTTCCGGTCATTTTACTACCTCTTATATAGCTGGATTCTGGCTGCACTTTCCAGAACAACCTTCACTCTCACTGTTTTGCAACACAGGGAAATTGATCTTGAAATGCACTCTGGGGTTTTCCTGGCTACATGTCTACCTCACCTCCCTTTTCCTGATCTGTTGTTAAAGATTCCTCCTTTGACTGCACTTCCTTAAGTTGTGAGGGGGCCTTATTTAAAAACATCTGTCCACATGACTCAGTTTCACAGATGCATTTCAGTATCTTCAGCCAAGACTCAAGCTCCAAAACCACCCGCAAGATGGCCAAGATAGTTGCACTTCCTGCAGATGTGGTTAACCAAACTTCCGGTAGTGCCTAAGATTCCCATGTGCTGCAGGCTATGCAACATATGGCACTGAGCTCCCTGCCATACCTCTAGTTAAAATAGATTTACACTAAATTTAACCAATGTAGAAAATTAGTAAAGTTAATTTTTTTAAAAAATGCCATAATTCCTTCTTTTCTTTAGTGCTGGTTTAAAATGGAGAAAAACAAATTACCCACTACCTACCAATCAGCTCTCTGCTGATGTCATTTTCTTCAGCTTTTCAAATACTGTCGGGGTTCCCGTTGAGGTTTAGTTGCTGCTCTGACTTGCTCAGTCCCTCAATTTTTGTTGTGTTAGCTCTAAGGCCATGAACTCCTCTGACATCTTGTTCTTTCCCATGGTGGATTTATGGCCTCAAACTCCTCTGATTTCTCACTC
The DNA here is from genome assembly GCF_020745735.1 of Hemiscyllium ocellatum. Lineage (NCBI taxonomy): Eukaryota > Metazoa > Chordata > Chondrichthyes > Orectolobiformes > Hemiscylliidae > Hemiscyllium > Hemiscyllium ocellatum. Next base: position 66,867,410 of record NC_083407.1, read on the forward strand.
TCTTTCTCAAGTTTCAAACTCCTCTCCTTATGCCTTGTGATGGGGTCCTCACTTTGACTCCTCTCAGCTTGTCTGCTCCTCTCAGTGATGCTGACTGTGTCAGTGACCTCAATTCACCTGCTATGTTGACTTACATTGTCAATGAAAATAGATAAGAAATAATAGACCAAACGTAAAAATAAGAGTTTGGTTAAAAAAAAATCATTAAAAAATGTGCCAATTGCTCATGAAAATCAGGAAGAATTCAGGTGTGTGTGCATTTCAGAACCACCTGGCTGATTTTTAGAATCCCTCTATTACCTGCCTGTTTGTGTCTGTATAAATGCCTCTGAAACATTACTATCTTACCTGCCTCTACCACTTTCCCTGGCAGTGCGTTCTAGGTACCTGCCATCCTCTGTTAAAAAAAACCATCTCTCGTGCATCTCCTTTAAACTTTTCCTCTCTCACCATTAACCCATGCCCCTATTATTTGACATTTCTACCTGGGGAAAAAAACCTCCTATTATCCACCCTATCCATGCCTCTCGTTGTTTTATATACCTCTGTCAGATCGCCTCTCAGCCTCCAACACTCAAGTGAAAACAATCCAAGTTTGTCCAAATAGCAAATGGAGTTTAATCTGGACAAATGTGAGATAATGCATTTTGAGAAGTCAAAGCAAGAGGAAACTATATTGTAAATGGCAGGACCTTTGTTTTCAAGAAGGAGATAGATACAGTACTTAGGGCTAAAGGTGTCAAAGTGTATGGGAAGAAAAACAGGGTACAGAGTAGGATGATCAACCATGATCATATTGAATGGCAGAGCAGACTCAAAGGGCTGAATAACCTATTCCTGCTCTTGCTTTATGTTTCTATTTTGGGTTATAGATCCCCATATGGATTGTCACAAGGTCTTTGGTTCATTTACTCTTTACAATTTTTATCATTGAATTAAACTTGGTTTTAGAGAGCAGCTTCATAAAGTTTGAAATTATACAATATTTGGCAAAGTAGTCCGTCACAATAAGAATAGTTTATAGTCTTCTAGAAGATACAGATAGGATGGTGAAATGGCAGAAGTATGGCATATGGAATTCAATGCAGACAAGTGTGAAGTTATGTACTTTAGTTGGACTATTATGGATACGTAATACTATAAATAGCATAATTTTGAAAAGTGCGCATGAGCCAAGAGATCTTATTGTGTGTATGCAAAAATGCTTAAGGGTGGAAGCGACAAGTTGTTAAAATGATGAGGGTAAAACAAGATATAAGCTCTTAGGTTAATAAGAAAATAAAAGCAGAGAGACCATGCTCAACCTTTACAACTCACTGGTTAGAACTAAGCAAGTGCGATCTGGTCAATTTTGGGCACCAAGCCAAATGATAGACGTAAAAAGTTTAGGAAGGCTTTAGAAAGACTTTCTAAACCTTTTGCATTTTTCCTCATGATTTAACAAAGATCTTTATGATGTTGAAAGATTTTGATCTAGTAGCTGAGGGTGTAGAGACAGGAAAATGGAAGCAAATTACCTTGATCACAAAACTGGAAGTTCATCTTTGTGTCAAACAGCTCATGAACGTTGCAGCTTTCTTGACAACGAAAGCAGCAAGAGCCAGACCAAAAAACACAGGAAAAACAAACTACTAACTACAGAGCATATATTTTGAAAGTGAAAGATGCTGTAGGCCTTTCCATGCTGTAGAACATAGAACATGATGCATAATATCATGTCTCTTCATTAATTCAAATACAAATTTAATACAATGTTGTTACAATCTCTGTTATGAAAGTGGCCTCCAGGGTGATGTTGAGATCGTAGGACTGCAATTGATTAGAGGAAACCCAAATGTTAGATTACCTACAGCATGGAAATAGGCCCTTCGGCCCAACAAGTCCACATCGAAGAGTAACCCACCCAGACCTATTTCCCTACCCCATATTTCCCCCTGACTAACGTACCGAACACTATGGGCAATTTAGCATGGCCAATTCGCCTGACCCACACAACTTTGGATTGTGGGAGAAAACCTGAGCACCCAGAGGAAACCCACGCAGACACAGGGAAAATGTGCAAACTCCACACAGAGTCACCCAAGGCAGGAATTGAATCTGGGTCCCTGGCACTGTGAAGCAGCAGTGCTAACCACTGAGTCATAGTGACACCATGTTAACTACATGGGTTGGAATTTGTGATTCTAACAGACATGCACCAAATAATTTTGACTTCTGGATTATGCAGCTATCAAGTGAACAGTTGACCCAATATAGATGAAACAATTTCAGTTGGATTTTAAGAGTATTTGGAGGTAATAAGGATGGATGATGGATATGGAGCAAGAATTGAACCAAATTTAATCATGTCTTAATGGAATTCATGATGGTTATTGATCATACTTATTACCTCCAATTACTCTTTAAATCCAACTGAAATTGTTTCATCTATATTAGGTCCACTGTTCACTTGGGAGCTGCATAATCCAGAAGTCAAAATGTTTTGGTTCATGTCTGTTAGAATCACAAATTCCAATATCAGGGCCACTGTTCACTTGGGAGCTGCATAATCCAGAAGTCAAAATTATTTGGAGCATGTCTGTTAGAATCACAAATTCCAACCCATGTAGTTAACATGGGAGGGAGAAACGTGTTACTACTACCAAGACAGGAGCATTGGCCTTTTTTTCCAATGACAGCTGAGAAGGTAAACAACAGCATCAATATGTACAGATTGTGGATACAAGGTAACATACGTTTAATAGCGTTACCATTTTAGGAAGCATAAATTTTGGACATAGTCTGTGTCCCTCTTTCACTCTGTTATCGAGAACATTCCATATCATTCCTCAGTCACATGACTTTCAGCAGATCCCAAATTTCACTTTCTCTGAACTTAACCATCTCTATTTATCCAAGAATGTTGATACTCATCCCAATCTTTATATAATTTGATCCATGGTTTTCTACATTTGTGCTTCTTTGTGGAGGAGAGTGTAAAATGCAAGAGAAAAGGATTGGAATAGCACTTGTGGGAGATTTCATAACAAGGGCCATAAATGAAGGATTGGTACCAATACATAGGGGTAAGGAGGCTCTTTGTTTAACAGCATCTGCAGTCATTGTTTTTACCGAGGTGATTTTAACCCTACTGTGAATCCACTTGCAAGGATGCCTGCCTTGAAGAAGTTTTCCCCCTCTCTCTATAAGAATCTCAGGGAGTCCCTCTCCCACTGCAACTCCCAGGTCATTTCCTCTGCCCTGAAGCTCTTCAACCATGTCCTGAAACAGACTTGTTACTATAGCCACATTTGCTTCTTCAGTGCCTGCCTCCGTAACCAACTCATCCCACACGGACTTCGGACCACCTTTAAACCAGCAGAGTTTGGATCCGAACAGGACAAACAGTACAGGCTACAGATTCAAAAACACCAGTAACGGTTCTCCTTCAAGATCCTCCACTCCACGCTCGCAGCAATGTGCCAGCACCTAACCGCTCTACAATCAGCCCTGCCTCAGCTGAAGTCCATGCTCTCTCAGAATCGCAAAGGACCCCTTCTGTACTATATCCTCAGGAGAATTCATACACCCACCCTCCTCCCCGATCTATCACCTCCATTCACCTATTGTACTCTATGCTACTTTCTCCCCACTCCACCCTCCTCTCATTTATCTCTCCACCCTTCAGGCACTCTGCCTGTATTCCTGATGAAGGGCTTTTGCCCGAAACATCGATTTTCTTGCTCCTCAGATGCTGCCTGAACTGCTGTGCTTTTCCAGCACCACTCTAATCCAGAATCTTTGTTTAATCACATTGGGTAACCCTGTTTTAGTCAAGCTGTAGACAATTTTTTTCATCGTGAGCTCTGTGGAGAGAAGCAACGGCTGACGTGGAAGATCTGGAGAGGGACACAGCATTTTTTATTGTGGTTTGTCCTGTGCAACTCAGTGATGCAGCACTTTGTACTTTATGGACTGTTTTCTTCGATTCACATGGAGACAAACATCAGAAGACCAACAATTCAGTGAAAGATGTTCTTTGGCCATGTTGAAATTTGTTGGCCTTTCAATGCAAAGAGGTGACATTGGAATGTGCTCATCTGCAACTCTCTGTCAATGTCCAGGACAACATGCTGAGGGGCACACAAAAGCATACAGCAGCAGCCACCAGGCAGTAGAAAAACACTATGTCTAACATGTTTCTCCCTTGATATTTTACCTGTTAACTTAGAACCCCTTGTATCTTGGATTGGAATGTAAATAGTGTTTTGTCAATTTAGTAAGTCGTTCAAGTTTGCTAAGAGTGTCATGTGCTTAACTGAGAAATGTTATATTTCTTGTAATGTACTGTACTTTATTTATAAAATTTTTTTTGGACAAAAAGTAGTTGCCACTAGAGCGTGAACCAAGCTCGAACAAATACGAGGCCCCTTTAAATCCTTGTATTTCCTTTGTAATAATGGCACAAGAATAATAGGCAGATTACAACATCCTGATTTCTGCTTCCAAAAAAAAACTGCCTTCATAAGCTTTTCTAAGTACACAGCTATTTCAATACTTTTTCTGGCATATACACTTCTCGTCGCAGCTGAAACCTGTCATTCATATCTCTCTCTCTCTCTCTCTCTCTGTATACCCACCACCTCCCCCTGTATTCTCCTGCTCAACATCACTTGTACCTCCCAACTGTTCACTCGGGGTCATACATAGTCTGAGGCATTAAAATAAGGTCATATCGAAAAACTTCGGGAAGCATTAGGTTAGAATGTGGATCTTGCTATCAAAGAAATGACTGAGACAAATAGATGCTTTCAAGAGAGGAAGGATAGAAAAAATATGCTATGTTAGATATAATGGGAAAAGACTTATGTAGAGTAAAACCACTAAAAATGTCTATGATCCATTTCTGTGCTGCTTATTCTGTGTAATTCTATCTAATTTTATGATAATGAAGATGCCTGCTTCTGAAAGGATCAAAGAGAAGATAAATCATTTATATAACTGTTACCCATTTTCTAAACAATATGTTGAAAGATATTACTATACACCTTTGGAAAAGTTGAGACTTGGATCCAGGCCACTTGGCTCAGAGGTAGGAACACTACCACTGCACTACAAGAGTCCTCAGAAGCTTATTAGAAACATTATGAGAGTTAATTTGCTTGAAGGCAGTTATTGAAAACAACAATTGTGAATAGATATCCAGAGTCATGCACCTTGCGATTTTCCTTTCCAAAGTATTTTCTTCTTTCCATTTTCATGATGCTTATGTATCTCAGATTATTTAGAGTTGAACAATAATGTAAAATATATTAACAAATGATGACTTATAAAGTAAATACAACACTTTTCAATTATGTAAACCGCTATAGTAATTTGTAAATGGAATGGTGTGCAAGCTTTTCATTAACTGAATTTTTAAAATGATAACCTCAAATCAGTCCAAGTGTAGTTTCGTATAGCTACTTGTGATCCATTGTCTGTCATTGTTGAGCACGTACACTATATAAACAGAAACTACTAAAAAGTTAATGAGTTCAACAAGCAACAGTCAATTAGCAGCTTTTGTTTTGCTTTTCAGGACTTTTTGGTTTACAATTTACAACAGGTAGATTGGGAAATGCAAATCTGCTCTTTATTTAACTCAATTTGATAACATGACTAAGAATATTTAATTAAAGCCAAAGTGCCTATTTTTATTTAAAGACATCAATTATACATTGAGCACCCAGCTGATATTGCGACTGTATAAAATAGATTAAAGAAATATTCTTGCGAAGTACATTTTTTTCATGTCCATAGTATTGTAAACAAGTTAGCATGTATTACATTAAAGCAGTCAAAAGATGCAAAAGAGAATTTTTTTTTAAATTTCCAGATGCTGTAAGCATCAGATAAACAAATGCCAGACAGCCAGCATTTCTACAGCTGAAAATGACTGGAGCTGAAAGGCAAATTCAACATCCCTGTAGCAAGTCTGCAGTTAAAGCATGCAAGGTGGTCTAAGAGTAGAATGACGTTTTGTGAGTTTTCAATACCCAGATCTGTTTTCACCTTGGTATAGGTGGGATTGGTGGAAGGGGTGGAGCTCCTCGCTCTCTCCGACCTGAATCTATTATAGAAAGAAGATTATAATTAATGCACTGTCCAAAGAATTATAAAAAATGTAACTTTTCCAGTTAAATAGAATTTTAAAATTTGATTCAAAAATAATATTGATGCTAAGAACAATTATAACATTAATTGTTACAAAATTTCAGAAAGATGATTGTCTTTGCAGATTTAGATATACCCCAGTAACTGTTTTCTATAACTTAAAAGAGTCCTTCTTCTCTTCCCAAGAAATGAGAGCATGAGTATTATAACTTTGAAATTCTTTTAAGAGAATTCCCCTCATATTATTTCTCTCCCTCACCAACATACACAATTTATTTTTTAGATGCCCAAATATTGCTGTAACTGAAGCAACGTTTAAATTTGGAAGTACTGTACTGTACTTGAATGTATTTGTACTGTTCTGTCTCTTTCACTTTTACCAATGTTCTTCTCTCCATTTCTGAAAATGGTTTCTAGTTTCAGAAGCATAACTTATCCCCATGTCTATCACTCACATGGCCATTAACCATGTATGACTGGGTGTTTGCATGTTACTTTTCCCTGGTACAATAGGCTTACTTGTAATTGCTGTCTTGAGCCGGGAAGTAAGGTTCAGCTATTAATTGGATAAACACAATTTCTAATTATTGGATATCTTTCAAAACATTCTACAAAATCCCCGTAACTAATGAGGAACTTTCCTATGCAAAAATGAAGGAAGGAACGTTTTCAGCTCTTCATGTTTCAAACTTCAAAATAGGTTGACAAATTGCTCTGCTACTCACCTCTGTTCTCTGCCTTGTTCTGTTTACTAGGATAAGTTTTTGGGAAGTTTACATATGGTTCTGGTGGTGGAAAATCAGAGATGGAATGGAAAGAAAATCTGCCTTCCCACTCATCTGTGGTCAAAAAAAATATTAATTTTACAATGCATGGATAACAGCATATCTTTGTTTACATGGAAGCATTTCAAAACATATCTTTAGGTACAACTGTGTCTGTAGACAAAATGGTCTGAAAATTAAGGCTGAAGACAAAACAGGCTGATATCTTTTTGTAACAAGGAACCATGTACACAAGTTGCAAATCACTGCAGTGAGATGAACCATACGATTACAGCACATTTTAAGGTTTGTGATGAAGTTCAAATGCTTCTTGGCCACTTCATTTGAAAAGTTTCTGAATATCATCAATGAAGACAAGATGATTCAGTTCTTTTAATGTTAGCTTCTTTGAATTACGAGTTCAGAATACTATTTTCATAGAGTCATGATGTGGACATGCTGGTGTTAGACTGGGGTGGACAAAGTTAAAAATCAAACAACACCAGGTTACAGTCCAACAGGTTTATTTGGAAGTACCAGCTTGTGGAGCGTGTCCTCATAGGACATGAGCCCCACTAGCTCCCAACAAAGGAGCAGTGCTCTGAAAACTTTTACTTCCAAATAAACTTGTTGGACTATATCCTGATGTTGTGTGATATTTAACGCAGAATTATAGAATCCCCACAATGTGGGAACAGGCCCTTTGAGCCCACACTGACCCTCCCCTCCAAACGGCAATCCCCCCCCCCCCCAAAACCCTCTCCTTGTAACTCTATTTCCCATAGCTAATCCACCTAGTCTGCACACCTTTGGAAACTACGGGTCAATTTAGCATTGCCAATTCACCTAACTGATGCATACAGTCATAGAGGAAACAGACCCTTTGGTCCAAACCGTCCGTGCCGACCAGATATCCCAACCCAATCTAGTCCCACCTGCCAGCACCATTGGTCACAGGCCTCCAGCCTGAAAAACAACCCTCCACCACCGCCCTCTGTCTTCTATCTTTGAGCCAATTCTGTATCCAAATGGCTAGTTCTCCCTGTATTCCATGAGATCTAACCTTGCTAATCAGTCTCCCATGGGGAACCTGGTCGAAAGCCTTACTGAAGTCCATATAGATCACATTTACCATTCTACTCTCATCAATCCTCTTTGTTACTTCTTCAAAAAACCCAATCAAATTTGTGAGACATGATTTCCCATACACAACCCCATGTTGATTATCCCTAATCAGTCCTTGCCTTTCCAAATACATGTTCATCTTGTCCCTCAGGATTCCCTCCAACAACTTGCCCATCACCGACATCAAGCTCACTGGTCTATAGTTCCTGGCTTGTCCTTACCACCCTTCTTAAACAGTGGCATCATGTTAGCCAACCTCCAATCTTCCGGCACCTCATCTGTGACTATCGATGATACAAATATCTCAGTAAGAGGCCCAGCAATCACTTCTCCAGCTTTCCACAAAGTTCTAGGGTACACCTGATCAGGTCCTGGGGATTTATCCACCTTTACGCGTTTCAAGACATCCAGCACTTCCTCCTTTGTAATCTGGACATTTTGCAAGGTGTTCCCATCTATTTCCATACATTCTAGATCTTCCATATCCTTTTCTACAGTAAATACTGATGCAAGATACTCATTTAGTATCTCCCCCATTTTCTGCGGCTCTGCACAAAGACCGCCTTGCTGATCATTGACGGACCCTATTCTCTCCCTAGTTACCCTTTTGTCCTTAATGCATTTGTAAAAACCCTTTGAATTCTCCTTAATTCTATTTACCAAAACTATCTCATGCCCCCTTTTTGCCCTCCTGATTTCACTCTTAAGTATACTCCTACTGCCTTTATACTCTAAGGGTTCACTCGATCTATCCTGTCTATACCTTACATCTTTGGATTGTGGGAGGAAACCCACACAGACAAGGGGGGGAATGTGCAAACTCCAGACATATCGTCACCCCAGCTGGAATCGAACCCAGGTTCCTGGTGCTGCAAGACAACAGTGGTAACCACTGTTCCTTAATTCCATGACAGTTTGTCTTCAATTTAGATTCCAAATACAATTCCAAATTGACAATAATTAAGTCAGATCTAATTCGTTGTTGTGGTTCTGTTCGCCGAGCTGGAAGTTTTTGCTGCAAACGTTTCGTTCCCTGGCTAGGGAACATCATCAGTGCTATTGGAGCCTCCTGTGAAGCGCTGCTTTGATGTTTGATGTTCCCTAGCCAGGGAACGAAACGTTTGCAGCAAAAACTTCCAGCTCGGCGAACAGAACCACAACAACGGACACCCAAGCTACAAATCTTCAACCAGACTTTAATCAGATCTAATTCATTGCAAATTCCAACTATTTGATACAATACAACGGAAATCTGATAGGTATAAAAATCTCTTATCTAAATAAGCATTTTGGAAAATCAGTTTTCTACATGTCTATTATATTGCTTCTCATTTAAAGTTGTATCGTCATCCATCCATACCACAATTTTATTTTTTTTTAAAAAAGAAGTACCATTCAAGATCCTGAAGGGTAGCAACTTATCCACTAGTCTCAAATTAGGCAGTTTCATTTTTGCTATAGAACTGACTGAACTTGAATAATTCAGCGGAACGATGCTGCAGTCAGAAATCAACACATTCAAGTGTCAGTTTAATGCAACACTGTGTGAAATAAAGTAGCCAATTACTCAAAAACAAGAGAAGGATCCCTTGGTGTTCCCATGACAATTTCAGGTGGGGTTCTCCCATTCAAACAGACAGCTTTGCACATCCAGAGGAATGGCTAATCCAGAATTGACATCCAAGCTCATCCTAGCCTGGTACAGGTTCCCATGCTTGTTACCATCTGTACCGATCCCTACCTCAGTCTCTCAGTCTGGCACAGACCCTTCCACAAATTCTGTTCAAGTTTTCAAGCTGCCATTTGTCCCCTTCCACCCATTTCTTTCTTATTCAGCTTGTTTTATTTGGTGTTACTGAGGATGTTGGAAGAGTCTTTGACATCTGGTTGAAGTGATTGGTGATGATGCAGCCAATTCTGTCCTACACATTGTTCCTCAACATTCAGTGACAGGTCTTGTTGCTCCTCCAACCAGGGATGGGAACCAGTGATTGAAGGACGTGGAACATTCAGCGTGGGAGAGACAGAATCTGTGATTAATGGAGCAACTCTGTCTCTTTATACTCACTTCTCATTCAATCACAACTCTTGCAGTCAGTTCCTGCTCTCACTGGTTGACAGCGGAGCTGTGAAGTTTTTTGAAAACCACACATGTCGGACAACGCAAAAGGGTCAGAACGTAAACCTGAAACATCAATGTCCAAAGTGCACCAAATGTCAGAACTTCCTCATTTCTGTATATTGTGGTAACTTATTTCTGGGATAAACAGATATGTTTAATATTGCATCCATTAACTGATTCGTGAAACATTTCCAGCTCAGCTGTACGGTGCAGTAACCTCAGAGGTAAGGTCTGGCTTTTGGCTACAACAATCTGTATAGCAAGTCCTCTATGCCTAGCTGCCATGAGGGAAAAACATTCATATGAAATGAAGGTTGGAACATAAAAGAGAGACAAATTAAATCAATTGAATTTTCCTCACAAAACAGCTGTCAGAATGCTGTCACTCATTCACCAACATAAACTTTAGACTTAAAATAAGGTGTTATTTCTCAACAACTTAGTGTTTGTATTCTGAAAACATCTTGGGGTGCATGTGGATGAAAACTGGTGTAATATTTACCTTCACACATTGCTTGTGAGGACTCCTGGAAGCCATTTCTCAGTGACATTGGTGGGGGTACAGGACTTCCTCGGTCAGGAGGAAGGGGGGGTCTGAAGCCACTCCTGGTGTCTAAACCCATTCTGCTCGGAGGCTGTGGGACAGGTGGTGCTTTCTGACTACTACCATTTCTACCAACTGGAGGTGGTGGAGGAAGAGGTCCTGTTTTAAGAAGATTAGAAAATAATTAGTGTACAGTCCTATAATGTGATTTTCAATAAGTTAAAGTTTCCTCTAAAAAATGAATGCAACATGACTCTCTGACTCTACGTACAAAGAGTTGTTCAACATTAACAATGAAATTCAAACCTGCATTCTAAACTGTGGTTTACTGCTTTATTGCCAGAAATCTATAAAATAAAAGTGTCAGTCTCCTTATCTCTAGCTTTGTTTATTTAAATAAAATCTAGGTCAAATCAAATGAGATTTCATTTGGAAAGGCATCTGGATGGGTGAATGAATAGGAAGGGTTTGGAGGGATATGCTTGGAGGTAGAACTAGGTTGGGTTGGGATATCTGATTCTAGATTAGTGGTGCTGGAAGAGCACAGCAGTTCAGGCAGCATCCGAGGTGCAATAAAATCGACGTTTTGGACAAAAGCCCTTCATCAGGAATACAGGCAGAGAGCCTGAAGGGTGGAGAGATGTTTTTACCTGGGTTGGTATATCTGGTCGGCACTGATGAGTTGGACTGAAGGGTCTGTTTCCATATTGTACATCTCTATGACTCTATGTCACCATGGAGAGCTTCTAAGAAATTGCTTCACTCTCCTATTTCATTGTTTTAAACAGTTTCCTAGTTTATAGTGTCTTTAGCTCTACTCACAATGTAATCTCCATTACACCTTAGGCTTACTCTCAACTGGTGTTTCTTAAAACAAAATACACTCATGAAATAAATAGTTACCATTGGAGTTGGGTTTGTTCTTACAAACTTCTGATTTCTAGATAACATAGTAATGTTACTGCCATGATATTGACTTCTCAGCCATAAGGAAGACACCATTAATGTAATTAAGTTCCTTTATCAATTTGTATTTCCTAATTGGATTTGTTGTAATTTTAGGTTTACTATATTTGAGAGGATTGGCAGCAATTTCTGACTTAGCCCAGGCATTTCTTTGCCTTACAAATTAAAGAAAGAAAGGACCAAATTAAGGATGTGAATTTACAACAATCATTTTGGGGAATTGACAAGAGAAAACAGAAACAGAAATCAGTTAACTTTCTTTGGTCTCTCCTCTCCTTTACATTGCTTCCATTGCTGTACTTTTCTGTGCTCTCTGTATTCTCTTCCTCATTTCTCCATATCCCGAATCTTCATTGGATCCTTATTTCATTAATTTCTCTTTAACTCACCTGATCTGCTGGGTGGGTCCCTCACAGGAGGCGGAGGTCTTTCACTGGGAGGAAGAGGACCACTGCGAATTGGTCCTGGTGATGTTGAAGGGGTGCTGTGGAGAGACAAATTTCGTTGAGGGAGCTTTGGAATGTCAACATCTGTAGCAGAGCTGGAATGATTGGAAGATGGTCCTGGCCGATTAGGTGGTGGTGGTGGGGGTGCTTGGAAAGAGGGAGTTGGCCTAGGTGTTTGAGGGACAGGTGGTTTCTGATGTTGTGGTGGTGGGAGTGGAGGACCATCCCTATTAAGTGAAGGCCTATTTGTCATAGGTGGCGGCAGTGGCCTATCATCTGTCATCCTAACTGGAGTTGGAGGCAGTGGAGGTCTGTTAGTACTGGGAACTGGAGGCATTGGTGGTGAAGGCTTGTCCTCAACAACCCTGTTAGGTGTGGGAGGTAGTAAAGATCTATTTGCACTGTTCTGTGGAACAGCTGGAGAGAATGGGCGAGAAGACCCTTGATTGCGATTTGGTAGTGAAGGTCCCCTGATGGGTGGTCGATTTTCTAATGCAGGTGGAGGACCCCTGTTCTGCATACTTGATGCTGATGGTCTTGGTGCATTTGGTAAAGGTGGCGGTACTGCATCAGGTTTTGAACTTATTTCTGGCCTTGAAAACTTTGGTTGCGGCAATTTATTTCTTGCTAGCTCAGGGTTATTATTCCTTGGAAAACCAGATGACCCAGGTATCTTTGGAGGAGTGTTGCTTGGTGCAAATGGTCTGGGACCAGATGATCTTCCACCCGGAGGCATAATTGGAGGCCTACTGCCACCAGAATCTGTCGATGGAAATGGTAATAAATACATAATTAACAGTTAAAAACAAACTTTTACAGTTTACTTGTAAACAATTACATATTGTAGAACAGCAATGTTTTTTAAAAAAATAGTTTTGATCCACAGAAATTCATTTGTCAGAACTGTAGACTGGTAAATATGATACTTCCTACAGTATACTCAGACCTATCTGACTCATCCATTCTCTTTACACAATTTTTGTTTAATTCTCCTCAAGGCATCTGAAACATTAATTCGCAGACAGTGGCAAAATAATGTGACATGGAGCTCCGGCATTACAATTTGGTTTTAAGTCACACTGAAAACTTAATTATCCATTTTGTTCTAATTCAGCAATTTTAAATTATGTGTTAATTAAATTTTAAATCATACACAAAACCCAAGGAAAGAAAATGTGTAGAATAGACCCCCCCAAAAAATATTTTTGCCATAACAAATGGGCGAGCGCCAGAGACCCAGGTTCAATTCCCGTCTCAGGCAACTATCTGTGTGGAGTTTGCACATTCTCCCCGTGTCTGTGTGTTTTTCCTCCGGGTGCTCTGGTTTCCTCCCACAATCCAAAAATGTGCAGGTTAGGTAAATAGGCCATGCTAAATTGTCCCTAGTGTTAGGTGAAGGGGTAAATGTAGGGGGATGGGTCTGGGTGGGTTGCTCTTCGGAGGGTCGATGTGGAATTGTTGGGCCAAAGGGCCTGTTTCCACACTGTAAATAATCTAAAAAAAAATGAACAGTCATTAAATCAAAACCAGATTTCTATATAGATCTTTTGTTCATAGTGAATCTTACATTTACCACTTGACAAATGAAGACATTTGTGGGTGCTGATTGGAAACGCATAGCATATCAGTTCCACTCTGATGTCTCTTTTAATACGCGGTGGATGGGACTGAGTTCAGAATTTAAGCGCTGCCCCATCATGGGCCATGGGATTTATGGATCGCTCCTGATTATCATGCCATTAACTGGCACCTTCAAATCTAAAGGGTGCCTGACATTTTGTTAAGTCTGGTGGAAGTGGAGGAGCAAGGAGGAGAGAGGGAACCATCCTTTCTCCATAAGTATACATGTACAGTGATCACATCATTTATATTTCATAATGTCATTTTAGACTGGCTCATTGGTCTACGCCTCAATTGCAGTGTACCTAGGAAAGTATACTGATCTAACCTGGTATGTCTTTGAGGCAAGAGTTTTTTGGGAACTGGGCTGACAGATCCCTTTATCCCCTTCACCATCAGGACACATTACCTGAAGGTGTTGGGAATATGGTTTGGTGGGGCTTGGGTGTCCACAAAAACCTGGGAGGCATGTATCACTAAGGTGAGGCAGAATTTAGGGAGCTCTGCTCCCTCTCCATCATGAGTAAAAACCTGTTCATCAGGTGTAAACCACTCTCTGGCCCATTCCCAGAGCCTGCAACATTGTAATCCATTTCATCTGGAGGTTTAAGATGGACCATGTTTGCATGCAGCACCACATACAAACCTCTAATCAGGGGAAGGCATTGTAAAGAGAAGAATGTTTCCAACACCACCATCATCCTGGTGGTTACCTTTGTGTGTGACTGCATCAACTTGTGCATAGACCTCAATACACAATGCCAAGTGTCACTACATACTGAGGTTCTACCTGTACCCGGTGTTGCAAAGGACAGAACTGGCCTTGGAGCTGTGGATCACTCCAAGTAATTGGACTGTTCCATATCACCTGTCCTTCAAGAAAACACGTTTGACCACAAGTCAAAGTGATCAGCACATAATGTCCTCAAGACCCTACGGGAAAGGAGAAGATGGATCCTGAGCAGACTGTCAAAGTCATTTAGCAAAAAGGTGTCATCACCAGAACTTTCCAACAAGCACCAAGGTGTCGCTTGGCTGGTGGTGAGAAGTGTACTGCCTGCAAGATCCTTCATGTATCCCTGAACACTCTGTGCCACCACATGTTGCCCTTTGTCAGCTGCAGAGGTTGGAGACTGTCACACACCTCCTTCTGGAATGTGCCTTTGCACAGGAATTCTGGAGAAAAATATAGTGGTTTGTGTCGAGGTTAGTCCTGAGCAACTCCGTGATGCAGGACTCTCTACTCTACAGTCTGTTCCCCAGGATGCACAATGAGACAACTGCACCTGGAAGACCATCAACTCAGTGAAAGACGCTCTTTGTTCTGTCCAAAACATATGGGTCTTCCAGAGCAAGAAATTGACCTTGACAGAATGTTGCGGACTTGCACATTCCAAGGTTAAGAACCATGTGCTTAGGAATGCACTAAAGCTTGGGGCAGCTCCTGCCAAGGCTGATTGGGAAAAGACCACAGTCTGAGGTCTCCCTGCCGAAGTACAATGGAAGTCTGTTCAGTTAACAGACCTACCTCGTGCCTAGTATGTTGCATTGGAAAGAAATGACTTGGGTTCTGATTCTTCTCCATATGTTAAGACCGTACAGAAATAAACTGCTCTACTGACGGTGTGTATGTAAAAATTTTTATGAACGAAATATATTTTTGAAATTAAGAAAAAGAATATCCACATCATTTTCTAGGGTCACTTAGAGAAGTCATTGCTGAGGACTTGTAATCTCCTGGTTTTTTCACCTAGGAAGTCAATATAAAACATTTTAATACGTACTCTCCTTTGAAGTAACTTTGAACTTTACAACTCATCCAGATTTCCTTGTATCAGCCACTTATTTATAAATTCTTACACATGCCAAAATGCAATATTTACAAAGATATAAGTACAAATATATGATGATTTTCAACTACATCAGTTAACATAATTAGATGAGCATCACCATTTAACAGACTAATAACATGTAAATAATTTTTAAGATGATTGAAAATTCGAGGCTACATTAATTAATTGTTATTTACCTGAACTCTCTCGGCTTCCTGCAGACCTCAGCTTTGGCATTCCACCTGCAAATAATCCACCTAAACCTGCTGGTCCACCACCAACTCCTCCTCCTCCTCCTCCTCCACCACCACCACCTCCTCCACCACCACCACCACCGCCACCTCCTCCTCCTCCAGGACCTTTAGGAACTGTTTAGAGAGAAATACAATTGGTATATTATTTACAGTGGACTGGTAAATCTTCCCTATAGTAATTTGTATATATTAGAAGGTGTGGTTTCGAGCATGGAGTCTCATTCGCCGAGAGAAATGATCTAAGAATTTGATACAGGAGTGATGGGGTTTGAGAGATTTCTGAATTTCTGCACATTAACGTTGGAAAATTTATTTTAAATAAATTTCTCATGTGAGAATACCAAAATCTCATCCCTGTTCCAAAGGAATATCTTTGTGCAAGTTTGATGGGTCCTTTCCTTCCCTCAAAGCAAGCTGAGCAATAAGGAATTTTGTTCATGGAACAACAAGTATGCTTTTCTGTATCCATGTGGCTAGGACAAAAAATTTCAAAAACAAAATTCTAGAGTTTTAAAAAGCACAAAGAGCAAATTATAAAGGAGAAAGCATTTTAACAAAGTGTAAACTGATTGTATATTGCAGGTAAATTCATACAGCACACTATGTGTTTGAATGAGATAGCAAATGGTGCAGTGTGATTTTTTAAAAATGGCAGCAAAGCATCGGGAACTTTAATTTAATTAACCAGTCAAATTAATAAACTTATTTGTCTAATTCTTTAAACTTACCACTAACAACTGGTGCACTTCTATCATTGGTAACTGTCTTCTTCAACTTTTTGGGCTTGCATATATCTGACAGAAGAGCATTTCTTCCAACTTGCTCAGTTTTGCTTAGTGAAGGTTTCTCTGTATTTGCCTAATGTTTGCAAGATGACAGAAAAAAAAAGAGAATGTTTATTATTCACTTGGTGAAAATTGCATCATAGAATTTGAGTGCTACTAGAAAGATTTCTAATTATTTTGTGGTTCAATACGCCACTTGAACTACAAATTGGTTAGATATGAATCCCATAGTAGATGATCAGTTAAAATAAACATTTTACCTTGTAGCAAACCATACGAGTAACAGTTTTCATGTTTATTTACGTGAAATTCAAATAGATCCATCATTATAATATCTCAGTCCAGCATTGCCTGCTTTTATTTCAGAATCTGCTTTTGTTTTGCGAGAATGATGTTATTTAGTGGTGGGTGAGGTAACAGAAGTGGAATTGAGCAACAATAAAAAGTGTTTGCTAGAGTAGAGTGAGACTGGGAGATAAAAAATAATTGCTATCAAGTCAGGTTCACTGTATATTGTGGCAAGTGAGGAGGCTACCACCAGAATCCACTTCTAAGTCTGGTATTCAGATGCAAATCTCTCTCAACCAGTATTGCTGGGTGGGACATGTCATTTGCATACCTGACATCAGACTAGCGAAGCAACCATCCCGCATGGAACTTAGTTTAGAATGCACCCTGGAGGACAGCGGAATCACTTCCTCAAAGCCTTCTAAAGAGATCAAATATCCCCACTGATTCATGGGAGTCCCTGGTTTGTGACCGTGCAGAATGAAGATAACTAAATCCAGGAAGGTACTGAAAATACTGAGAAACTTTGGAGATTTGTAGAGGCTGTCCAACTTCTCAATTTCGTATCTGAGTATTCTCCCAACTTTAGAATCCATCTACCAGGCCCGCTATCAAGGAAAGGCTGCCAGCATTCTCAAAGATCCATTCCACCCTGGCAATGTTTTTCTACAACCTCTACCGGGGGAGAAGGTACAGAAGCCTGAACACACGGACCAGCCAGTTTCAAAACAGTTTCTACCCTACTGTTGTTAGAATACTGAATGGACTCATACTTGTAGCATTTGCCTGTACCTGTGTTTTTGTTTTGTCACTGTTCACCTATTATTTACTTATTTATGCTATTTAACTCTGTGATCTGCCTGTATTGCTCGCAAGACAAAGCTTTTCACTGTGCCTCGGTACATGTGACAAAAAATTCAATTCATTGAAAACCTCAGTTGCTTGATCCTTCCAGCACCATCTACTCGAGTTAGCTCATTGTGTAGTGGACTTGTCAGTCACATCAGAAACAATGTATCCTCTAATTCTTCTTGCCCCTGTGAACACCTCCACCGTCTGTTGCACAGCAATGGATTCTGGAAGAAGTCGGGTGGGTTGAACTGAAGGGTCTGTTCCCATGCTGTACATCCCTATGACTCTATGACTAAGTTATGCAGCAGTATGACTGACATGCACAAAGCTTGCCAGCAGCTGCACAACCAGATGGTGGCGCTGCTTATAGAGAGCAAGCCATCTTTTATATGAGGACTGCTCAGGAAGGTGACTATAGATATCTTTTTAAGTCAAGTGATTTCCATAAGCAGCTCAAGTGATTTACTTATACAGAGGTTGATTTGCATATGCTGATGGATCTGTGGGAGGGTAGTCATAATAACCCTCTGTGATCTGAAACCAGATATTTGGTTCTTTCGCATATATAACATAATGCTTCAGTATTTCCACAAGAATTGCTAACGTGGTTTTGAGAAATTGATTACAGGGAACTAAAGCTAGCTCATTATTACTTTAATGTCCTATTGCCACAGATTTTTTAAACAGTTTGTCTGACTACATGTTTTAAAATCCAAAGTTTAATGAAATATTTTTCCTTCTACTAGAAAAAGAAGGAACAATTGCAGTGGGAATTGTTAGTATATTCTGAGTAAAGATCATTTGGAGTGTTGGGGATAAATAGTTAGTAACGTGTGAAGTTTGATCGGTAGGTGGGACTAGGTTTCTTTATATCAGTGGCAGGAGGAAGTAAATGATTCAACAGGAAGGTATTGATCAAAACATGGGCTTGAGGTAACAGTGGATATCTGTGGAATAATTGATACATTTGTGGAGGTAAGACTGTAGATCTAAACTTTTAAACAGATGAGAAGTGGATTTAAAACAAATAAGGAATGAATATAAAGAAATTTAGACAACAAACTATTTATCAAATTTGAGAGGCAGAGAGGATCATGGCTGATCCAATACTCCTCACGTCCACTTTCCTCCCTCTCCCATCTCGCTGGATTCCCCTCTTGATCAAGTGTCTATCTCTCTCTATTTTAGCCTTACATATAAACAAAGACTCCGTTCCGTAGCTCTCTATAGCAAGGAGTTACAAAAACAACCAAGCCTCAGAGAAGAAATTCCTCATCATAGTTTAAAACGGTGCCACTTAATTATGATGTTACCCTCTGTGGTCCAAGGTTGTCTCATGAGGAGAAACAGATTCTCAGCATTTACCCTGTCATCTCCCTTAAGAATCCTATCTGTTTCAATGAGATCACCTGTTATTCTTCTAACGTCCATTGATTAGATTCCAATGAGTGGTTGTTGAGCCTTTGCTCATAAACCAGTCCCTCCATACCAAGAATCATCCTGGTGAACCTTCTCTGAACTGCCTCCAGAGAGATAATACTTCTTCTTAAACAAAGGGACCAAAACTGTTCACAGTACTCCAGATATGGTCTCACCAGCACTTTGCACATTTGCAATTAGCCTTCTCGACTCGCATATTCCAACCCCCTTGAAATAAGAGCTAACATTCCATTAGCCTTCCTGCTAGATTTGTGTGCTAGCTTTCTTTGTTTCATCCATAAGTACATCCAAGCCGTTGGTGTTGCAGCTTTCTGCAGTTTTCTTCCATTTTAGTGATACTTTGTTCTTTTGTTCTCCCTTCCAAAACTTTTCCTTATTATAGTCCATTTGCCAATGTAGAACATAAGAACATAAAGACTAGGAGCATGACTAGGCTGTCTGGCCCTTTGAGCCTGCTCTGCCATTCAATAAGATCATGGCCGATCTTTGGTGGACTCAGATCTCCTACCCATGCTCTCACCATATCCCTTAATTCCTTTGTTGTCCAAAAAAACTACCCTTACTTTAAAAACATTTACTGAAGTGGTGTCAACTAATTCCCTGGGCAAGAAACTCCATAGATTAACAACCCTCTGGGTGAAGAGGTTCCTTCTCAATTCAGTCATAAATCTGCTCCCTCTAATCTAGAGGCTGTGCCCTCTTGTCCTGGCTTCACCCACCAGTGGAAACATCCTCTCTACTTCTATCTTATGCATTCCCTTCATAATTTATATGTTTCTATAAGATCTCCCCCTCATTCTTCTGAATTCCAATGAATATAATCCAAATCTACTCGGTCTCTCCTCATAAATCAACACCCCCAACTCTGGAATCAACCTAGTGAACCTCCTTTGCACATCCTCCAATGCCAGTACATCCTTTCTCAAGTAAGGAGACCTAAACTGCACACAGTACATCAGGTTTAGCCTCACCAGCAAGTTGGAGAAAGTGAGGAGTGTAGATCAGAGTTGAGAGCGTAGTGTACAGCAGGCCAGCCAACATCCGAGGAGCAGGAGAATCGACATTTCAGTCAAAACCCTTTATCAGGCTTTTGAGCAGAGGGGGTGGTGAGATAAAGGGAGGGTGGGGGGGTGATGGGAGGGTAGCTGAGATTGCGATAGGTAGATAGAGGTGAGGGTAATGGTGATGGGTGGAGCAGATACGCAGGAAGGAGGATGGAGAGATCATGAGGGCGGTGCCAAGTTGGAAGGTTGGAACTAGGATAAGGTGGGGGGAGAGGAAATTAAGAAACTGGTGAAATTCACATTGATGCCATGGGGTTGGAGAGTCCCGAGGCGAAGGATGAGGCATTCTTCCTTCAGGTATCGGGTGATGAGGCAATGGCGATGGAGGAGGCCTAAAACCTGCATGACCTTGGCGAAGTTGGGGGGGGGGGGGGGGGGGGGGGGGAGGTTGAAGTGGTCAGCCACGGGGCAGTAGATGTTCTGGAGGTGTTCTCTGAAGTGCTCTGCAAGTAGGTGTCCTGTCTCCCCAGTGTAGAGGAGACTACCTCAGGAGCAACAAATACAATAAATGATGTGTGGAAATGCAGGTGAAACTTTGATGGATGTGGAAGGCTCCTTTGGGGCCTTGGACGGAGGTGAGGGGGGAGGTGTGGGTGCAGGATTGCAATTCCTGCGGTGGCAGGGGAAGGTGCCGGGAGGGGAGGGTGGGTTGGTGGAGGTGCATGGACCTGACAAGGGAGTTGCGGAGGGAATGGTCTTTTCGGAATGTGGATAGGGGTGGGGAGGGCACTTTATCTTTGGTGAAGGGGTCTGTTTGTAGGTGGCGGAAATAGCAGAGGATGATGCAATGTATACAGAGGTTGGTGGGGTTTCTGTCCTTGTTGCTGTTGGAGGGGTGGGGTTCGAGGGCAGAGGTGCGAGAAGTGGATGAAATACGCTGGAGGGCATCATCAACCACGTGCGTGGGGAAATTGTGGTCGTTAAAGAAGGAGGCCATCTGGTGTGTTCTGTGGTGAAACTGATCCTCTTGGGAGCAGATACGGCTGAGGGGGAGAAACTGGGAATAAGGGATAGCATTTTTACAGGAGGCATGGTGGAAGGAGGTGTAGTCTAGATAGCTGTGGGTGTCGGTGGGTTTGTAGAAGATGTCAGTTTGGGGCCTTGGACAGAGGTTGGGGGGGAGGGGGGGGGGCGGCGGGAGATGTGAGCACAGATTTCACACTTCTTGCAGTGGCAGGGGAAGGTGCCTGTCCACCCTCACTCCCAGCTCCAGACTCATCCCAGGTCCTAGCTTCCAGCCCTGCCATGTTTTTACTATTCCCTCAGATCTCCCCCTTACTGAGGATGAACGATCAGTCCTCAGCAAAGGCCTCACCTTCACCTCTCTATACTCCCGGATTAATGAGTTCGATTCCCGTTCGATAGCCTCCTTCTTCAAAGACCGCAATTTCCTCTCCCACATGGTCGACGATGCCTCCCAGCACATCTCCTCCATTTCCCACACTTCCACCCTTGAAACCCACTCCTCCCAATGCAACATTGACAGAACCCCACTGGTTCTCACCTTCACCCCACTGGTTCTCACCTTCACCCCATCAACCTCCATATACATCGTATCATCCTCCGCCACTTCTGCCAAACAGACCCTACCACTAGGGATATATTTCCCTCCCCATCCCTACCAGTGTTTTGGAGAGACCATTTCCTCAGCAACTCCCTTGACAGATGCACACAGCCCCACCAACCCTCAACCTCTCCTCCCCCACAAGCTCACACCCCACTCCCAGCATCTTCCGCTGCCACCATAAGAAGTGCAAAATCTGCACTCACACTTCCCCCTTCACCTTCATCCAAGGCCCCAAAGGATCCTTCCACATCTGTCAGATATTTACCTGTACTTCCACAAATGTCATCTACTTTATCTTTTACACCCGATGTGGTCTCCTCTACATTGGGGAGGCAGGACTTGCGGATCGTTTCAGAGACATTTGTGGGACACCCAGACCAACCAACCCCACCGCCCCATGACTGAAGACTTCAACTCCCTCCCCCACTTCATCAAGGACATGACTGAGCCTCCTCCATTGCCAAACCATAACCATCCAATGACTGGAGGATGATGGCCTTATCTTCCACCTTGGAATCCTGCAACCACACGGGATTAATGTGGATTTCACCATTTCCTGCATTTCCCCTCCCCCCATCTTATCCCAGTCCCAAGCCTCCAACCCAGCACTGCCCTCTTGACCTGTCCATTGTCTTTCCCATCTATCTGCTCCACCCTCCTCTCTGACCTATCACCTTCTCCCCCACCTTCATCTATCTATTGCATTCTCAGCTACCTTCCCCCCAGCCTCATCCCCCTCCCACCAGTTATCTCCCTGCCCCCCAGCCTCATTCCTGATGAAGAGCTCATGCCCAAAACATTGATTCTCCTGCTCCTTGGATGCTGCCTGACCTGCTGTGCTTTTCCAGCACCACATTATTGACACTTTTCTCATGTTCCATCTTACTTTTCTTTTTAGCTTTTGACCTTAAGTTTTCCCAATCTTCTAGTTTCATGTTGTTTTTGGCCACTTTGTATGCCTTCTTTTTCAATTTGATAGCCTCCCTTATTTCTTTAGACAACCATGGCAGATTACCCCTTTTCTTACAATCCTTCCTTTTTACTGGAATATACTTTTGCTGAGTACTTTGAAAAATTTCCTTGAAAGTCCTCCACTGCTCGTCAATTATCCCACCATAAAATCTTATCTACTTAAGCCAGGTCCTCCCTCCTTCTATTGTAGTCCCCCTTGTTCAAGCCACTGGTCCCTGGTATTGGATTTTATCTTCACGCTCTCCACCTGTATTCTAAGTTTAACATACAGTAATCACTCCTTCCAAGAGGATCCCTAACTATGACATCACTAATTATTCCTGTCTCATTACACAGGACCAGATCTAGGATAGCTTGTTCCCTCGTCGGTTCCATTACACACTGTTCAAGAAAACTATCACTGATACACTCAACAAATTCTTCCTCAAGTCTACCCTAACTGAGCTGGTTTGTCCAATCTACATATATATTAAAATCCCCCATGTTAATAGCCATACTATTTTTACAGGCATTACTTATTTTTTGTTTATTGCCTGCCCCAATGTTTTGCCCACTTACTTAACCTATCAATACCTCTCTGTAAATTATTTGTATCCCTCTTTAAACCTGGCTTTCCACCCATTTTTGTGTTGTATGCAAATATGGCCAAAGTACATTCCCTTCCTTCCTTCAAGTCAGTAACATAGCACTAATCCCTGTGGAATATCACTGGTTACAACTCCTCAACCTGAAAAAGAGCCCCTTATCCCTTCTTGCTGTTTCTTGCCTATTAGCTAATTCTCCAGCTATGCCAATATACTTCACGCAGAGAGTTGTGAATGCATGGAATGCATTGCCAGCTGAGGTGGTGGAAGCGAAGTTATTGGAGACATTTAGGCAACTGCTGGACACACATGGATAGCAGTGTGTTGAGGGGTACGTAGGTTCAGTTACTAATTTTACATTAGGAATAAGTCTTGGCACATCGTGGGCCTAAGGGCCTGTTCTGTGCTGTACTTTTCTGTGTTCTATGATTATACTACCTCCAACCCAGTGTACTTTTATTTTGTGACAACCTTTTGTGAGGTAACTTTTCTAAACATTTTCGAAGTCCAGATACAACACATCTACTGGTTCTCTTTTATCCACTCTAGCTGAGGCTTCCTTGAAAAACTCTACTAAATTAGTCAGACACTATTTCCCTTTCATGAAGCTATACTGACTCTACTTGATTAGATTATGATTTTCCATAAATTCTGCTATTAATTCTTTAATAAGTGATTCCAAACCTTTTCAACAGTAGATGTTAGGCTAATTGGCCTAGAGTTATCTCTTCCTGGAAAGATTAAAAAAAATTGGTTGAGCCAGGCAAGGTCTGATGGAAGTGGATGGGCAAAGAAACCTGGATAGACAACGAAGGGACCTTAGAAAAAGAAGCATTAACTTATTTTTCTAACCAACCTTCAAAGCTGCTAATACACACCTCTGGAGCAAATGAGAAGTGAACCCAGGCCTCAAGGTGCAGGAGTAGGGATACTATCACTGAGCCGCAGGTGGCCCCCCAGAAAAATACTAAAGACTTCAGTATTAACAGGAAACTGTGACTGGGGAATCATCAGATGCTACCAGCACCACCTGGTGATGCACATCATGAAGTTCCTACTCCAATGCCAATTAGAAGATCAGGCCAAAGAATGTTATGCTTTTTGAATCAGTATAATTTCTTCTACCAACTAGACCTGATGTAATAAAAATGTTTTTTTCTATTACCAAGTAAAATGCAAGTGTAGGCATTTTCGAATTGGAATTGCTGTCAGAAACCTTTGCACAGGTGGTTTGAATTATATTTTTGATCTGTTTCCTGTATATCCTACTGTTGAAGGCATAAGAAACAGGCCTTGGAAAGGAGAAAAAGGAAGAAAAATAAACAAAACTGGGTGAACAGAGATTTACTGTTTTAGCAGGGCAGAGTCGGGGTCTGCAGTCACATTTTTTTCCCACATTCATATTCAGGAAATGTGACATCCTCTTATTTATTGATAGCACATTTCCCATCACATAGTGCAATGGGCTGGCTTCATCTGAAAGGGAAGTAACAAGAAACAGAGAGAGAAACGAAATGAGAGAAAAGGCAGAAATAGATGAAGAAATGAGACAGATTCAAAATCCACAATATTCTCTGGTCTGACTGTCTTTCCCCTCATTTCCTTCATTCTATTGCCTCTCACTTCTGCACCAAACCTTCTTTCTCATTGAATCCACATCATTGCAGTGTTGGTATGAATTAGAGATTGACAAGTATGCTGTCAGTGTGGGTGAAATTTCCAAATTCACATCAGCATAGATCAGCAACAGAGTCCCACACCCTTGTTTGCCAATACTTATTGAGTGGTATGTTCAATGAGCTGGAAGGGGAACAGCAGAAGGAGCAACAAAAGGATTGGGGTGGGGGAGGTAGCAGCAAAGGTAAGCAGCAATGGTAATAATTGGGGGGGGGGGCGCAATAGTTGCAATGAGAGTTGTGGGGGTGAAGCAGCAAGAAAGTGGAGACAGTAGCAAAGGGAGTGGCAGGAAAGAGCATGAAGAAGCAGTGAAGGGAGCTGGGGATGTGGCAATGGGAATGGGGTGGTGTGAATCAGCAAACAGAGCAATAAGAGAGTGGGGCAGTCACAAAGGGGGAAACATCAAAGGTGTAGGAGACTTCAGGAAGGCAGTGAAGGGAGTGATAGAAGAGAAAAGGGAATCAAAGAATCAGCAGGAAAGTGGGGGAGCAAATGCAAAGCGAGTGGCAAGAGAGCATGGAGCAAGTGGTAAGATGTTGTGCTTTTCCAGCTTCTTCATCCTTCATACATTTTCTATTGGGAATTGAAGTGAGGTAGCAGTTAACGCCACTATATTTCTACCATCAAACATAATTAACATGCCCTTTCACTCACAAATACCCAACATTTAGATGGATTATTTTCTATGTTTCAGGTTAATTAGAAAACATCTACATTACAAGAAGGGCTCTTGTGGTCCAGTGGTATTGTCTCACCCTCTGAGCCCAGAGACCCAGGTTTAAGTCCTACTTGTTCCAAAGACAATAACATTTTTAGCCAACCTGTTCAGAGATAGCTACATATCACTTAAGGAGCTTTTGTGGCACAGTGGTCGTGTCACTACAGGTTCAGAAGGTATGGATTCAAGTTCCATCCACACACATCAGAATATGCCAGAACAATTGATTAAAAATGACTATATCCAATTTTATACTGCAAACTCCATTACCATGGAACAGCATAGCACAGAGGCATTCAGCCGATCAAGCTTGCATAAATATGACCCACATCAAGCACATTAACTCCTCCACTGGCTTCCTGCCTTATGACATAGCCACTGTTAGCCAATCTAATACAACCTTGCCCACACCCCATTAACCACATTTGATATACACACAAAATTTTATATGTTAGTAGAGTGAGTTGTAAATGGTGTCAGAATGCAGTGTTCTAAATATCAAATCTGTAATTTTAACAAGTAAATGTGATTGGGAATGGAAAGTGGAGGGAATGGGAGGAGTGAGAAGAAATGAGCAATAAAGCGCAGACATTATCACAAGTGAATAAACGTCAATTCATTGGCATTGTGTCACTGACGATGAACTAACAAGCTCCCTGTCATAAGCTAATGTTGCTTCTGCTTGGAGAGAGATACTTAAAACTCTCCAAACTGCAGGTCATTTACATTAAGAGAATTTGCAGCAATGAACCTTTGTAACTGGTTCGGATTCATAGAATCTAAATTCAACTTCACATGAAGATGTTTCCAAAATATACAGTGTAAGTGTTCAATTATTCTGCATAAAGAACAAACATTAAAATTTTGTGCTACGGTTCTGGTACAGGAAGTGGTAAAAACAGGAACAAAAATTATAGCACAACTTGCTGGACATTATTACGAAAAGAATCAATTCAGTTAAGTTGTTGCATCCGAAGTAACTTGCAAAAACAACTTGAATTAGAAGAATTTTACAATTAAATTCGAATATGGGTCCAAAAGCGACTGCTTACCTCCCCTCCTTCACCTAATTCCTATTCATCTGGAATATTTTCAGATCACAGTTCAAATTTACTTTGGATATGAATATTACATCACCTACTTGTGTATTTGTATGTCCTTGGCCCAAACATCTTCAACTGCTTTATCAAATGACCATACCTCCAACATAAAGTCAGAAGTGGGGATGTTCATTAATGACTGCATAGTGTTCAGCACCATTTGTAACTTTTCACATACTGAAGTAGTCCATGTCTAAATACATCAAGACATGAAAAACATCCAGGCTGGAACTTACAAGTATTATTTGTGCCGCAATAACCTTCTCTAATGAGAGAATCTAGCCCTCACCCCTGGACTCTGAATATCACTACCATAACTGAATCCCCCATGATTAACATCTTGAGAATTACCATTGACTAGAAACTGAGCTGGACTACCAAATATATACTGTGGCTAGAAGAACAGGTGAGAGGCTATTAATTCATTTTACAGTTCCAGGGTAGATAGTTATATATGAAAATACATTATATTTTTGGTGGATGTCTCAAATTCTCTTTTGGCCCTCAGTCTTCAAACACCACCGTCACACTCACAGTTGCACAATACCACCAGCAGTTGAAAATGGAAGTAGCTCCCCATAATATGATTAGAACATAGAACATAGAACAATACAGCACAGTACAGGCCCTTCGGCCCACGATGTTGAGCCAAACATCTATCCTAGATTAAGCACCCATCCATGTACCTATCCAATTGCCGCTTAAAGGTCGCCAATGATTCTGACTCTACCACTCCCACGGGCAGCGCATTCCATGCCCCCACCACTCTCTGGGTAAAGAACCCACCCCTGACATCTCCCCTATACCTTCCACCCTTCACCTTAAATTTATGTCCCCTTGTAATACTCTGTTGTACCCTGGGAAAAAGTTTCTGACTGTCTACTCTATCTATTCCTCTGATCATCTTATAAACCTCTATCAAGTCACCCCTCATCCTTCGCCGTTCCAACGAGAAAAGGCCGAGAACTCTCAACCTATCCTTGTACGACCTATTCTCCATTCCAGGCAACATCCTGGTAAATCTTCTCTGCACCCTCTCCAAAGCTTCCACATCTTTCCTAAAGTGAGGCGACCAGAACTGCACACAGTACTCCAAATGTGGCCTAACCAAAGTCCTGTACAGCTGCAACATTACTTCACGACTCTTGAATTCAATCCCTCTGCTAGTGAACGCTAAATACACCATAGGCCTTCTTACAAGCTCTATCCACCTGAGTGGCAACTTTCAAAGATCTATGTACATAGACCCCAAGATCCCTCTGTTCCTCCACCTGACTAAGAACTCTACCGTTAACCCTGTATTCCGCATTCTTATTTGTTCTTCCAAAATGGACAACCTCACACTTGGCAGGGTTGAACTCCATCTGCCACTCCTCAGCCCAGCTCTGCATCATATCTAAGTCCCTTTGCAAATGACAACAGCCCTCCTCACTGTCCACAACTCCACCAATCTTCGTATCATCTGCAAATTTACTGACCCACCCTTCGACTCCCTCTTCCAAGTCATTAATAAAAATTACAAACAGCAGAGGACCCAGAACTGATCCCTGCGGAACTCCACTTGTAACTGGGCTCCAGGCTGAATATTTACCATCTACCACCACTCTCTGACTTCGACCGGTTAGCCAGTTTTCTATCCAATTGGCCAAGTTTCCCTCTATCCCTTGCCTCCTGACTATCCGCATAAGCCTATCATGGGGAACTTATCAAATGCCTTTCTAAAATCCATGTACACTACATCCACTGCTCTACCCTCATCCACATGCTTGGTCACCTCCTCAAAGAATTCAATAAGACTTGTAAGGCAAGACCTACCCTTCACAAATCTGTGCTGGCTGTCCCTAATCAAGCAGTGTCTTTCCAGATACTCATAAATCCTATCCCTCAGTACCCTTTCCATTACTTTGCCTACCACAGAAGTAAGACTAACTGGCCTGTAATTCCCGGGGTTATCCCTATTCCCTTTTTTGAACAGGGGCACAACATTCGCTACTCTCCAGTCCCCTGGTACCACCCCCGTTGACAGTGAAGACGGAAAGATCATTGCCAACGGTACTGCAATTTCCTCTCTTGCTTCCCACATAATCCTAGGATATATCCCGTCAGGCCCGGGGGACTTGTCTATCCTCAAGTTGTTCAAAATGTCCAACACATCTTCCTTCCTAACAAGTATCTCTTCTAGCTTACCAGTCCGTTTCACACTCTCCTCTTCAACAATACGGTCCCTCTCGTTCGTAAATACTGAAGAAAAGTACTTGTTCAAGACCTCTCCTATCTCTTCCGACTCAATACACAATCTCCCACTACTGTCCTTGATCGGACCTACCCTCGTTCTCGCCATTCTCATGTTTCTCACATACGCATAAAAGGCCTTGGGGTTATCCTTGATTCTATCCGCCAAGGATTTTTCATGCCCTCTCTTAGCTCTCCTAATCCCTTTCTTCAGGTCCCTTCTGGCTATCCTATATCCCTCCACTGCTCTGTCTGAACCCTGTTTCCTCAACCTTATGTAAGCCTCCTTCTTCCTCTTTACTAGACATTCAACCTCCCTCGTCAACCAAGGCTCCCTCACACGACCATTTCTTTCCTGCCTGATAGGTACATACATATCAAGGATACGTCGTATCTGCTCCTTGAAAAAGTTCCACATTTCCACCACATCCTTTCCTGACAGCCTATGCTCCCAACTTATGCTCCTCAAATCCTGTCTTACAGCATCATAATTTCCCTTCCCCCAATTGTAAAATCTACCATGTTGTGCGCACCTATCTCTCTCCATAACCAAGGTGAAAGTCACAGAATTGTGGTCACCATCACCAAAATGTTCACCCACTAACAAGACCATCACTTGTCCCGGTTCATTACCGAGTACCAAATCCAATATGGCCTCCCCTCTGGTTGGACAATCTACATACTGAGTTAGAAAAGCTCATTATCTACTTTTCACAAGCCTACATCATCCTTCTTGTCTGAAGCTAGCTTGATTTTGCCACTCAAGAGGACTCACCACTGCTGCAATATCCCAGTATACCCTGGGGTTTCTGATATCAATATGATCTTCCAAAGGTCTTTGTGAACCTGGTCAAGTATGGCCAGACCAGAGCTGCCCTGCATGGCTTGTGACATTTTGTTGGGACATGACAGACATGGGAAAAATAGGTGCTCATTTTGTGGACCAGGACCTGGAGATCCTGGTGTATGTGTCGTGTGGAGGAAGACTGTTCCATCCTCCAGGACTGGCAGAGATGGTCACAAAAACCTGAGGTTGCCATGCTGTTAGGAAGTTCCAGGGTTTTGACCTTGTGACTTTGAAGGAATGGCAACATGGCTCCAAGCTAGGATGTGAGGGAACGTGCAGGTTCTCTCAAGCATCAGCTGCCCTTGCCCTTCTAGGTATTGAGATTATGGGTTTGGAAGGTGCTGACAAAGTATCTTTGGTATGTTGCTACAGTGTATTTTTCAATGGTACTCACCATGCGTCAGTGGTGAGGGGAGTAAATATTGATGGCAGACAATAGTGGGGGGGGGAGAAAGAGGGGGGTCAATTAATGCTTTGTCCATGATGGTGTTAAGTATCAAGTGTTGATGGAAAATAAAAATCAATCATGTAATTTCAGAAGGCTGTTTATTGTGATTTATGTTTGGAAACTGGTCATCCAATGTATTTATTCAAAATATTACTTCCTTACAATATTTTCAGACTATTGTGCCACGGTTCAACAATTTTTAAATATAAATCACCTTAGTACATACAGCAAGACCTTTCTTTTAAAATGATAATGCGTGTCAAAAATTGAAACGACAAATAAAGGAACTCCCTAATCCTAACACCTCTCAAATATTCACACTCAATGTTTCTCCCACTTACATTCATCTGCAAAACAATAATTACCCAATAAAATATCGTACAAATACACACACCAGAAAGGCAAAGTGTGAAAACCATCATGTAAATGGACTATCGTTTCGGTGAGATGGATAAACTGGGCATGGATAAGATATTCAAGTCCGTTAGTTATTTAAACTAAACCTAACTGAAAGCATATCACTAGGATGGAGTCACACATCTTCAACTAATATCTCTTTTCTCTATTCTCGAAATTATTTATCAACCTTGGCCACGAATGATACTAAGCAAAAATAAATTCAAGAATTATTGGCTATGCATCACTTGTGACAAAAAGAATCATCTATTTCATGGGTCTTCAGAGTATAGTCTCCATTTACTCTACTGTTGTTGGTCCAGGCTAGTGATCAATTACAAGTCCAGCTGGCTTGTGAAACAATAACCTTCCTTTATGCAGTCAAGGAGAAGCCATCAATAAATGATAACACGATTTTTTTTTAAAATCAAGCTAGCTTCAGACAAGAGGGATGATGTAGGCTTGGGAAAAGTAGATAATGATATTATGGAGAGCTACTTCCATTTTCAACTGCTGGTGGTATTGTGCAACTGTGAGTGTGACCGTGGTGTTTGAAGACTGAGGGCCAAAAGAGAATTTGAGAATCCACCAAAAATATAATGAATTTTCATATATAACTATGTACCCTGTAGCTGTAAAATGAATTAATAAACTAATTCTTCAATTTGCACCTTTATATTTTCCAAGGAATTCCACTGAAATTTATAGTATGGCATGGGTTAGTCAGTCAACTGACCTATTCCAACATTAATGCTCCACACAAACTCTTACAACTTTACATCATTTCTTTCTATTCCTTTTCCCCTTGTACTTAATTACGTTTCTCTTTGTCTCAACCATTTCATATGGAAGGAAATTCCACATTCTAATTTTGAACTAATTTTTTTTTCATTCAGAGGCATTGGCTTCACTGGCTGGCTCAGCATTTATTATCTATCCCTAATTGCCATGAATTTACTTAATTGTAAGAAACTAGGGCTCAGAAACTGCAGCTATATGATACATGCTTTTGGAAGGTGAATGTTAGTTACACCTTAAGATTTGTGCAACTCCCCTGTCACAAATTGTAACTGCTGTCAAAGACAACAATTATATGTGCATATACAGTGTCTATCTGGACAGGGATCCTTGATGTTTTTCAAACTTTTATACTTCAAAAACTATACCTGAAAAAAAAATACGCGAAGGAAAGATTGTTTTACATCGTCAAGAGATTTTGTTTCCAAACTGAGTTTGTGAGAGAGAGAGACTTCCAAGTGTTTGTCGAGTTTCAATCTGGAGAAGGTTTTCTTTAATGTCTGAAACTTTATATTTCAACAAAATTTATGGGAAAAAATATACGCAAATGAGAGATTGTTTTAGATATGGAGCTGGTGGTGAGGCCGACATATGGATGGCTTGAGAGAGATTTTTTTTAATCCGGAGATTGGAAGTATACAGTTGGTGGATATGAAGAGGAGGCATTTTTGATTATTCCAATTAAGTGTTTGATTTCTTTTTAAGATTCATATGTTTAAATTTTGTTTTATCCTTTGCATGATTAAGATTAAAATCTGTTGATAAAAGAATAGCTTGTTTTTATTTATAACGTACTATTGAGAGCTTCTTCTTAGCTTAATGCCACTGAGAACATTCGAGAGACACAATATGATGATCAGTAGATTTAGATAAGTAATTACACAGTGGGACCATTCGTGTAGATGGATGCCTGTCATGAAAGGTAAGAAGGTCATACCAAAGTCTCCTGTGGTTATTCCTCTCTTTAACAGATATTCTGTTTTGGGTACTGTTGATGGGGATAGTCTCTCAGAGGAAAGCAGAAGTCGCAGTCAGTTATTGGGCACTAAGAATGAATTGCATTAAACAAAGTTGGTCAAGACTTTAAAAAAAATTGTTATAGGCGACTCTCCTATCAGGGGCACACACAGGAAATTCTGCGGCAGGTGAGCATCTTGCTTTCCTGGTGCCAGGGTTAAGGACATCTCAAAACATTTTAAGCATATTGTCAAAGAGTGTGAGCAGCTGGAAGTTGTTATACCCAGTGGTAGGAATGACAGTTAGGGAAAGGGTTAAGGCTTTACAGAACGAATACAAGAGAATAAGTAGGTTAAAAAAAGTGCAAAATAGTAATCTCTGGTTTACTTCCAGTGCTAAGTTCAAATGAGGGAAGTGATAAAAGATAGGACAGATATATCAATGGCTGAAGAGATGCTGCAAAGTTCTGGGAATAAAACTCTTGGATCATTGGGATATCTTTAGAGATAGAAAAGACGTGTTCAAAAGGGATGGGTTTCATCTGAACTAGAAAGGAACTGATACTCTGCTGGAGATTAGAGATTAGATTAGATTAGATATTAGATTCCCTGCAGTGTGGAAACAGGCCCTTCGGCCCAACCAGTCCACACCGACCCTCTGGAGAGTAACCCACCCAGACCTATTTCCCTCTGACTAATGCACCTAACAATATGGGCAATTTAGCATGGCTAATTCGGCTGACTTGCACATCTTTGGACTGTGGGAGGATACCGGAGCACCCGGAGGAAACCCATACATATACCAGGAGAATCTCCACACAGACAGTTGCCTGAGGCTGGAATCGAACCTGGGAGCCTGGTGCTGTGAGGCAGCAGTGCTAACCACTGAGCCACCGTGCCACCCATATTTCATAGTTTTGTTTCAGGAGAGCGGAGTGGGGGTTTCTAAGCAGCAGTGAAGATAGAAAGACAGATGAGGATAGTTCTGAATCAGAAAACAGCAAGTTAATTAGAAAAGACAGACAAAAACATGTCTGAGAATGAGATAATTCAACTGCATTTATTTCAATGTAAGGGTCTTACACTGAACTCAGGGCATATATCGGACATGGGACTGGGACGTCACACCTTTTACACAAGCCTGGCTGAGGGAAGGACAGGACTGACAGTTCAATGTCCTGAGTTTTAATTGTTGTAGGAAGAATAGAAGGAGAGTTAAGAGAGGAGGAGTGGTATTTTTGATTAAAGAAAACATTACCACTATAATTAAAGAGGATATTTCTGAGTGATTGTCCAGTAAAAATATATGGGCTGAAATTAGAAATAAGAAAAAGATGATCACCTTGATGGGATTGTACAAAAGGGCCCTCAATAGTCAGAGGGAAATAGAGGTGCGAATATATAGAGAGATCTCAGATATATGTAGGAATAATAGGTTGTAATAGTAGTAGATTTTAATTTTCCAAACATTGACTAGGACATGCCACAGTGTTAAAGGTTTGGATGGTGAAGAATTGGTTAAATGAGTTTAAGAAAATTATCTTTATCAATATGTAAATGTTCCTACTGGATAATGAGCAAAACTTGACCTTCTTGAGAAATAAGGCAGTCAAGTGATTGAAGAGTTAGCAGGGAAACACTTTGGACGAGTGGCAATAATTCTATTAGTTTTAAAATAGTTATGGAAAAGGATACGAGTCCCATAAAGTTAAAGTTCTCAGTTGGAGTAAAGCAAACTTAATGGTATGAGACAAGTACTTTCAAAAGTTCACTGAACTAGACTTTTTGCAGGTAAAAGGAATGACTAACATGTATGAGGCATTCAAAAGTGTGATAACGGGAGTTCAGGGCATTATGTCCTGTTGGAGTGAAAGACAAAGCTGGTAAGATTAGAGGACAATGGATGAATAAAGGTAGAGGTTCAAGACTAGAATTAAAAAAAACACACATTAGATATAGACAACTGGGATCAAATTAATCTCTTGAAGTGCATAAAGAGTGTAGCAGCATTCTTAAATGGGAAATCAGGAAGGCAAAGAGGGAATATGAGATAGCCTTGGCAGTTAAGATTAAGGATAATCCAAAGAGATTCTACAAGTACATTAAGAGCAAAAGAGCAACTATGGAGAGAGTAAGGCCCTTTAAAGATCAACAAGATCACCTTTGCATTGAACCTCACGAGATGAGTGAGAAATTAAATGAATATTTTGCATCAGTTTTAGTGTGGAGAAAGAAATGGAAGCTAGAGAATTCAGGGCAATAAATATTAATGCTTTGAAAGCAGTTTGTTTTACTTCAGAGGAAGTATTGGAGGTCTTAGAAAACAAAGGTGGATAAGTCTCCTAGACCTGATCAAGTGTATCCAATAACATTGTGGTAAGTTAGGAAGGAAATCATGAGGCCCCTAGCGGGAATATAACCACGGGTGAGATGCCAGAGGATTGGAGGATGCCTAATGTTGCGCCTTTATTTAGGACGGGCTGTTAGGAGAAGCCTGAGACCTGTAGACTTATGAGTCTGACATTGGTGGTGGGTAAATTGTTAGAGACGATTGAGAAAGAGAGGATTTACATGCATTTGGAGAGGCAAAGAATGATTAAGGATAGTCAACATGGTTCTTGTGCAAGGAAAATCACGCCTCACAAACTTGATTGTGTTTTTTTGAAGAAGTAACCAAAAAGATTGATGAGGGTAGACATTAGACATTGTACCCTTGGACTTTAGTAAATCCTTTGATAAAGTTCAACATGGTAGACTAATTGTTGAAGTTAGATGATTTGGGATTCAAGGTGAACTTGCCAAATGGATACAAGAATTGGCTTTACAATAGGAGACAGAGGGTGATCATGGAGGTTGTTTTCAGACTGGAGGCCTGTGACTAGCAGTATTGCACAGGATTTAGTTGGTTTGTCATTTTACATAGATGATTTGGATAAGAATATAGGAGGCACAGTTGGTAAGTTTGCAGATGACATCAAAATTGGTGGTATAGTGTATAGGTGAAGAAGGCTATCTAAGATTACAAAGAGATCTTGATCAATTGAGCCAACAGGCTGAAGAATGGCAGTTGCAGTTTAACTTGGATAGATGAGGTAATGCATTTTGGTGAAACAAAAAAGGTGCAGGATTTATACAAATAATGGTAATGAGGTTTCAAGCAATTGTATCTTCAAGAGACAAGAGAAAGGACAGCAATTGGTTGGGTTGATTTCTCCTATTTTTTTGAAAGGACAATTTTCAATTACTAATTTTCCCTCATCTCATCTACTGAATGCATTGCTACCTGCCAGATGGCCATTCTGTATACATTAATCCAGCTGTTTCTTGCAGATGATAAAAGTTCAAACAAAATTCTTTACTTAGAGAGTAGTAAGGGTATGGAATGCTTTGCCTGCAACGGGAGTAGATTCGCCAATTTTAAGTGCATTTAAGTCTTCATTGTACAGGCATATGGACACACATGGAATAGTGTAGGTGGGATGGGCTTCAGATTAGTATGACAGGGCAGTGCAACATCGAGGGCTGGAGGGCCTGTGATGCGCTGTAATCTTCTATGTTAAAACTGATTCTTTCCTGGGCACTGAGGTTGTCTAGTGGGCACTACAGGATACAATTCACAAATTCA
This sequence comes from Hemiscyllium ocellatum, assembly GCF_020745735.1. Lineage (NCBI taxonomy): Eukaryota > Metazoa > Chordata > Chondrichthyes > Orectolobiformes > Hemiscylliidae > Hemiscyllium > Hemiscyllium ocellatum. Next base: position 66,903,567 of record NC_083407.1, read on the forward strand.
GGCTGATTTTTTTTTCCTTTGTTCCCAGCTTAGGGATACTTCTCAGTTGGGGTGGTACAAATGTTATGAACTGAATCTTTTCAAAGGGGAAATCAACCCCAACCAATTGCTGCCCTCTCTCTTGCCTTTTGGAGATACTGGTTGCTTGAAATGTCATTTTTACCTTTACAGCTTCCTATTTTTTAGTGAGAATTTCTAAATTGACCAGCAGGTGCCTTATCATTTCTGCTCAATGAATTTAATAGATCTATTAATCAAATAGAGTTCAGATCAGATTCAACAGAGTTTCTGCCCTATCAGCTAGTTTGCAGCAAGATGATACAGCTACAAAAAACTCTAAGACTTCTTTGAAATGAGAGCGAAATTACCAGGACTCTGTCACATCATAAAAGGCGTCGTGCTGTTGTCCATCAAGTAGAGCATTGAACAAGAAAAGGTAAACAAATCAGAACAGAATTTCTCCAAAAGAGATTCTGTGAAGGTTCCTCTTGTATCTAAGTGAGTCGATCCACTGTTAAATCTAATCTAGGATTGTCATTCAGCTGCAACCGGTGCAGCTGGAGTAGCAGAAGTAGTCTGGTCTCAGCAGCCTTCAGTGAAATGATGGATTTGGAAATAATAGGAGGACGTTTTCAGAACTGGCCAACCTAGTGACCTTATTCATGTGTAGAGGCCGTGTGGGTGCAGTAGAAGATGAATTGCATCTGTTAAATCTTAATTCAAAAATAAGTTACCATCTTCAGTAAGAGATATCTGTCAAACGGGGGACTGCAGCACACAGAAGGGAACCAAGACAGAAATACCTACTTGACTTTTCCCTCACCAACCCACTTATCCCTGCGGCATCTGTTCATTATACGGTTGGTAAGAATGACCTTCATTTGTCGAATTACAATTGTGTCTGCACACTGAGGACACATCCTCAACGAGTAGTGCAGGACAAACAGCACACAAAATGGGATAGATTCAAAACAAACCTAGCCACTCAAACCTAGTCATCCTTTAGGCACTGTGGGCCCTCAGCAACAGAATTTTATTCAACTAGTCAGTAATCTTATGGCCCAGCATATCCTTCAGTGAGCCATTAGCATCAAGCCAGGGAATCAAACCTGTTTCAGAGGAGTGTAAGAAAACATGTCAGGAGCAGCTCAAGGCATACCTAAAAATGAAGTGCCAATCTGGTGAAGCTATAACACTGGATAACATATGGAAGATGATCATATGACCAATCCATCAGTTCAAACTCTGCTGTTCTGCCACATTCACAAATAGTGAGACAAATCAAATAATGAACTTGGAAAGAATGTTCAGCAGAGAGTGGCAAATGAAATTCAATCATGAAAAGTGAGAGGTGATGCATTTTGGGACGGCTAACAATGCAAGGGCTTACAATTGACAGTAGTACCCTAGGAAGTAAAGGATCATGGGAACCTTGGTGTGCATGGAGTATAGTGTACACATCTGGTAGCCACACTATAGGAAGGACATAATTGTCCTGCAATGTGCTAATTCAGAGGAGATTCACCAGTTTGTTGCCAGACTGGAGCAATTCAGCTATGAAAAGATAGAGTGGGGTTGTTTCCCTTAAAGCAGAACAACCAACTTCGATGGTCTTATCAATGACCCTCCCTCCATCATGAGGTCAGAGGTAGGGATGGTTGCTGATGACTGCACAAACATTCAGCACCTTTTGCAATCCCTCTGATTCTAAAGCAGTCTGTACTGTTGTGCAGCAAGACCAAGATAACATTCAGTTTTGGCTCATTGGTGGCAAATAACATTTATGCCATACAAGTGCCAGGCAATGTCCATCTCCAACAGAAAAAAAATCTAACCATTTCTACATAACAATCAATGGGATTACCATCAATGTATATTCCACCATAAACATCCAGGGCATTACCACTAATCAGAAACTGAGCTGGACCTCACTGCGTGAATACGGAGTACAGGAGGAAGTTAGAGGTTGGGAAATTCTACAGTGATTAGCTCTCTCTTTGCTCCCACATGCCTGTCCACCATCTACAAGGCACAAGTTAGGATTGTGATGGAACATGTTACACTTCTTTGGATCAGTACAAATCCAACAAAACTCCGAAATGACACCAAATAAGACAGACCTACTAGGTGGGCATTTCAGTTGCCACCATGACAACAAACTATATTTGTATAGCACTTCCATCATAATGAAAACCCCAAAATACTTCACAGAAACATTACAAAACAAGGTATGACCTCATGCCACAAGAGAGACATTCAGTCAGATAACCAAAAGCGGAGTCAAATCGATCAGTTTCAGGAAATGTCTCGAAGAAGAAAAGCATGTAGAGAGTGGAGAAGTTTAGGTAAGAAAATTCCAGACATTGGGACTTAGACAACTGAATGCTTGATCATCAATGGTGGTGCAATTATAATGTGAAATACATAAACTCAGAATACAGGATTGCAGATATCCTTATAGGCTTGAGAGATTGGGGGTGAATACAGAGATAGGAAAAGGACAAGGCCATGGAGTGATTTCAAAACAAGGATAAGAATTTTAAGATCAAGGCATTGCTTGATTGGGAGCCAACACAGAGGTGACAGGGGAATGGACCTTGCTATGAGTTAAGGCATAAGTAGCTGTTTTGATAAACTGAATATCGCACAGCGTGGCAGCAATGCATGCCACCTACAAGCTACTCTGCAGCAATTTGCTGAGCCTCTTTTCGTAGCACTTCCAATCTTGTGGCCCTCTACTAGAAGGGTAGGAGAGACAAGGAAACATGCAAGTCCCAAGCCACACACCATCCTGACACAGAACTAAATCATCAGTCTTTCTCTGCAGCTGTGTTAAATCCTGGAACTCCCTCTTTAACCGCTTTCTGGACATACATATATGACACAGCAATTCAAGAAGCAGCTCAACTTTTCAAAAGTAATTAGAATGGACGACAAATATTGGCCTTCTTGGTGACTCCTATGAATAAATAAGCATATGTTTATGCAATAACTATAGAAATAACCTAGAAGTTAGATCATGTCCCATCATGCTCAATCGTGGAAATGAATTCAAATAGTGTAGTTATTGTTGGCTGATATCAATAATTAATAACCAAGAAACCCGAATAGTCAATCAAATGTCTTATTGGCCACTCTTATTGGCCAAGTCCCATAAATGAACTGCCTGTAGTCTTCTATGCAGTGGCCCACACCAACCTGTAAATTAGTGGAAATAGTGTTTCCTGGTTCCATTGATCCAGTCACAGCCAGAGAATCATCTGAAATGGAATCTCTCAGAACACTAACCGTCATCACTGGAGTACCCCAAAAATTTACCTCTGGTCTCCTTTTTTATCATCCACAAGTTGACAGTGGCAAAGATAATCTTAAAACATATTGTCAGATCGCAAACATGCACTGATGATAGCTACTTCTTGTGGCCTCTCGAATGTCTCTGATTTGTTACACTACTTGTCCAGTATTCAAACTAGATGAGCAAAAATTACAGTCTTTCTATTGGGATGACCCCAACTTAGGGATTACGTTTTGAGGTCAGTGTCAATTGAACAATGCTAGCTGCGTGTTACGCTCCAACTTCCTTCAGCATTTCTATAAGCATTTACACTTGACGGCGTCATGTTGAAATATCCATAAATGGTGCAAAGCTTTCTGCAACACTGTTGCATTATTACAAGAACTCTCCGAACAGTTCAAGATTCTGTCCCTCCTTAACCAATCAGATTGAAAGAATCCTGATTGCGACTTGCAGAGTTTGAATCAGGAAATGTAAGTTGCCACAATTAATTCAATGCTGTATTATCTACAAAAGGGAAATCCAGAGTAAAGAAAATGTGGGATTGAGACAGAGGGAGAGGGAAAGAGGAAAGACACAAAGTTAGATTTTATAAACCACAACAATAATTTGATTTTGAAGGAATGACAGTCTGTAGCTATACAAGTTAAAACTTCAATGCCAGAGAGGTTGTTCGAGAGTAAATAAGACTTAAAAATAATAATTGACTATCCACAACACGAATAATTAACTGAGGGAGAGTGGACATCAATGAGACAAGAACAGAGCAGAACCAAATACCCTGGAGCCAAAGACTGGAGGGAAAAATGGTGACTGGACAAAGCACCATCTTCAAGGACTAGGTAGTTCAGATACAGTCAAAGAATATTCATTCAAGAGGGAGAAGCAGGGCAAACAAATCCAAAGCTCCTGGAGCAAACAGAAATAGAAACTAAAGTGGCTTATGACTTGTGTCAACCAAGAACCAACCAGAACACAGAATGTTTAGAAGGGACAACCAAAGAAGGTTATGAAAAGAAAAACAGGCAGCTGACATTAAGGGAATCCAAAAGTCTTCTACAGGCACATAATACAGGTAAAAGGACAACTTTGTCAGATTAGGGACAAAAAGGGAGATTTGCACATGGAGACAAGGGCATGGATGAGCTATTAAATTAATATTTTCCACCAAGGAGGCACACTTTACATGGGCCATGAAAACAGAGGAGAAAGTCCAGGCACTGGGGTAAAAAGTGATATGGTATGGTATTGGAGAAGCCATTGGTACTAACAATAGACAAGGCACCTGCACAGATGAGGTGCAGGATATTGAAGGAAGGGAGATGGAAATTGCAGAACCTCAGGTTATAATCTTTCGGCCTTCCCAGGATTTGGAGGTGGTGCTGGAGGACTGGAGAATTGTAAAGGTTACATTCTTGTTCAAAAAAAGGAAACTTTTAAGAATAAGCCCAGCAATTGCAGACTAGTCAGGTCAGTCAGTTTAAAGTTGGTAGTGAGGGAACAATAATTTGAGATAGAATTAATAATGACATGGTCAAATGTGGGTTATTAGGGAATGCCGGCATGGATTGATTAAAGGAAACTCACTTGCTGGAGTACTTTAGGAGAGGTAACTGAGAGGGTAATGCTGTTGATGTGGTGTATGTGGAAGTGACAAAAGTTTGAATTTAAGGAATAAAGTCAATGTGAATACAACACTGGCAGAGTCAGGAAACAGAGTAATGGTTAATAGACATATTTCAGGCTGGAGGAAAGTTTGCAGAGAGGTCCCACAGGAATTAGTACTTGCTTTTCCAGATTTATATCATATTAACTGTTAGGAGGACAGTACAGAATTTTAAAAGAACATTGACAATTCAGAGAGTGGGCAGACAGGGAGCACATGAAGTTCAATGTGGAGAAGTGTGAGGTGATGTACATAAATAACTACTATAAAAGTGTGAATAGGAGCAAAGAGACAGAGAAGAGGTGGTGGAGAGCATGGTCAATAAGGCATTGAGTATCCTGTGCTTTAATAATAGTGCCTAGAGTTAAGAGAAGTTATCCTTAGCTTGTGTAAAGCACGAATTAGATCTCAGCTGGAACATTGCGTACAGTTCTGTGAACCACACTTTAGGAAGGATATGAATACATTGGATAGAATAGAAAGAGGCTTATGGCAGTAGATCCAAGGATGAAAAAATCCTCAGTCATGAAGATAGATTGGAGACACTGCGACAGTTTCTCTTGGACAGAAGGATAGAGGCTGTACAGGACATTAGTTAGGCCACTTTTGGAACATTGTGTGCAATTCTGGTCTCCTTCCAATCAGAAGAATGTTATGAAACTTGAAAGAGTTCAGAAAAGATCAACAAGGATGTTGCCAGGGATGCAGGGTTTGAGCTATAGAGAGAGGCCGAATAGACAGGCACTGTTTTTCCTGAAGTATCGGAGGCTGAGGGGTGACCTTATAGAGATTTATTAAATCATGAGGGTCATGGATAGGATAGACAGACAAGGTCTTTTCCCTGGGGTAGGGGAGTCCAGAACTAGTGGGCATAAGTTTCCGGTGAGAAGGAAAAGATTTAAAAGGGATCCACGAGGCAACTTTTTCACACAGAGGATGATGCATGCATGGAATGAGCTGCCAGAGGAAATGGTGGAGGCTGGTACAATTACAACATTTAAAAGGCATTCTAGATGGGTATATGAATAGGAAGGGTTAGAGGGATATGGGCCAAGTGCTGGCAAATGGACTTTAGAATATCTGGTCAGCATGGACAAGTTGGATCGAAGGTCTGTTTCCATGCTGTACATCTCTATAACTCCATGGACAGAGCAGACAGGCAGAAAGTGTTCCAGATCATAAAAACAAATCAAGAACAAGAGGGGACTAATTTAAAGTGATTTGCAAAATGCCACGTGAGAAAAAAATTCTGCACAAGTGGTTCAGATTTGGAGCACTACCTGGATGTGTGGTTGAGGTAGTTCAATTGAGACATTCACGTGAACATTAAATGAGCATTTAACTGAAATAATATTCAGGGTTATAGGGGAACAGTGGGAGAATGGTGTTAAATCATTATGCTCATCTGAGACAAATAGATTATCTCTGCACTGTAATAGTTTTGTGATTTTATTCCTGCACTCTCCTGTTCATTGTTCCATCATTCATCATCCATAAGTTTAAGTTTATTCAGATAAACTTTAAGAAACACTGAAACACAGACAGAAGCCACTAGGCCCAACAAGTTTAATACTTGTCAAGAATGAGTTATTCAACCTAATCCCACTTCCAATTCTTGATTCATAAAGTGCTTTCCAATTTATATAGGAGGAGGGCGTCTGACTATCACTCCACCATACAGGGCATTCCAGTTTCTTCCTGGCAAAGTACTTTTTCCTTTAAAATTTTATGCACGCCAGTTTTGCCACTCTACAAAGAGTGTCTTTATTGTAGAGACTGTCTTTTTAAAAACTGGCCATAACTCCCACCAATGTCATGTTGTGGATTGAAAAAAAAGTGAACTTTATTTCACATTATTTAATGACAATTTGAACTATTATGCAAATGACTTGAATAAAGTTTATAGCATTTTTTTCTTAAAATAGCAAAAACTCAGTTTTTTTTGTAGAGACCAAGAAAATGTCAGGGAATAACGCATATAATGCTGTGTTATAACAGCATCTTTATGAAAGCAACTTTTTAAAAAAACTCTTGCACAAGGCATTTTCATCATTAAAAAATACCTAACAGTGTTCAGACATCCTACCTGTGAAAATGCTGGAGGAGGAGGAGGACCAGGTGGGGGAGGAGGCGGCGGCATCTCCTGGATTCAATGTGTGCACTGGTTAACTTTTCAAAACCCTAAAAGACAAAAAGTTATATTCCAGAGGTCCACTTTAATAAGTTTAAAAACAATCTAAGTATATGAACAAACATGCACATCAATAAGTAAGTGGAAATCTCAAAATCACTGGACAGTTTCACCTATAGGAACATTTCTCCATTTTTCACCCAGCTATATACCAGCATTGCAGATTGATCGTGGAATAGAGAAACAAACAACTTAATTCCTAAAAAGGATGTAAAAATTGGATGGTTTCTATAATGATGCCCGATCTGCCACACCGACATTTGGTGCAAACTTGGAAAGCTGCCTAATAATCTCTACACTATGTTATATATTCCCTAGGGGGCATAGGTTTAGGCTGAGAGGGGAAAGATATAAAAGAGACCTACGGTAAAACTTTTTCCATATAGAGAGTGGTATGTATATAGAATGAGCTGCCAGAGGAAGTGGTGGAGGCTGGTACAATTGCAACATTTAAGAGGCATTTGGAAGGGTATATGAATAGGAAGGGTTTGGATGGATACAGGCCAGGTGCTGGCAGGTGGAACTAGATTGGGTTGGGATATCTGGTCGGCATGGACGGGTTGGATCAAAGGGTCTGTTTCCATGCTGTACATCCCTATGACTCTATTCCAACGGTTACAATTTAAAAAGTAATGATGATTTAACATGAAGTGAATGGAAATCACAATATTTTAAAATATTGAATTTCTCTCATCAGAACAATGCTTATCATTAATTGTTATTTCAAGTTAGACCTGCTTTGTTATGTTTGAATCCATAAAGCATTTAGCTAGTTACCATACCCACCCAACTTGCTGAAGTAAGAATGGCACAGACTAGAGTGAGAAAAATCAGGAAATGCAAATAGAGGTAAACTACTTTGTCTCATTTTAGCATACTTCTGGAATTCTCTTGGGAGCTGTTTGTAAAGGCAGCTAAGTGGTATGTCGTCAATATAGCATTAGTAGCAAAATAAGTCACACTCTCCTACAATTATACTACAGCTCTTGAAAATAAAGATGGCAGAAAACTCTTATCTACTTATTCAGAAACACATACACAGATATCCTTTTTCTTTAAAATCAGTTAATAATGTAAAACTATGAGCTACATCATTAAGTTAAAAAAAGTTTATAGAAACACAATATTTAACAAATCTAACTGACAAGACCAAATGCTATGTAGCCTTGAATGCATCATCTATTTCACCCATAATCTCAGAGTTCTACTGCCTGCAATTTTCCATGACACTTGCTAAACATCAACAAGTGATAAGTTTGAAACATGGTACATCTGCATCATGAGCTACAACTTAAATTTAGCTTGCATTTTGAATTAAAGCTTTTGCAGGAATATAATCAGATATAAATTGATATCAAGACAAAGAAGGAAGCTTTATGGCAGGTGACCAAATTATTGGACAAAGTGGTCAATTTTATGGAGCGTGTTCTGGGTGGAAACTGAAGCAGAGCGCTTTAGGGAGGGAATTCAAAATTTTAAAGCCAACACTGTTGAAAATGAAGTTGTCAAAGGTTAGCAAAGGAGCATTAGTCTGGATATACAGGTTACTAGTTCAATGACATTCCCATCACTGAACAATCAGTTCTTCCACGTTTGCACAAGAACTTCATATTACACTACAAAATATCAACATGAAGGTTGTAAACAATTTAAGAGTACTGGTGTCAGGTGTGTGTCTGAAATCTTTTACAATAATTTTCCAACATGTTTTAAAATATTATGAATTAATACATTACTTTGCTCTACTATCAAATGCTGCAGGTTATCAGCTTCCATTTTACTTTGAATTGTCATTACATCTTAACCATAAGAATTATAGGTAAATGATGAGATATTACCTGTACTTAAGACTGACTTACAAAGAGAAAAGATGTAAACAAGAATTCCCAGTCGATTTCAAAGCAAAAGGGCTTCAGAAAGGTTAATCAGGCAACAAATCTGGATACTGCTTTGCCAACAGTAAGACTCTGCTGGGACAATCGTGATGAGTAGGGAGGAAGGATAAATACGGACAGCAGGGAAGCACACATTAAAAATAATCAGTTCTGAGGAAGGATCAGCGGACCTGAAACGTTAACCTTCATTTCTCTTCACAGATGCTGCCAGACTCACTGAGCTTTTCTAGCAACATCTGTTTTTGTTTCAGAAAGGATGTACTTGTTCTGAGACATTTCACCAAACAGAAAAACAAAGTGGCTCTCAAGTAAAGCCATTGATGTGGTGTATATGGATTTCAATAAGGCATTTGATAAGGTTCCCCATGGTAGGCAACTGAACAAAATACAAAGGCATGGGATTGAGGGTGATTTAGCAGTTTGGATCAGAAATTGGCTAGCTGAAAGACGACAGAGGGCGGTTCCGTATTTATGTCAGAGTCCGGGTGTCCCTGGAGGAGGAGCACGCAGGGTCCACCAATACCCTCGAGATTTTCAGGGAAAGGTGGGTACCGCAGGGAGTGGAGTATATTATTTCCCCATCTAACTCTATTTTGATCTAATTCCTGCCCTCCCCTTCACTGTTTGATCAGGCAGCATTGCCCTTTGAGAAGGGCACTGCTTGTCACTGGCCACTCGGGTGTTTCCTTTCTTCCTGGTGGTGGAATATAAATAAAGATTTTTACACTTGTTGGTTTTCACTGTGTCCGACACCTGCACACACATGACATGGGTGCTGGGGAAAAATAAGCATTACCACTGTTAGGCAGTAGTGTTGAGATAAAGAAAAAAAAAGACAGACAGAGTGGTGGTTGACGGGAAATGCTCATCCCGGAGTTCGGTTGCTGGTGGTGTACCGCAAGGATCGGTGTTGGGTCCACTGATGTTTGTCATTTTTATCAATGACCTGGATGAAGGCTTAGAAGGATGGGTTAGTAAATTTGCAGATGACACTAAGGTTGGTATAGTTGTGGATAGTGCTGAAGGATGTTGTAGGTTACAGAGGGACATAGATAAGCTGCAGAGCTGGGCTGAGAGGAAGCAAATGGAGCTTAATGCAGAAAAATGTGAGGGGATTCATTTTGGAAGGAGTAACAGGAATGCAGAGTACTGGGCAAATGGTAGTGATTCTTGGCACTGTAAATGAGCAGAGAGATCTTGGTGTCCACGAACATAGATCCCTCAAAGTTGCCACTCAGGTTGATAGGGCTGTTAAGAAGGCATACGGTGTGTCACCTTTTATTAGTAGAGGGATTGAGTTTTGGAACCATGAGGTCATGCTGTAGCTGTACAAACCTCTGGTGCAGCTGCTCTTTGAGTATTGTGTGCAGTTCTGGTCACCACATTATAGGAAACTTTGGAAAGGGTTCAGATGAGATTTACTAGGATATTGCCTGGTATGGAGGGAAGGTCTTATGAGAAAAGGTTGAGGGACTTGAGGCTGTTTTTGTTAGAGAGAAGATGGTTGAGAGGTGATTTAATTGAGACATGCAAGATAATCAGAATGTTAGATTAGGTGGACAGTGACAGCCATTTTCCTTGGATGGTGATGGCTAGCACAAGGGGGCATAGTTTCAAATTGAAGGGTGATGGATATAGGGCAGATGTCAGAGGTAATTTCTTTACTTAGAGTAGTAGAGGCATGGAATTCACTACCTGCAACAGTTGTAGACTCGCCAACTTTAAGGGCATTTAAATGATCATTGGATAGGCATATGGACGAGAATGGAACAGTGTAAGTTAGATGGGCTTCAGATTGGTTTTACAGGTTGGCACAACATCGAGGACCAAAGGGCCTGTACTATGTAGTAATGTTCTATGTTCGAAAGGCAACAAATTTCAGAAATGATTTTGACAGTTTCCTAAGAACAATATCTTTTAGAAGAAACTGAATTTAATTATGAGCAACCAAATAGATTTGGCTAATAAACAACAGTTGGGCATATCCAGAAAATAATGGCAATCATAGCCTTTAGGAAGAGAAAGAAGAGTCATAAACCAAGATTTTTAGCAAGGGAAAAACTTAAGAAATGGGAAGAATTCTGTCTATGTGGAGATCAGCAAAGCGTTCAAAGTTCCGCATGATAGACTAGTTTGTAAGATTAAATCACATTGGATCCAGGGGGAGCTAGCCAATCAGATATAAAATTGGCTTTATGGTTGGAGACAGAGTGCTGGTTGTTTTTCAGACCAGAGGCCTGCTACCAGCAGTGTGCCACAAGGATCGGTGCTGGGTCAACTGTTTTTTTGTCATTTATATTAAATTATTTCGGTGTGAATACAGGATATATGGTTATGGTTAGTAAGTTTGTAGTTGATACCAAAATAGGTGGTGTAATGTCAGTGAATGTTATCTAAGAGTACAACCTGACCTTCATCCAATGGGTCAATGGGCCGAGGAGTGGCCGATGGAGTTTATTTCAGATAAATGTAAGGTTTTGCATTTTGGTAAGGCAAACTAGGGCAGGACTCATCCAGTTAATGGTAAGATCCCGGGCCCAACAAAGAGACCTAGGACTGCAAGTGTATAGATCCTTTAAAATTGAATCGCAGGCAGACAGGGTGGTGAAGGTGGCATTTGGCACGCTTGCCTTCATTGAGCTTAACATTGAGTATAGGAGCTGTTGCAATTGTACATTAGTAAAGTAGAGTAAAGTAGAGTAGCTTTTATCATTTCTACTATATACAACTGATACAGTAAAAATGAGACAGTGTTCCTGCAGGACCAAGGGTGCTACACAGACAGCATAAATGCACATGGCATCATACATGGCACATCGTACATGGCATCAAGTGCATAAGAAGTGCAAATTATGCAAGTTATGGTGTAATAGAGAAATTATAAATAATAGATATTTTTCTAACAGCAATTTGAAGATGTGCAAAGAATTTCAGATGGGAAAGAGCCCGTTCATACTGTGTTAAGGAGCCTGATGGCTTTGGGGAAGAAATTTTCACAGTCTGGCCACGAGAAACCGAATGCTTCGGTATCTACTGCCAGATAGCAGGAGGGAGAAGAGTTTAAGTGAGGGATGTGTGGGGTCTTCCACAATGCTCTTAGCCTTTCAGATGCAGTGTGATTTATAAATGTCTATAATGGAGGGAAGAGCGACCCCGATGATCTTGTCAGCTGTCCTTACTATCCGCTGTAGGGTCTTATGATCCGAGATGATGCAATTCCTGAACTAGGCAGTGATGCAGCTGCTCAGGGTACTCTCGATGAACCCACTGCAGAATGTGGTAAAGATGGGGCGTGGGACATTGGCTCTCCTCAGCCTCCTCAGAAAGTAGATAAGCTGCTGGGCTTTCTTGGCTATGAAGCTGGCGTTGAGGGTCCAAGTGAGATTCTCCGCCGGGTGTATGTCAAGAAATTTGGTGCTCTTCATGATCTCCATGAGGGAGCTGTTGATGTCCAGCACACATTGGTAACTCTATGCCCTCCCGAAGTCAACAACCATCTCTTTCATCTTTTCCACAGGTTACTGAGACAGGTTATTGGCTCTTCACAGTCTGTTAGCCGCTGCACCTCCTCTCTGTATGCTGACTTGTCGTTCATGCTGATGAGATCTACTACAGTTGTGTTATCAGCGAACTTGATGTGATTCAACCTGTGCATCACTACACAGTCATGCATCAGCAGCATAAACAGTAGTGGACTGAGCACACAATGCTGGGGGGGGGGGGGGGGGGGGGCCGTGCTCAGTGTGATGGTGTTGGAGATGCAGTTCCCAATCCAGTCTGATTGAGGTCTCCCAGTCAGGAGGCCCAGGATCCATCTACGTAGGGAGATATTTAGGCCAAGCAGCCTCTGCCTTCCAATCAGGTGCTGAGGAACGATTGTGTTAAATGCAGAACTGAAGTCAATGAACAGTAGGCTGACATAGGTGTCCTTCTTGTCCTGGTGGGTGAGGGCAGTGGAAATCCATCATTTGTTGAGTAGTTGGATTGATACGCAAACTGAGGGGAGGGGATAGCAGAGTCTTCATTTGCCACATCATGAGCCTCTTTAAGCACTTTATGATAGTGGGTGAAAGCGCAATAGGGCAGTAGTCTTTGAAACAGGATGCTGAAGACTTCTTTGGCACGGGGACGATGATAGCGGCTTTGAAGCATGTTGGAATTGTGGCGCAGCTCAGGGAGATGTTGAACATATCCATGAGAATATCTGCAAGTACATCTGCCAGGGTTGTTACTTGGTCCAGCAGCCTTACATGAGTTGACTCTGCATAGTGTTTTCCTCACGTCAGCCATGGTCAGACACAGCACATCCATATGCTGGGATGAGCATAACAGAGATGTGGCTGAGGAGCCGAGGTGGGGTCAGGGCTCTGCCCTGTAGGTGTTGGGGCTGTCTGTGTAAGACAGATTAAGCATGTTCTCCCTTCTCGTCGCAAAGTCCACATGCTGATGGAATTTAGGGAACACAGTCTTGAGATTTGCATGGTTGAAATCTCCAGCAACAATAAACAGACTGTTATGATGTGCATTCTGCAGTCCACTGATAGTCCCATACAGTTCACAGAGTGCTTCCTTAGCAATTGTATTGGGAAAAAATGTACACCCCAACTATAAGGCTAGTGGTGAATTCCCGTGGCAAATAAAATGGTATGCATCGTTTGGCCACTTTTGGATTACTCTGTATAATTCTGGTTGTTCTTCTGTAGGAATGACATTGTTAAACTTGAGATGGGGCAGAAAAAATTTATTGGGATGTGCCAAGACTGGAGGGTTTAAGTTATCGGAGAGGCTGAATAGGCTACGGCTTCTTTCCCTAGAGCAAAGACTGAGGGTGACCTTGTCGAGGTTTATAAAGTCATGAGGTGCATGGATAGAGTGAATAGCCCAGGTCTTTTTCCTAGTGTGTGGGAGTCCAAAACTAGAGTGCATAGGTTTAAGGTGAGAAGTGAAAGATTTAAGCAATGACCTGAGGGGCAACCTTTTCCACAGAGAGGATGGTGTGTGCATGGAAGGAGCTACCAAATGAAATGGTGGAGGCAGGTAGAATTACTACATTTAAAACACATCTGGATGGGCACATCAAGAGGAAGAGTTTAGAGGGATATGAACCAAATGCTGGCAAACAGGAATAGGTCCGATTAGGATGTCTGGTCAGTGGGAATGAGTTGGACCGCAGGGTCTATTTCTGTTCTTTATGACTTTATATTAAAACCATGATAATCTATTACAAACCCCTCAAACAGGTATTTGGGAAAAATTAAAAAGATGAAATACCCCTAATATGAATTGCTCAATTTGTGGGCGGCACGGTGGCACAGTGGTTAGCACTGCTGCCTCACAGCGCCTGTAGACCCGGGTTCAATTCCCGACTCAGGCGACTGACTGTGTGGAGTTTGCACGTTCTCCCCGTGTCTGCGTGGGTTTCCTCCGGGTGCTCCGGTTTCCTCCCACAGTCCAAAGATGTGCGGGTCAGGTGAATTGGCCAAGCTAAATTGCCCATAGTGTTAGGTAAGGGGTAAATGTAGGGGTAGGGGTGGGTTGCGCTTCGGCGGGTCGGTGTGGACTTGTTGGGCCGAAGGGCCTGTTTCCACACTGTAAGTCTAATCTAATCTAAACTTGTGAGTTAAGCAACTAAGGTCAATAAAGTAGCAGTATTTAAGTAAAGAGAAAGGCTTACAAAGATGTAATGAGAAAAAGACTGGGAAATATAATGTAATAAAGAGTTACAAAAAAGGAAGAACAACTCTTTGAAAGATTATCAAAACTGACAGAGTGTATTTAAAAAATTAACAGGACATACAAACAAGGACCAACAGGCCACTCGCCCTACCATTCAATAAAATCACAGCCGATTGGATATAACTGCAAATCAATATTCCCTCACACCCTGATAACCATTCACTCCCTTGCTTACTAAGAATCTATTTACCTCTGCTTCCGCCACTGTTACAAAAATAGGGTAAAGCAGGATCCCAAAGACTTAAAAACATCTAAAGAAAAAATTCACTTCAATTCTGTTTAAAGTGGGCAACTCCTAAAATATTTACAGTGGGCATACTTCCAGATTTTCCAAATGTGGAACTTCTTCTCCACATTTAACTGGTCAAGAACACTCAGCATTTTTACAGGTTTCAATCATCACCTCTTATTTTTCTAAACTGTAGCATGTTCAGCTTTTCTTTTAAGGACAACCCACCCATTCCAGATCTTAGTTTAGTAGTTCTTTCCTGAAATACACCAAATGCCTTTACGTCCTTCATTAACTGCAGTGACAAATATTTTGCACAGTACAACACATACAATCTCACCAGTGCCATGCATAACTGAAACATAATTTCTCTAAATTTTGCATTAACTTTCCCTCCAAATATATAATATTCTATTAGCTTTCCAAATTAATTATTGTATCTGTATTGTGATTTTACAGGTGGAAACGTTGATTTCTCTGAATCTTAGAACTCTACAATATCTCACCAGAAATGATATGCTCTTTTATTCTTCTTGTGGAAAATTTTACATTTCCCAAAAGATACGCTATTTGCTAGATCTTTGCTCATTCACTTAACCTATCTGTATCCCTTTATATGCTCCTTGTGTCCTCTCCACAACTCACTTTTGTAAATACTTGTTTGTCTTTAACAAATTTGGCAACCATGCATTTGTCCAAGTCATTTACATAAATTTTAACAGTAGAGGTCCCAGAATTTATCCGTCTGGTACACTACTCATTATATCTTGCCAACCTGAAAAAGATTTATTTATTCCAATTCTATGTTGGCCAGCCAATCTTCTATTCATGCTAATGCTACCCCCACACCATGTGCTTTCATTTAACACAACAATCTTTGTTGTAGCACTTAATCAAAAGCCTTCTTGAAATCTTTGTGCAGTATGCTGACTAGCTCTTCTTTAACCAGATCACATGCTACTTCCTTAAAGAGCTCCAATAGATTGGAAACATTATTTCCCTTTCTTAAAACCACATTGACTCTGCTGGATGACCTTGAACTTTTCAAAATGTCTTTGCTGTCACTTCTTTATTAAGCTTATAACATATGCCCTCTGATAGATGTTAAACTAATGGGCCTCTAATTTCCTGCTTTTGGTCTTTCTTCTTTTTTGAATAAAGGAGTTATGTTGCAATCTTCCAATCGAGTGGGACCTAGCCTAAGCCAAGGGAGTTTTTGAAAATTAAAAACCAGCGCATCAACTATCTCAATAACCACTTCTTTTAAGACCCCAAATTTAGTAGGACCCCCCAATAGTTATTCCGCAGCTCCGACTTACTCAGTACCATTACTCTGCTGATTATAATTTTCCTGAGATCTACCCCTTCCTTCCTGACTTATCACTGTTTCCAAGGTGGCATGCTTTCCTTTATTGGTCAAAGCATTGAATATAGGAGTTGGGAGATCATGTTGTGGCTGTACAGGACTTTAGTTAGGACACTTTTAGAATACAGTGTGCAATTCTGATCTCCTTCCTATTGTGAAACTTGAAAGGGTTCAGAAAAAAATTACAAGGATGTTGCCAGGATTGGAGGATTTGAGCTACAGGGAGAGGCTAAATAGGCTGGGGCTGTTTTCTCTGGGGTGTCGGAGGCTGAGAGGTTACCTAATAGAGGTGTATAAAATCATAAAGGGCATGGATAGGGTAAATAGGCAAGGTTTTTCCCCTGGAGTGGGGGAGTCCAGAACTGGAGGGCATAGGTTTAGGGTGAGAGGGGAAAGATATAAAAGAGACCTAAGGGGCAACTTTTTCACACAGAGGGTGGTGTGTGTATGGAATGAGCTGCCACAGGGAGTGGAGGAGGCTGGTACAATAACATTATTTACAAGGCATCTGGATGGGTATATGAAGAGGTAGGATTTAGAGGGATATGGGCCAAGTGCTGACTAATGGGACAAGATTAGATTAGGATACCTGGTTGGCATGGACAGATTGGATTGAAGGGTCTGTTTTCATGCTGTGCATCTCTATGACTCTATGTTGCTTGCATCCTGTATAGTGAAGTCTGATGCAATATACCATTCAATTCATCTGCCAGTTCCATATTTTCCATTGTATAATTTCCAGTCTTATATTATATTGGACCAACACTGACTTTTCTTCTTTGAATCCTTCCAGAATGTCTTACCATCTATTTCTATATTTCTGGCTAGCTTTCTCTTGTTCTTTAATTTTTCCTCTTTATTGCTTTCTTTCTAATTCTTTTGAGCTTTTTATGGTCAGTCCAATATTCTGACCTGATACCTGTCTTTGCATTATGATGTGCCTTCTCTTTTACTTTAACACAACATTTTACTCAACACTTATGCACAAATGGAGGGTCCACTCCTTGGGACTTTTCTTACTTGTTGGAATGCATCCATTCTGTATATTCTGAAACATTCCCTTAAATGTCTGCCACAGTATCTTTATTGAGGTCTTTTAACTTAATTTGCCAATTCACTTTAGCAGCTCTGCTTTTGGGCCCTCATTTATTTAGATTTTAAAGCAATGTAGTCTCTGACCCACTTCTGTCTTCCTCAAACTGAATATAAAATTAATTTAGAATATTATTGCTATTACTTTGGAGCATCTTCACTACAAATAGTGAGAAAATCCTAGAGACTCCGCAGACAGATAGCCTCTTTCTCTGTAATAGATCAGAGACCAAATTTCAATCGATTCCAATGAATCGATCACTTGCTGACTGCCTGTCTTGAGGTCCTCACCTCGCCTACTCTTCTCAGTGATGCTTGTTGCAGTGCTGTCATGTTTTATTTGCTCCTTTAGGTGCCATTATCTGCCTGTCTGGGGTCCTCCCACCCCCACCTCACCACCCCACCCTCTCCAGGGCAACTACTGATTGTCAACAAACGCCCAAACAGCAAGACCCACATTCTCTGAATTAAAAAAAATGTAGTGTGAGCACGAGTGCAAGTCTCTTCCTTTAAAACTAATTTTCAATGGGCATTTACAGAGAGAAAGTAATTTTTGTCCTTAATTTATGAGTTATTTCTAAATATTTATCTCTGCTTAGGAAAGTAAAGAAGTTCAATTGGCTCCCTTATGGTAGTGTACAATCATTAAGTACTGCTCACTGAGTTTAAACTAACCTGAACTAGTTTGGTTAGTACAGCTCATGTACGACTGCATAAATTGAAATGCAGTGCAAGAAATGGACAAACATTAACTGTTCTGACACTTTTACATTTTCATCAATGTGAAGTGATTTTTTTGGGGGGGCGGGGGGAGCAGGGCACATTTGACTAAATGACTAGTTTACATTGAGATTTGCAAAAATTGTTTGAGTTCTCACATTGTGAATTATTAAATCCATTTTTAAAAAGGCGAAATAACTTATATCATCCAATTCTTTACAAGACAAATTAACACCACCTTCATAACTGCTAATGGTTTATGCTGTGGTTTGCACACAACAAAAGGCAGTTGCATATTCACATCTCCAAACACAGAGATGTTATCTATGTATCTGTGCATCAAGTCTTATTGACAAGCTGCATAGCTGGACATGATTCAAAATAAAATTTCATCATACACACTTAAAATTATAATGTAAAATTTTGCTTTATTTATGAGAATGAATCGCAATTTTTATTTTCAATTTTGTTAATGTGTAAAGTAACTGTTCTTTTGAAGGCCTCTGCTTGTCTCTTAAAAATGGTCAACAGGAAAAACAATGCTGCTGAATTAACACAATCACTGTGTCATTTGTGGGGTATCAGTACTTACATCTAGCTCCTTGCTGTATTCTACACCTTACTTAAATGTACTAAAAGTATGGCAGAAAATAAAAACAAATCAGCAATTGCTCAAAAGAACTTTTCTATAGTCATCTTTCCACAAGTTTGTTTAAAAATAGGATTTGTACATTACTGTATTACAATATTTTAAAATAAAAGGCAAAAAATACTAATTGGTAAATAGGTTCTATGGTATTGCACAGCAGAGTGGCTCATGGTTAGCATTGCTGCCTCACAGCACCAGGCACCCAGGTTTGATTCCACCCTTGGGCAACCATCTATGTGGAGTTTGTGCAAACTCCCCATGCCTGTATCGGTTTCCTCTGGGTGTTGTAGTTTCCTGCCATCAGTTCAAAGATGTGCTGGCTAGGTGAAGTGGCCATTCTAAATTGCCTATAGGGTCCAGCATGTGTAGGTTAGGTGGATTAGTTGTGGGAAATGCAGAGTTACAGGGAATGGGTCTGGTCTCTGATACTCCTCAGAGGGCTGGTGTGGACCCAGTGGACTTCCATGCTATAGGGATTCTATGATTCTCCCTGACTCATTTTTTCTTATGGGTGAATAGGAAGTATGGTGGCTCAGTGGCTAGAATTCCTGTCTCTCAGTGCCAGGGACCCAGGTTCAATTCCAGCCTTGGGCACATTCGCCCAGTGTTTGTGTGGTTTTCCTCTGGGTGTTCTGGTTTCCTCCCATTGTCCAAACATGTGCAAGTTAGATGGATTAGGCAGGGGAGGTGCAGGTTGCAGGGATGGGTGGGGGAGTGAGGCTGAGTGGGGTGCTCCTCGGAGAGTTGGTGTGGACTTATTGGATTGAATGGTCTGTTTTCACACTGTAGGGATTCTATGGAATATACTTAACTAACTTAGCTTAAGTAAAGAACACTTGTACCTTTCAATATGACTTTTAGGAGGGCGATATTTTTGAGGGCAACAATCTGATATTATTGGATATTATTATCCAATAATAATTGGATGATTATTTAGATAGAAATAGCAGGGTATGGGGGACAAAGCAAAAGCACTAGATAATGATGCTTGATTGAAGAGCTTTTAGAGACATGATAGGCCAAATAGTCTCTTTCTGCACGACAAGACTGATTGTATCATAGCAATGTAAAATATACTTCTAAAAAAATTGTAATGCTCAAACATAATCAGCCTTTCAACTGATTAAAATGACAGTGAATGTAATAGCATGAAACTATTTCAGAAGTAAAAAGGATCACAGAACTCGGAGAAAAGTAGTATTAGTGTATTTAAAGATAACTAGTCTCAAATTCTCAACATAAATATGAAGCAGTGTCCAACAGCAAATGGTACATGACAGTACTAATATATATACTCTAATTAAGTAGCAGTCCTTAACAATAATCATTTAGTAGTCCAAAAGAATTAAGCAAGCTATAAATTAGAAAGGCCCTGTATTCAGAATTCTGTAAAATGTGCATTAAATGCAGAAATGCCGCTGACAAATATACTGTGCTTCTGCCATTGGCTTTATTTATAAACACAGAAAAAAATGACTCATGTTTTGTCGGCACTTAAAACATTTTATCTTGTATATAAATCCGATTTCATTAACCAGCTCTATTTTTGTCCCATAAAATGTGTGGAGTGAGCACATTTTATGAGAGACTATGATGCTTATTGTGGTACAACATTTTTTTTGGTCAGTATATCAAAAATTCAACAAGGGGGCAGTTTTGAACCCAATATTCAGAGATGTACCCAGGCAGCTGGAAGGTATCAGTGTAGGAGCACTTTGGAGATAGTGACCATAACTCAGATATACTTAGGATAGTTATGGGAAAGGATAAGGATCAGCCAGGAATAAAAGTTCTAAACTGGAGAAAGGCTAATCTGACGAAGGTAAGACATGATTTAGCACACATGGACCATAAGTAGCTACTTTCAGATACAACAGTGTCAGAGCATTGATGATCATTCAGAGAGAGTACCAGGCAAATACATTCCCATGAATACAAAAAGATGGCACCAAGACCAGAGAAGCCTGCTGTTATGGGATGTAAAGGTTAGGATTAAGAGGGGGAGAAAAAAAGAGAGGCTTATGTTAGATATTGAAGACGTGATATGGTAGAATCCTTAGAGAAGTATAAAAATATGCAGGGGGAGTCTTAAAAAGGAAATTACAAAAGCTAAGACAATGTATGAGAAAGAGAGACGGAGAAGAGAACAAGAAACAAGAGAAGGGAGGAAATGAGTGAGGTAGCTAGGACTGTTGATGAAGGTAATGCATTTGATAGCTAATCTACATGTAATTTGTAGAGCTGTTGATAAGTCTCCTCCAGTTAATGGTTGCATTCAGGGTTTGAACAGAAATGTCTCCAAGTTATCCCAAGTCCATGACTTTGCGAATTGCCATGCCTTTGTTGGCAAGGACACAAATCCACAGACTCTGGTAGAACCAAGAAAATGATGGGCTTTGTTCAATCCTCAGGCTGTACTTAGATGAGGCCCTTGACTGAGTTTGACAGTATCTGCTGACTGATTGCAGACCCATCACCCCATTAAGGATTGGTCACTTTAACTTTCAGACTTAGCCATTATGTTTGGAGTATGTGCAGTATATTTGTTGCATAATCTGATGGCACATGCTATAGGTATGACATTGACATTGCTTGGTGCTGTACGGTGATATGTCCAATCCCTTTATAGTTTACATGCTGTATCATGACGAGTTGCTTGCCTCTCCTTCCGTGTTAAAGAATAATGCAAAACATGGTGACCAACAGCCTGTAAATTAGCACAGAATAGCCTTTGCAGTGCAAATCAATGCAAGCTACTGTGATAATATTGTGGCTTTAAGAGAGTGTATCTTGATCTGTTTTCTTTTAAGACAGAGATTGAACAAATAGGTCAAAACTGTCTCCGGTAATGTAAACAGCTTGTGAGGCCTTGGGAGCTTATTTTTATAAAGGTTGGAACAATGGAAGCAGCCTGGATGGCTGTGGCCATCTCTCACTGATGTCGAGATTGTTTTTAGCTTTTACATTCAGCAGAATGAGAAGCTATTTTTCCCACTCTCTCGGCTACAGGTAGAAGCTGGGATTCTGTTCCTACTGCAGACATTGCATGTAAGAAAATCCGGTTTCTTAATTTGCCTTTTTGCCACAGTGTGTGTTTATGAGATGTTACTATGTTGGAACAGTTAATTAGTAGCAGTTACTGTATCTATTATACTGTTAAATTTTCTAATCAACTTAAGTTATTCTTTTGTTGTATTTCAACTATAGTGTTTGAATAAATTGTGTTTTGCTAAATGCCAAATGGTTTGACTAGTTGAATTGCATCTGGAACACATTTCCATTTAAAATAAGAAAGATTTAGGGTCCAGGCAACCTTCTTAAAATATTTTGAGGGGGTCTGGTCTGGTCCACAACACTACAGAGCCTGACAATCTCCAAATAAATAACACGTGAGTGAGCCCCAAGAAATGAACTAAGAGCCATGAGTTGCATTCACTTTGATGCAAGAAATGCACGCATGCAAAGTGACATGGCGGAAACATACAAGTTGTAAGTGTCTCTGAACTCTAATGATGTAGTCAGGATGTTGGTTTGACACTGGCACCTGGCAGAGATAAAGTGTGGAGAACAACATTCACGGAAAATGCAGGAATGTTGTGGTGAAGACAGAGTTAGATGAAGGCCCAGACAAGCAAGTGAACTGCCGTCACTGGGTAACCATTCTGACTTCTATGTTGGGAATTAGTGCCATTTGTTTCCTGGGGAAAGAGTGTAGAACTGGAAGCTACCAAAATGAGGCAGGGTGGGTTACTATGGAGATGCAAATCATTGAAATACATTACTTCCCACACGTGGAGAGATAGTACTTTTGAGGAAGTGGGGAGACTGCAGAAGGACTTGGACAGACTAGGAGAGTGGACACAAAAATGGTAGGTAGAATATAAATGTGGGAAAGCGTAAGGTTATGCACATTGGTTGAAAGAACAGAGGTGTAGACAATTTTTAAATGGATAAAGGCTTTGGAAATCTCAAGTACAAAGGGACTTGGAAGTCCTAGTGCACGATTCTCTTAAGGTTAACTTGCAGGTTAAGTCGGCAGTTAGGAAATCAAGTATAATGTGAGCATTCATTTGAGGACAGCTAGACTACAACAGCAGAGATATATTCCTGAGGCTGTATAAGACTCTGGTCAGACTATTTTGAGTTATAGAGATGTACAGTACAGAAACAGACACTTCGGTCTAACTCGTCTATGCCAACCAGATATCTTAACCTAATCTAGTCCCATTTGCCAGTACTTGGTCCATATTCCTCTAAGCTCTTCCTATTCATATACTCATCCAGATGCCCTTTAAAATGCTGTAATTGTACCAGCCTCCACCACTTCCTCTGGCAGCTCATTCCATACACACACCACCCTCTGCGTGAAAAAGTTGCCCCTCCGGTCTCTTTTACATCTTTCCCTTCTCACCTTAAACTGATGACCTCTTGTTCTGGACTTCCCCACCCAGGGAAAAGACCTTGTCTATCTATCCTATCCATGCCCCTCATGATTTTATAAACCTCTGCAAGGTCACCCCTCAGCCTCCGATGCTTCAGGGAAAACAGCCCCAGCCTATTAAGTCTCTCCCTATAGCTCAAGTCCTCCAATCCTGGCAACATCCTCGTAAATCTTTTCTGAATCCTTTCAAGTTTCACAATATCCTTCTGATAGGAAGGAGACCAGAATTGCATGCAATATTCCAATGTGCAATTAGAGCCACGACGTGGCCTCCCATCTCCAATAATCAATGTTCTGAGCAGTTTTGGGCTCTGTAACTCAGGAAGGATGTTCTAGCATTGGAGGGATTCAATGAGGAAGTTTAAAGGAAGGATCCCAGGTATAAGGGGCTTGTCATGTGAAGAGTAGTTGAGGACTCTGACTCTGTACTCAATGGAGTTCAGAAGGATGAGGAGCGATCTGAAAAAAACTTACAGCTTATGGAGAGGCCTGAGCAGAATAGATGTGGAGAAGATGATTCCACTAGTAAGACTGACTGTGACCTAAAGGTACATCCTCAGAGGGAAGGGATAATCGTTAAGATCTGTGAAACCCATTGCCACAAAAGACTGTGGAGACCAAGTCATTAAGTGTATTTAAGACAGAAATATACAGGTTTTTGTTTGGTAAGGAAAGCAAGGACTACAGGGAAAAAGGTGGAGAATGGAGCTGAGAAACACATCAGCTATGATTGAGTGACGAAGCAGTCCCAATGGTCCAATTCTGTTCCTATCACTTATGATAGTAGGGAATGTGATGGCCTGGTGATATTATCACTACGCTAATAATCCACAGCGGAGAAAGTCAGGACTGCAAATGCTCGAGATCAGAGTTGAAAAGTGTGACACTGGAAAAGCACAGCAGGTCAAGTAGCATCCAAGGAGCAGGAGAGTCAATGTTTTGGGCATATGCCCTTCATCAGGAATTCCTGATGAAGGGCTTCTGCCTGAAATGCCGACTCTCCTGTTCTTCAGATGTTGTCTGACCTGCTGTGCTTTTTCAGCAACTTTTCGACAACTAATCCATAGATCCAGGTAATGTTCTAAATGTTCAGGTTCAAATTCAACCATGACAAATAGTGGTATTTTAAAATCAATATTAAAAGAACAAATCTGGAGTTAAGAGTCTAATAGCTACCATTGTCAGAAAAAAAATGCAGTTAGTTCACTGATGTCCTTTAGAGAAGGTAACTGCCATTCGGTCTGGCCTACGTGTGACTACATTATTAGAGCCACAGTAATGGTGGTTGACTCTGGGCAATTAGAAGTGGGCAATAAATGATGGCGTAGTGAGACATCTACATTCCATTAATGAGTTAAAAAGAAACTTTGCGAATTTCTGAATTTGTTGATTAAACCTTATTCAATTTTGCTTAATTTTCCCAAACCCAATTCAATTTTAAGACCATAAGACATAGGAGTAGAAGTAAGGCCATTCAACCCATTGAGTCCACTCCGCCATTCAATCATGGCTGATGGGCATTTCAACTCCACTTACCCGCATTCTCCCCGTAGCCCTTAATTCCTTGCGACAACAAGAATCTATCGATCTCTACCTTGAAGACATTTAGCGTCCAGGCCTCCACTGCACTCTGCGGCAATGAATTCCACAGGCCACCACTCTCTGGCTGAAGAAATGTCTTCGCATTTCTGTTCTGAATTTACCCCCTCTAATTCTAAGGCTGTGTCCACGGGTCCTAGTCTCCTCACCTAACGGAAACAACTTCCTAGCGTCCACCCTTTCCATACCATGTATTATCTTGTACGTCTCTATTAAGTCTCCCCTTAATCTTCTAAACTCCAATGAATACAATCCCAGGATCCTCAGCTGTTCCTCATGTGTTAGACCAACCATTCCAGGGATCATCCGTGTGAGTCTCCGCTGGACACGTTCCAGTGCCAGTATGTCCTTCCTGAGGTGCGGGGACCAAAACTGGACACAGTACTCCAAATGGGGCCTAACCAAGCTTTATAAAGTCTCAGTAGCACAACGGTGCTTTTATATTCCAACTCTCTTGAGATAAGTGACAACATTGCATTCGCTTTCTTAATCACAGACTCAACTTACATGTTTACCTTTAGAGAATCCTCGACTAGCACTCCCAGATCCCTTTGTACTTTGGCTTTACGAATTTTCTCACCATTTAGAAAGTAGTCTATGCTTTTATTTTGCCAAAGTGCAAGACCTCGTATTTGCTCACGTTGAATTCCATCAGCCATTTCCTGGACCACTCTCCCAAACTGTCTAGATCCTTCTGTAGCCTCCCCACTTTCTCAGTACTACCTGCCTGTCCACCTAACTTCGTATCATCTGCAAAC
This sequence comes from Hemiscyllium ocellatum, assembly GCF_020745735.1. Taxonomy (NCBI): domain Eukaryota; kingdom Metazoa; phylum Chordata; class Chondrichthyes; order Orectolobiformes; family Hemiscylliidae; genus Hemiscyllium; species Hemiscyllium ocellatum. Next base: position 66,929,204 of record NC_083407.1, read on the forward strand.
TTCGCTAGAATGCCCCCAGTCCCATCAACCAGATCATTAATATATAATGCGAACAGCTGTGGCCCCAACACTGAACCCTGCGGGACACCGCTCATCACAGGCTGCCATTCCGAAAAAGAACCTTTTATCCCAACTCTCTGCCTTCTGACAGACAGCCAATCCTCAATCCATCCCAGTAGCTCACCTCGAACACCATGGGCCCTCACCTTGCTCAGCAGCCTCCCGTGTGGCACCTTATCAAAGGCCTTTTGGAAGTCTATATAGACCACATCCACTGGGTTTCCCTGGTCTAACCTACTTGTCACTTCTTCAAAGAATTCCAACAGGTTTGTCAGGCATGACCTCCTCTTGCTTTACTTTTCCAATTTTCTTGCCATTGTCCACTCCTCTCAAGTCTGGGAACGTTTACTCAGTGTAATGTGTAAAAAATCACTGCCCAGATGATTAAGACTCAACTGTACCAGGCCCTGATGTCACCTTATTCCTAATTATCTCCCATCCCACTCCACGCACATTTAAAGTGTACCTACATTAAATTGCTCTCTCTGCCACTCCTTAAAGTAAGCTGGTTCTCTCTTTCTCCAACTGGCATTCCCTCATACTTAAAGTAAATATTCTCAGCCCACTTTACCAAAAGTACTATTGCCAGCTTCTATCATCTTTCCCTAACCTCAAAGTAACACTCTTAAGCATCAATGTTTTCCCTTTTGTTCTACTTTCCCTGATCCTAAGGGACCAGTCCTTATGGGGTGATTGGGACTGTAATCAGTCAGTCGGTACTGTCTTCCCTTTTACTCTACTTTCCCTGTTCCTAAAGCCACTGCTACACAAGTTTTGCTACATAGTTAATTTGGCACCTTCATGCTGTAGAATTCTTGTTCTTCTGAAAGTTCTAGCTTTCAATAGCTGAAATCACCTCCAGTAGAATGTAGTAGAATTATTTGAGAGGGGTCTGATAAATGTGGATTTGTGTGCACCTTAAGAAATGGTGCATCAAACGACAGACGCTGACAATCTTCCTCAAAACTGGAAGATGAGTATGTGCAATAGCAAGAAAAATGATAGTCAAATGTTTTACGACTTATACAAGTTACAGCAAGCCGTTTTGAACTGACAACACTTCATACACAAAACATTGACCAACACCCATGTTCACTAAAAGTGGACACCAGCAAAAGTATACGTACTGTGTGACTGTATACCATCTACAAGAGGAATTGTAGCAATTCCCCAAGCCTCCTTCAACAGCACCTTCCAAAGGTGTGACCTCTGTCACCTGGAAGGACGAAGACAGCAAATGTATGGCAATACCACTACTTCCAAATTCCCTCCAAGTCATTCAACTTTCCACATAACATTCTCACTGTTCCTTCCTAGTGGCAGAGTCAAAATCCTGGAACTTTCTTCCATGTTGTACATCTTTATGACTCAAATGGCCTGCGATAGTTCAAGTAGACAGCTAAATAACACCTTCTCAAGGGCATGGACAAAAAATGCTGACATTGCCAGTACAATTCTCATTCCATGTAAGAATAAAAAGCTTGAACAAGAATTAAAATGGGAAACTACAATGAGTCATGAAGCAATGAGGAAGATGCAGAAGTTATATTGAGAAAGTACAAGGCAACAGAAGATTTAAATTCCATTGTCGGCCTATGTGTCCAAATTTTGTTTTCTTTTGAATTTTCAGTAATGAGGATAATATCATTTCCGCAGCAGCCTGCATTTGTATGTATATTGTTCAAAAACATACCAAGGTGTTTCATTGGAATGTCAACATGAACAACTTAATGCTCAGTCACATAATTACAAATAAACGTAAACGTAGGTCATATGGTCCCTCAAGCTTGCTCTGCCATTCAATATCATGTCTGGTCCGATTGTGATCTCAGTTCTATTTTCTTGCCTGTTCTTCATAATCCTCAACTCTTCTGTGTAATTCAAGATTATACCTCTCTCACATTTGACTATATTCAGTGACTCCACCTCCACTGTCCTACGAAATATGGAACTCCAAAAGATTCACAACTTTCAGAGAAAAAAATCCTCATCAACTCACTTTTGAACGAGTGATCTCTTACTATGAACTTACGTCCCTGGTTCTATGTTTCTCCAAGAGGGGAAGAAGCCTCTAAGCAGCAAACCAGTCAAGCCCTCTCATAATATTCTAGGCTTCAATAAAATCTATCATTTTTCCAAAGTCTATTGTGTACAGGATTGACCTGCCCTTGCTTATTAGGAAGCCCCTTTATCCCACATGTCAAGCTAATGAATCTTCTCTGAACTGTCTTGGTCTACAAATTAAGCCAAAGCATATAATTTCAAAGAGTGGTGACAGTCGGTTAATTGAAGTACCATGAGGTTTTCTTAGGTTTCTAGTAACCTGTTCAGTGAAACAAAACAGCTATATTATGATAAATATAGTCACAGTTTGACCAATTATGACTCCTATCTATACAGCAACATGATTGTTATCTACCTCTAATTGAGCAAGGAAGTTTCAACAGTAGACTAGCTAATGACATACCCACTTATATCCATTACTTCAACATTAAACATAATTCTGAGTTATGTGACTCTCAAATGAACATTATGAATTTGCCATGTCTTGTGCCCAGTCAGCACGTGTTCCTCAGTGAATGTAATGCATAATATCCCTACAGACTACTTCCACCAATAATTTAGACGCTTCCTTTTGCTTGCCTCCACCTAAACTATAGTTTTGTCTTGCTAAACATAATAACTTCTCATAGTTCTGCTGATCTAATCCTTAATAAACGGAGCAACCCTCCACACGTTTCCTTCATTTCTTTAAAGCACATCCCTACATTTGAGTTACAGCAAGGATTCATAAGATTGGTCCTTGGAGGGTTATCCTATGAGGAGATGCTGAGAAAATTGGATCCCTTTTAGAAGAATGAGAGCTCAATGATTCTGTGTGAACTCATTGCAAAATACAAGATTCTGAAGAGTGGGTGCAGAGGTTTTCTTTCCCTGGCTGGGAAATTTAAAATGCAGGGACACATTCAAGGGACAATTAATTAGGACTGAATATATATGAGATGACACAGAAAGACTTTCAGTCTCTCTGAGAATCAAGGGCACACAGAGCAGTTAGAAATATGGAACTGAAGCTGGAGATCAGTTAATGTTCCCTTTGATCACTGGAGCAGACTCGATGGGATGCATTTTGTTCCTAATGCTTATTCAGTTTCCAATTTTGGCCACCTTGCAACTACATCACTGTAACGGTTTTCAGATCATAACTACTTATTTCTATTTATGCCATCAAGTCACCTATTTTTGACTGGGTGTACACAGCATTCATAACAAGAGCCTTTAATTTTGCCATTTTTACCTATTTTCTCTACACAACTTATTTGCTCTTGCATTTTGTTTATAGAAAGGGATCGAGCAAACAGTCTGGTTATCATTATCCATATTGCTACTTTGACCATTTCCTTCTTTTTTTTCTCTTTAACTTTCTAAATTTACCTGAACTTGGCAACCTATTCACTTTCAAAGTTTAAACACCAACTACAGCCAGTTTTTGAAGTTACCAGGACATTAGTTCCAGAATGATTCAAGTGAAGCCTGTCTCAATGGCACAACTCCTCTTTACCCAGTACTGGTACCAGTGCCCAAAGAATTGAAACCCATTACTTCCACATGAGACTTCAAGCCACATACAACTCCATGATGTTACCAACCCTATGACAATTTGATTATTCAGAGATTAACTTTGTCAGTAGGCTTTTACTCTGGCTGCTCCTACTCTTTCAGCACAATCACTTTTAGTCTTACCTATGTCACTAGTACTCAAGTTCAGCACCACCGTTCCTCCTTACTCTTCCCCAAGACCAGAGATATCCTTAACCTTGCACAAGTCTGATGGTACCTCATTGAGATTTGCTGTCAGCTGCAGAGAGCAGTACCTCTCGCCTATCACTATTACCTCACATTGACTACAGTCCATTTGGTCTTCCTTGGAAAATATTAGGACAGGTTATCAGATGTTTGGTCAACGGGATCAATTCAAATAGCATCTTAACGGAAGACAGGGATAAGGGAGGTATATCCAGAAATTAGGACTGAGGTATCTTGGTTTCTAGTATAAAGGTAAAATTGCTAGATGGCTGCTTTCTCATTAGAAAGAGATGATTTAACCTGAGGGTCATCACACTTCAGGTGAGGGAAGAGGTTGAGAGGCGAAACCTATAAGATACCCTTATCTGGTATGGGACCTGAACACATGCTGTTGGTGTCACTCTGTTTCATGAATCAGCTGTCCAGTCAACTGAGGTAATGGACCCTACCCCCCACCACCCACCACCCCACAATCTCTAATGATAGTGCAATGAATAAGCTGCAGTGCAGAAATGGCAGAGTGCATAATTTTTGAAGTGCTATATTGTTGGAGGACAACACAGAAAACCTGGAAGATTGGGAGCGCTATTCAGGCAAGAGACAGAGTGAGAACCAATGTAACCCAGTTTGCTGAACTGAACTTAGTATCTGTTAGAATACCAGTAAAGTTTCAGATGATCTCAAAGTTACTGAGGTTGCAAAGTCTGAGGCCAGCCAGGAGTGTGTGTTGGAATAGTCCATCTTGAGGTAGTAAAGCCACAGATGAGGATTTCAGCAACACTTTAACCTGATATACAGGTAGAGACAAGAAATGTTACAGATGTATCCTATTCACTAAGTTTCCATGTCCAATTTCTCTTAAAAATCATAGAATGCCACAGAATCAGGTCATAAAAGTCATGAGGGACATGGATAGGTTAAATAAGGTCTTTTCCCTAGGGTGGGGGAGTCCACCAGGTTTAGGGTCAGAGGGGAAGAATTTAAAAGGGACCTAAGGAGCAACTTTTTCATGCAAAGAGTGGTGCATGTATGAAACAAGCTGCCAGAGGAAATGGAGGAGGCTGACAACATTTAAAAGACATCTGGATGGGTATATGAACAAGAAGGGCTGGGAGGGATATGGGCCAAGTGCTGGCAAATTGGACTAGATTAGGTTAGGATACCTGGTCAGCATGGACGAGTTAGACCAAAGGGTCTGTTTCCATGCTGTACATCTCTATGATTGTGTGACTATATCTTCAACCACTCTACACTAGCATTTTGTCCTCATGCTACCTAGTCCAATTTGATTGTCTTGATTTCCATATTTTCTTTTTCAGAAAACTATCCATATTCCTTTTGTAGTTATATCTTCTTTAGAGGAACAGTTTCAAAGCCCTTTTTCTAATTCAAAAAAGACTATTTTAGAGAATTATAATATTACATTATTTTTCATATACTTAATGAAGGTGAGAAGCTTTTTACGTTAGGATCTACTCCTTTTCAATTCACGCTGGTCTTAACACCTCCAGTCTTCAATTTCCAATTGTTCCACTATTTCAAGGTCTGAAGTCAGGCACCTCCACATCATGACTCCGTTATTTCAGTCAAATAAAATGGTTACACAAGGGAACCCTGGCAGTCCAGGTCAGTCTCATCTTAACTTTCTAAAAACTGTGAATACAACATTTTCTGGCTTCCAATCCCGTATAATCTCTGCACTGCTTCATAATTATTTCATGACTTTAACTAGTGCTCCACACATTTCCATCCCAGACATACTAATTATGCCTGGAGCAGATTATGTAAGTTTGCAAATGACACCAAAATAGGAAGTATCAAGGATAGTGAGGAAGATTATCAACAGAACCTTGATCGGCTGGGAAAGTGTGCCCAGAAATGGTAAATGGAAGTTAATATAGATAAGTGTGAGGTCTTGCATTTTGGAAAGTCAAATCAAGGTAGAAGTTTCATGGTGAATGGTAGGGCCTTAAGGAATGTGGTGGAACAGAGGGATCTTGGAGTTCAGGTGCACGTTTCTCTGAAAGTGGAGTCAAGGCAGATAGGACAGTGAAGGCAGCTTTTGGCACAGTGGTCTTCATCAGTCAGGGCACTGAGTATAGAATTTGGGAAATTATGTTGCAGTTGTACAGGACATTGGTGAGGCCACACTTTTAGTATTGTGTTCAGTTTTGCTATAGGAAGGATTTTATTAAACTGGAAAGAGTGCAGAAGAAATTTACAAGGATGTTGCCAGGACTCGATGGTCTGAGGTACAGAGAAAGGTGAGACAAGTTAAAGAAGCTATGCTTCTTCAGAGCATAGGAGGCAGAAGGGAGATCTTATAGAAGTGTCTAAGATCATGAGAGACATGGATAGGGTGAATACACTCAATGTTTTTCCTAGGGTTGGGGAATCAAGAACTAGAGGGCATCAGTTTAAGGTTAGAGGGGAAAGAATAAAAAGCAACCTGAGAGGTAACATTTTTACACAGAGAGTGTTATGCATATGGAATGAGCTGCCAGCAGAAGTGGTTGATGCAGGGATGTTAACAACACTTAAAGGCATTTGGACAAAAATATGGATGGGCAAAGTTTAGAAAGATATGGGCCAAGTGCGGGGAAATGGGGTCGGTGTGGATGGACATTTTGGTCAGTGTGCACCAGCTTGGGCCAAAGGACCTGTCTTTGTGCTGCAGGACTCTAGGACTATGTTACTACTTCAAGCTTTTAACTTCTCAAGCAATGTACTTCACGGAGTGATCATGTATCCGTTGCTCTTGTCCTTCTGAACAGTAATGGTTGAGGATTTGGAAGGTGTAACTGGGCTTCTGTTGGCTTCAGACAATAGAATGGCTCAGTTTCTGAACAAATGATTACACTTCAATAACTAGTCCTCATAATTGTTACTACTTCTCTGGTACTTCTTTCACATTCTTGTGTTTAAAGAATGATCACTGGGGGGGTTTCCTGAACCAAGGCTTCTCATGAACCTTCACTATTGCTCTGTTCTGTTTATGGAACTTGGTTTGTCTCATTAGCTGTATTGTTGTTTTCTAAAGGTAAGATCTTCCTAAGATTAATCTTAATACTGACCATAATGAGGATTTGTAATAATTGTAAGGAGAGAAAAGAGCTGATATTGAGTGTAACTGACCTTTTGCCAAAGCTTTGACAAAGGGTCAGTTAGACTCAAAACGTCAGCTCTTTTCTCTCCTTACAGATGCTGCCAGACCTGCTGAGATTTTCCAGGATTTTCTCGTTTGGTTTCAGATTCCAGTATCTGCAGTAGTTTGCTTTTAGTTTGTAATAATTGTTTTAGGTCTTCAAACTTGCATCCTTCAAATCAACTTGCAAAAGGTTATTAATAAGAGTGCATACTAATTCACTTGGTTTCTGGATCCTATTGTTGAACTTTGCCTATTGCACCTCAGTCCAGAATAGTTAAAAACTTGCAAGTCTTCTTCAAATTTATTTGTAGTCTCCTTAATGCCTGACTGCAATGTCATTTTCTATTACTTTACTCCATAGAAACAGTGTGCAATGCCTTGCTCACCTTCAGACTTGTAGTCCAGTCCTGGAGCCCAGTTCAGACCCAAAGAATCTTCTCCAAATGTCCAGCTTAGAGTTCAAATTGGTCCTTCCAGGTGACCAAACCTCTAGAGTAGAGTAAATTTAAAGGTCGATGGCTTTTCTTAGCTTTTTTAAATGGTTTAGTTGAAGCTTTAAAGTTTTCCTTCTGGTATTGGAAGCTTTCCTGTGCTTGCACTGACTCTCGCTGCAGTCACTGTCTTTTCCCAGAAAATCTCCGTCAGACTAGGTGTTCCTTTCATGAACAGCACATCGGTTTTGGCTTAATTTATTTTATTAATCTCTTTTCTCCCTTACTGTGGAGTATTGAGTATTTGCAGCCACTTTTCAGTTTTGCTTTTCTTTGATACTTTGTGGTCTTCTCATGTAATGGTACTCCTTCCAGACCAGAATGGCAGGTTTTAAAAAATTTATGCTGCCCTTGTTAGGGAACTAGTTTTCCCAGTACTGTCCACGTAGTGCATCATTAAATTGGCCTTCTACCTCTTAAGTGTGGTTCATCTTATGCATGATCATTATTTGGTCCCCCAACTCAAAGTCAGCAATCACTGGATTGTGAATTTCTTCACAGACCACCATAGCTTTGTGGTGCAGCACTGTAATGTTCATTTTCTGAATCTTGCTGTTTCAACTTTGCCTATGGAACAGCTTAGGAATTCTTCAACTGCCCATTCTAGAGGTCTGTAGTTTGGCACAACTTTTTCAGGTCAGACTTTCAATCTTCTTTAAGAGGTAAGTTTTTAATTTTCTGGGTCCTTCACAACTACCATCATGTTCTATTGGTTGGTCTAGGTTTGGTAGAGATTGCTTAACCAATGGTAGGTACAACCAAAAACATCTGTATTCTATGTTAAAGAATTATATAATGCTCTCTGCAAGTAGCTTTAATTTGTCTGAAGTCATGATCAAACTCCCTCAAAATTTCTCAATCATAAAAGTTAACATCTTTCATAATGATGTAGGTTATTCACATAGCTCCAGAGATTACCCCTAACAAGTCTAATGCTTTGTACACCTTTGCCTATCTTGGGGCTGATGCACATTGCGATGTTTGGATTGTTGGGACTATTTCAGTGTGAAGAGTCTTGAGACAGTATCTCTTGAGGCAATGTTTTAAAGGATAACTAAATTAGGCAATTTATGCCTTTGATGTTAACTATTATGATAATATCAGCACATGGACGTTATGTCTGTGGTGTACGGATACTTTAAAAAAAAGTAATCTTTTGAATACTTTTATATAATTGCTGGACTTTAGTTGTAGAGGAAGTGTTGGATGCCAATACAGTAACACAGAAAATAGAATATAGAACAATACCGCGCAGAACAGGCCCTTCAACCCTCAATGTTGGACCGACCTGTGAACTAATCTAAGCCCAACCTCCTACACTATTCATCATCATCCATATGCTTATCCATATGTTTAAATGCCCCTAATGTGGCTGAGTTAATTACATTGGCAGGCAAGGCATTCCACACCCTTACCAGTCTCTGAGTAAAGAACCTGCCTCTGACATCTGTCTTAAATCTATCACCCCTCAACTCGAAGCTATGTCCCCTCATACAAGCCCACGTCATCATCATAGAAAAAAGATTCTCACTGTCCACCCTGTCTAATCCTCTGCTCATTTTGTCTGTCTCTAATAAATGCCCCCTGAGCCGCCTTCTCTCCATTGAGAACAGATCCAAGTCCCTTTCCTCATAAAATCTTCTCTCCAGACCAGGTAACATCCTGGTAAATCTCTTCAGCACCTTTTCCAATGCTTCCACATCCTTCCTGTAATGGGATGAGCAGAACTGTACACAATATTTCAAGTGAGGCCACACTAGCATTTTTTACAGTTACAGCATGACATCACGGCTCTGGAACTCAATCCCTCTACCAATAAAACCTAATACACCGTATGACTTCTTAACAGCACTATCAACCTCGATGGCAACTTTCAGGGATCTTTGTACATGGACACCAAGATCCTTCTGCACTATCCAAACTACCAAGAATCTTCTCATTGACCCAGTATTCTGCCTTCCTGTTATTCTTCCCAAAGTGAATCATCTTACATATATCTGCATTGAACTCCATTTGCCACCTCTTAGCCTAATTCTACAGTTTATCCAAGTCGCCATGCAACTTGCAATATTTTTTCACACTGTCCACCACTTCACTGACTTTAGTGTCATCTGCAAACTTATTAACCCATCCACCAATGCCTGCATCTAAGTCATTTATAAAAATGACAAACAGCAGTGGTCTCAAAACAGATCCTTGTGGCACACCACTAGTAACCAGACTGCAGGCTAAATATTTCCCACCAACCACCACTCACAGCCTTCTTATAGAAAGCCAGTTTCTAATCCAAACTGCTAAATCACCCTCAATCCCATGCCTCTGCATTTTTTCCAAAAGCCTGCCATGTGGAACCTTATCAAAGGCTTTACTGAAGTCCACGTACACCATGTCAACTGCTCTACCCTTATCCACTTGCTTGATCATCTTCTCAAAAAACTCAATGAGGCTTGTGAGGCACGACCTGCACTTGATGAAACCATGTTGACTAGTTCCAATCAAATTGTTGCTTGCTCGATGATTATAAATCCTCTCTCTTATAATCCTTTCCAAAATGTTTCCTACAACAGACATAAGGCTCACTGCTATAATTACCTGGGTCATCTCTACTGCCCTTCTTGAATACGGGCACAACGTTTGCAATCTTCCAGTCCTCTGGTACTAAACCTGTAGACAATGACGACTCAAAGATCAAGGCCAAAGGCACCGCCATCTCCTCCCTAGCTTCCCAGAGAATCCTCAGTTAAATCCCATAAGGTCCACGAGGCTTACCTACTTTCACACCCTCTAGAAATGATAACACCTCCTCCTTACTAACCTCAATCTTTTCTAGTCTACTAACCCATATCGGTCTTCTCCTCTACAATATTCTCCTTTTCCGGAGTGAAAACGGATGAGAAATATTCGTTTAGCACCTCTCTGATCGCCACAGGGTCCACACTCAAATTCCCACTTCTATCTTTGACTGGCCCTGTTCCTACCCTGGTCATCCTTTTATTCCTCCCATACCTATAGAAAGCTTTAGGGTTCTCCTTTATTCTACCTGCTAAAGTCTGTTCATGTCCACTCCTTGGTTGTCTCAACTCTCTCTTTAAATCCTTCGTAGCTAATCTGTATCTCTCCATCACTTCACCTGAACCATCTTGTCTCAACATCACATAAGCCTCCCTCTTCCACTTAACAAGAGATGCAATTTCTTTAGTAAACCACGGTTTCCTTACCTTATCACTTTCTCCATACCTAAGAAAGGACACCCAATATCTGTTCCTTAAACCAGCTTCACATTTCGATTGTCCCCATCCCCTGCATTTTGCTACTCCATTCTATGCCTCCTAAGTCTTGCCTAATCGCATTATAATTGCCTTTACCCCATCCAAAACTCTTCCCCTGTGGCATATACTTACCCCTTTCCATCACTAAACTAAATGTAACCAAATTATGGTCACTCTCTTCAAAGTGCTCACCTATCACTAAATCAAACACCTGGCCTGGATCATTACCAAGTACTAGATCCAGTGTGGCCTCCCCTCTTGTCAGCCCTTCGATATACTGTGTCAGGAAACCCTCCTCCACACATTGGACAAAAACTGAACCATCTGACGTACTAGAGTTATAGCATTTCCAGTCAATGTTCGGCAAGTCCTCCATAATGACTACCATGTTCCTTTCACTCCTACACAACATTGAAGTCCCAGATACCTATCCATGCTGCAAGCTCACTTACCTTATTCCCGATACTCCTGACGTTGAAGTAGACACACTTCAAACCAGCTTGCCGTCTGCCAGCACATTCCTGTGACCATGAAATCCTGTCCATGCCCTCCCTACTCACATCCTCCTGTGCACTGGAACTACACCACAGGCTCCCAGCCCCTGCTGAGCTCATTTAAACCCACCCGAATAGCGCCAGCAAATTTCCCACCAAGGATATTAATACCCCCCCAGTTCAAGTGAAGACCATCCTGTTTGTAGAGGTCCCACCTTCCCCAGAATGAGCCCCAATTATCCATAAACCTGAAACCCTCACTCCTACACCATGCCTGCAGCCATGCGTTCAGCTGATATCTCTCCCTGTTCCTTGCCTCGCTATCAAGTGGCACGGGTAACAAACCAGAGATAAAAACTCTGTTTATTCTTGCTGTCAGCTTCCACCTTAGCTCTCTGAAATCCTGCCTTGCATTCCTATCCCTCTTTCTATCTATGTCGCTGGTACTTATGTGGACCACAGCTTGGGGCTGATCACCCTCTTCCTTCAGGATCCCAAAAGACACGATCCAAGACATCACGGACCTTGATACCTGGGGGGCAACACACCAACTGTGAGTCTCTTTCGTTTCCAACAAATCTTCTATCTGACCCTCTAACTATTGAGTCCCCAAAGACTAATACCCTCCTCCATTCCCCCCTTCCCTTCTGTGCAAAAAGGAGAGACCTGCCCCCCAATGCATGCCTCTGGTAAGTCATCCTCCCCAAACAGTGTACTTGTTTTTCCAGGGAATGGCCACAAGGGATCCCTGCATTGACTGTTTTTTTTACCCCCTTTTAATAGTTACCCAGCTTTCTTTGTGCCTAGGAGTAACTACCTCCCTGTAACTCTGATCAATCACACTCTCTGCCTCCCGAATGATCCGAAGTTCATCCAGCTCCTGCTCCAGTTCCCTAATGTGGTCTCGGAGGAGCAAGTGTTGGGTGCACTTCCTGCAGATGTACTTGGATGGGACACTAATGACACTAATATTACAACATTTCAAAAGATGTCTGGACAAGCATGTGAATGAAAAATGTTTGAAGGGACATTGGCCAAATGCAGGGAGGTGGGACTAGTTTAGTTGGAATTGTGGTTCCCCGGACTGGTTGGACCAAAGGGTTTGTTTCCATGTTGTATGACTATTTTAATATTGAAACAAGAAAGAAAATACTTTATAGTAGCTTTAATATTTATATTTAATGACAGAAGAGCACATTAACCAAATAACCATATGGTACACTTTTTAAAAGTCAGTTTTCGTACTGCTTAAATTTCACCTCAAGAGAAAATTTTCTGATTTCCAAATTTAAAAATCACATCTGCCCATTACACTAAAATCTCATTTGAAAAATGCTTGAAAAGGCCAATATGTTACTGAGAGTTTAAATGTTTGACTAGTGTAGCTGTCCACAATTTTGAATAATATATTTTTTTTAAAAATCAGTTTAAAAATTCAACTCATGAAAAATGAACACAAGTACTGAAAATGCATATACTGTTTGCAGCAATTCAGATCACTCCACAATGAGTCATTGAATCACACAAAATACCAAAATAGCATAGTTATTAATTCAGCCACTGCAAATGGTTTAACAGCCTTTGTAACAGAAACGGAACAGGTGAACCTGTTACATGCTCATGACAAAATCTAATGATTTACAAACTGACGTCCCCATTTCACCATTAGATACAGTTGCTTATATAAAATAGATATAGACATTGTGGGTGTGGGGTGTACAATGAGTTACAATCATTTATGTTCTATTATTGTTTTAATTTAAAGCAAATTCAACAATAAATGCAATAATTGAATTAGAAAAGACATTACATTATTTGTAATATTAAAGTCTGTTTCTGAAGCAGCATTATATTTGGATTAGAAAAAAAAACATCCTATTACTGGAAAGTCACATTATGTGGGGTGTTGGGGGGAGGGAATGCATGAAATTCATTCCAAATTTTCAGTGCAGTTTAACTCTTCTTTTGATTTTCATGTCTACAAAGGATAAGGCCAGAATCATTTGCTTATCTTCTCTAATTTTGATGAAAACTGGTTTATTGATTCTTTGGTATTCAACTGAAATGGAAGAATACTATATAAGGCACAGAACCAGTTAACCACCATTTTTAGAATGTTTTATAACTCGATTGACACATGGAAGTGTTTGAGAAATACTTAGCATTTTGCAAAGCAAGATTGGGGAATCAAGTGAACAGAAAAAGGTCCAATATTCTTTCTTCCTCTGCGTTAAAACATCACTATAGAGTTATCATAAAATATTCTAAAATGTGCAACTTAGAAATAGATTCCCAAGTGATTCAAAAAGCTATCAATCACAAACCAACAATCTATATGTTTAGTTATTTTTCAAAGGTACCTATCAAGCTAATCATGCTTAATACAACCTAAGTCCTGTTGGAAAACAATCCATTAAGCTTTGCCACAGAAGCACATGTCTCCCAGATCAGAAGTTTTGAGTTTTGTTCCTTTCCAGAACTAGACTTTCTCTCAATAACTCTCTATTTATTTCAAGCTAACATGTATCAAAAGTAATTCATTTACATTTTCCCCAACATTCTTTTTGTTTCAATAACTAGGTCAAAATAAGTCATGTAAAAATGGCCACAAATCCCTCATTCCCTCATTGTATAGATTGTTACAAATGGAAACTGCCTCAGGAGTAGCAATGAATTACTTTACACTCTGAACTGTAAAGTCTTGATTTTTTAAAAAATCTGGATTTGATTGTGAAAATTTATCACTGTAAACTCATGACTATTATTCCAACTAATTTTCAATGATCCATGTAGTGATGATATTTTGTAGATTTGCTAATGCGCTCAGGGTGGAACATTACTCATCTATTTATGCAAAAGAGAACAGATTTTCTTTCCATTATTTACTCTGTATGATGAATGATAGAAGGGGACAAAAAACTATTGATCAAGATCCTATCACTGATGCAAGGGGAAGTGAAATAAGAATATAATGTTACAAAGATGCAGTCCTAAGAAATGTAATCAACTTATGTTATCTGCAAAATAAGAGAATACACAGACATTCACGTTATTTTCCCAATTTTCAGAGTTTGCCCAAAAGCTTTTCAAAATGTAACAAAAATACTTTAACAAGACTAGAGAAATAGGAACAAGCTTAGAACTTTTGGCCCTCGAGCCTACTTCATTATTCAATAGGATCATGGATGATCCAACATTACTCATATCTGCTTTCCTGTGTTTTTCCCATAATGTTTGACTCTCTTACTGATGAAGTATCTCCTTATCTGTCTATCTCGGCCTTAAGTATACACAACGATTCAGCCCCACAGCTGTCTATGGCAAGTAGTTCTAAAGACTCTCAGCCCTCGGAGAAGAGAGATCCTTCATCATCTCAATCTTACACTGGCACCCCTTTATTCTGAAGCTATGCCCTGCGGTCCTATACTCTCCCATGAAGCGAAACATCCTGCCAGCATTTAACCTTTCAAGCCCTTTGAAAATCCTGTATGTTTCAATGAGATCACATCAGATACTTCTCAAGAGTCAAGAGTAACTTTATTTGACATTTCTACCATATATGACAGACACAGTAAAAATGAGACAGTGTTCCTCCAGGACCAAGGTGATACATGGACAGCATAAACTCCACAATCATACGCAGGGCGGCATAAAGTGCAGAAGAAGTGTAAAATATGCAAGAAAGCACAGTAATTCCTGACAGGTCAAGACAACAGGCACAGTGGTGCACAAATTACAGTGTAATAAAAGAATGATAATTAGTAAATCATTGTTCTGGCAGTATTCTACATTCTCATAAAGTAGGAGTCCCAACCTGTTTAACCTTTGCTCATCAGATAATTTCTCCATTTCAGGATCATTCTAGTGAACCTTCCCTGAACTGCCTCCAATGAAATAATATTCTTTCTTAAATAAATAATTTTCATAATAGTATTTGTTAACGCAAGAATTCTAAATATATATTGGAACCAACCTATAAATACATACTGGACATTAATTTTATCTTGTCAATTTTTTGTAATGAAAACAGAATGCATTATAACAACCTACAAAAGTTATATAATACCAAATTATATGTTCTTTAGATTTTATATTTGTTTGCTGGTTTATTGTCAATTCAACATAACGGAGAGATAAATCATATTGCACGAGTCTGATATTAATTCCTTTACTCGGTTTCTGGTACCAGTTCTTTGCTCTATACATATTCTATGAGAGAAAAAAGCATCACTACAATTTTTTTTGGACAGGCTGAATCAAGTTTTACCATCTACTTCTGTGGATGTAAAGGAGAGATCTATAATCTTTCAGACCAATGTGTGTAACATTCTACTATATTGAAATTGACCTTGTACTTGAATCCTATCATAAATTTCCACTCGACCATTTCAAAGGCTTATTCACCTCAGTCAAACTCAAAACCTTACATAAAGAGGAACCAAGACAATAATATATTTAATATGTTCAAAGAATCTAACAGCAGACCACCATGGATGTCAGTTGGATTAAAAGATTTAAACTTCATTTATTCCTTATTCAAATCACTAAAATTACTGGCATGTTAATCTCATTGTTGTTTGTGAAATTTTTCTGTGCAAATTGTCTGCCAGATTTTCCCACAAAAAGAACAATAAATGTACTTCAAAGCAATTATTTCATTAACTGTGAAATGTTTTAGGAAGACCTTAAATCAATTTTTTTCTTTATACAGGCCTTTGGACTATTGGGTCCTCTACACATTACATATTATTATCAAGCAACTATCTGTACAAGTATGTTGTCATCTACCCAATGGGAAAAATCTGCAATTAGGTCTTAATGGCTGCTATGACTAAACACTATCATCACTTTCCAAAAGACACCAACAGCTTTGGAGATAATGTTTGCATTGGCACAGAGTTTAAAACCAACAAGAACATACCACACGTTGTATTTTAAGCTGTCACTCATCAAATAGGAGAATTGAGTGGTATAAAGGATTAATTCCCATTCTTTCATCTCTGAAAGCAAGGTTCTATAACTCAGCTACCAAGTTGGCTGTAGAGGGAAATTATGAACAATTTCTGGTGGACAAATAAATCCACATCTAACTTAGAGTTAAACTGCATTCCATAAGTATAAGCATAGGAAATTGGACTATGACCCTACAGTCTATATTGAACTTATTCCTATATTTCACTTAAGAATGGATGAAGAGAAGCTGAAACTAACCTTTCTCAATGAGCAAACCAAACAAGAAGAATTGCATAATAATTACACAGCCTCACAAATTTATAGTAAAATATTGATTTTCGCATAATTGACCTAAATACAGTTGGTTCTGGATCACAGGCTTTTAGTAACAGACCCAAAAATAACTTGACTAGTTTTCATCATTTGTATCAATGATTTGGATACGAACATAGGAGGAATGGTTATTAAGTTTGCAGATGACACCGAAATTGGAGGTGTAGCAGACAGTGAAGAAGATTACCTCAGAATGAAACAGGATCTTGATAAGATGGGCCAGATGGAGTGGCAGATGGAGTTTAATTTGGTTAAAGGAGATGTGCTGCATTTTGGAAAGGCAAATCAGGGCAGGACTAATACACTTAATGGTAAGGCCCTGGGGAGTGTTGCTGAACAAAGAGACCTTGGAATGCAGATTCATAGTTCCCCGAAGTGGAGTCCCAAGTAGGTAAGTTAGTGAAAGCTTGCCTTTATTAGTTAGTGCATTAAGTATAGGAGTTAGGAGGTCATGTTGCGGCTGTATAGACATTAGTTAGGCCACTTTTGGAATACCACATGCAAATCTGGTTTCCCTGCTATCGGATAGATGTTGTGAAAATGGATGGGGTTCAAAAAAGCCCCATCCAGAGTTACCAGGGTTAGAGAGTTTGAGCTATAGGGAGAGGCTGAATAGGTGAGGTTATTTTCCCTGGAGTGTCGGAGGCTGAGGGGTGACCTTATAGTGGCAGAGAGTCATAGAGATGTACAGCACAGAAACAGACCCTACGGACCAACTCGTCCATCTGACCAGATATCCTAAATTAATCTAGTCCCATTTACCAGCACTTAGCCCATAACCTTCTAAACCCTTTCTATTCACATACCCATTCAGATGCCTTTTAAATGTTGTAATTGTACCAACCTCCACCACTTCCTCTGGCAGCTCATTCCATACATGCACCACTCTTTGCGTGAAAACATTGACCTTTAGGTCCCTGTTAAGTCTTTCCCCTTTCACCCTAAACCTATGCCCTCTAGTTCTGCACTCCCCCATACCAGGGAGGGGGGGGGGGGGATAGGGTTAATATATAAAGGTCTTTTCCCTGAGATGAGGGAGTCCAAAACTAGAGGGCAAAAGTTCAAGGCGAGAGGGGAAAGATTTAAAAGGGACCACTATTTCATGCAGAGGGCAGTGCATGTATGGAACAAGTTTCTAGAAGGAGTGTTAGAGTCTGGTACAATTATAATACTTAGAAGGCATCTGGATGGGTATATGAATAGGAAGGCTTTATTGGGATGTGGGCCAAAAGCTGTCAAATAGGACTAGATTTATTTAGGATATCTAGTCACCATGGACGAATTGGACTGAAGGGTCTGTTTCTGTGCTATCATCTCTATGGCTCTAATCCTTTTCTCCACTCAACTGCATGCCATCAAAATGCTAATTGTGTAAATATAAAATTAAGGTTTTTGTCAGCTGTTTGATAGTAAAGCAGGACTTAATATTAAAACTCGTTTTTCTTGAGCCACTTCAGCTTTCCCTGTCTCCATTCATCTTACACTTCATCACATTGATAACCACAAGAAAAAAATTAAACTGCATACTATGTAGTGATTTATTTATCTACATTGAGACAGTCAATGGTTAGAGGTCTGTCAATGTTTAAAATGCATCCTAATCAGCTCATGTAACAGGGTCTGTTGTTGAGAATAGTGAACTGTGCACCAGGATCACAGCAAATAGAGAATGCATAAAGTTAAAATTGCAAAGGGTTTTATGCATGGACCTCACAATGTAGTTTGACAACCTCCTGATACATGAATACAGAGACAGGGAAGGACTAATATCTTGGACAAATTACTTTCATTTAGATCCATTCCAATACCTTTTTTAAAAATTACTGTTGAAAATTGAGATACAGGCCCTATTTGGTCGGTCTCTTTTCATTCACTACAGCTATACTGATATCCTGCCAACCCAACTGTCAATCATCAACACATTTCCATTTTCATCTCTATCTTTTCCATCAAGGGTTCTGTTTTCTTGTTGCCTATTTCATAATGCTGTGTTTAGTTGACTGCCATTAGGAGGTTAGTAATGTTTTGTGGCAAATTTTCGAGCAACGTTCAAGGAGCAGCAGATGGGTCATTGCAGGGTTAGTGGGCCGAAGAGTCTGTTCCTGTGCTGTACTGTACTTTGGATTTGTGTATGAACTTTTATAAAGAATGTTGCAGTCAGACTCGTTCAACATCAAGATCTGGGTCAAGTTTGCCTATATGCAAGCTGGCTGTTACGAGCATCACCATGCCTTCCACTGCAACATTTACTCACTTGTCTTTATTTCTGCATGAATTTTACAAAGACCACAGCAGTTACTTCAGTAAACAGCCCTCTAACTCAGTATTTCATTCCAGTCCATGACAAGCTTCCATTCTAATGAGCAAATGAAATAAAATATCCTACTAAACCTCACGGTGAATTGCAACAAATTGAGGAGATTATTCTGGTCTGCAGAAGTTTGCTCAGTACCTTGCATCATTTCCTAAAACCAATTATTTCAATCTGCCAGTTCTCATTATAATCATCCAAAATTCATCTATCATCTTAGAGATTCTGCAGCAATAAAAGCACTAATCTACCCATCCTCAATTGTCCATCAATTGGGTATACAGAGGATACCACTGCATGTTTCTACTCTCATAGTTCCTGTTCTTCAGTTGTTTTTGATATACAAAGACCAGAACCCATGTTTCTAAGTATACCAGCTTGCTACAGAAAAATATAAACGGCTTCAGCCTTTCCTCTTTCAAAATAGAAGATTCATTTGTTCAGCATATCCTAATTTTAAGCCCCTTGTTTGTTGTCTTGATTAGCCACAAGACCATAAGAAATATGAACAAGAGTTCAGTCCCTTGAGCCTGCTCCATCATTCAATAAGATCATGGCTGATTTGACACTCTCATATCCATTTTCCTGCCCTTTCCACAAAACCCTCAATTCCCCTACTGGTAAAGAATCTCTTTCGCTGGACCTTAAATATACAGGAGGACTCGGTACCCATCGTTCTTATCAGAGAGAAGTTCCAAAGACTCAATTCTCAGAAGAAATTCCTCATCAGAGTCTTAAATTGGCTCCTCTTTATTTTGAGACTATGCCCTTGGAGTACTGGTAATTGTATTTGAAGAAAGGGTCACATCAGTTTCACCATACCCAGTTCTACGTAATCTTTGGAGCGCTGGCTGATCACAGATTGGATATCGTTTGCACATGGTGCAGTTTCAAAATGCAGTCATTTAGGTGGTGGTGATGGTTACTGACATTTACAACCACATGCATTTATATAGCATGTTTGACATGGAGACATATCCCAAAGTCAAATCAGTGCACTATTTTCAATCATGGCTGCCAATGAGAATCCTGGCTTAACTTAGTGGGGTCCTATTATATAGGATACTTGAACCATTCTTGGGGTTGAATACC
Organism: Hemiscyllium ocellatum; assembly: GCF_020745735.1. Lineage (NCBI taxonomy): Eukaryota > Metazoa > Chordata > Chondrichthyes > Orectolobiformes > Hemiscylliidae > Hemiscyllium > Hemiscyllium ocellatum. Next base: position 66,949,162 of record NC_083407.1, read on the forward strand.
AAAATACAAACATTAATCAGATTGATCATATTGTTAAGACCATAAGATCATAAGACATAGGGGTGTAAGTAAGGCCATTCGGCCCATCGTGTCCACTCTGCCATTCGATTATGGCTGATGGGCATGTTAGCAGCTTTGAGATTTTAAAACAACTGAGAAAGAATTATAAACTCTTTCTGGCCACCGCATTATGGGAAGGATGTAGAGGCATTGGAAAGGGTTCAGAGGTGATTTACCAAGATGCTGCCTGGTATAGAGGGAAGGTCTTATGAAGAAAGAGTGAGGGACTTGAAGTTGCTTTCATTAGAGGGAAAAAGTTTGACAGATGACAAGATAATCAGAGGGTTAAACAGGTTGGACAGTAAAAGCCTTTTTCCTCAGTTGGTGATAGCAAGCATTAAACTGAGGGGTGCTGGAGATAGGACAGATGTCAGAGGTAGTTTCTTTACTCAGAGTAGTAGGGGCATGGAACGCATTGCCTGGAACAGTAGTAGACTCGCCAACTTTAAGGGCATTTAATGGTCATTGGTTAAACACATGGATGAGAATAGAATAGTGTAGGTTAGATGGGCTTCAGATTGGTGTCACAGGTTGGTGTAACATCATGGGCCGACTGTGCTGCAATGTTAAACCAAAAGAGAAAATGCTGGAAAATCTCAGCAGGTCTGGCATCATCAGTAAGGAGAGAAAAAAGCTGACGTTTAGAGTCTAACTGACCCTTTGTCAAAGCTGCTGTAATGTTCTACGTTCAATTAAAAAAAATGAAACACATACATATGTGAAGTATACACAAGGGCCTTGGTAGAAATTCCACAGGTGCCCCATCAATCAAGCAATCAGTCCCAACCTGTCTGCAATTGTACACGAGGCCAGCAATTCTGAAGAACAACTTCCGTCTGAGTGAGGGGCAGAAGTCTTGTTCCAGCCAATTAATGCTTCTCAGAGTTACACATAGCTGGATGAGCTTTACCGGTTATTCCTTCAGAGAATTTGAGTGGTTTTGGTATGGTCAACATTTATTGTCCATGTCGAGCAGAGGGTAAGCAGCTTATTAAAATGCTATATAGCATAGGGTACCCACAGCACCGTTAATAAGGATGTTTCAGGACTTTGATCCACAAAATTGCCAATATACTTCCAAGTCAGAATGGTGTGTGCCTTTGCCATCACATATTTGGCAGATACTGTTGAAGAAACCTTGGTGAGGCTTCTACATGATACATACTGCTGTCACAATGCATTTCAGGTGAAAGGAGTATATGTTGAAGATGATGGATAGGGTGTCAAATAATTGTGCTGCTTTGTCCTGAATGATATTGAGCTTCTTGAGTGTTGGCGGAGTTGTACCAATCCGGACAAGTGGGAAGCATTCTGTCACACTCCTGACTTTTGCCGGTGGGTCCTACGATTGGCTGGAATGGGTTCCCTGCTGATGTTTCAGCAGCAGGAGGTCAGAAAACCCCACCACCTGAACAATGCCACAATTTTACCATTTGGTAGAACTCTGTATTCCACTCCTGTGGCAAGTTGGGAGGTTGGGGGCAAGGATGGCAGCGGACATTTGATCATGTGGGAAAATGACAGGTAAAAACCCATGCACTTCCCAGTGTCCATCAAGTTTTAGAAAAAGAAAACCTTGGTACAAAAGGCTATGGACAGCCTTCTTAACCACCAGCTCATCCTGCTGCTGCGAGTATTGACTCAGCGGCCCAAAGTCCTTCATTCCAAAAGACAGCCCAGCCACTGGCCTGTCAAGTGCCTGAGTAGTACAGGATGTTCCAATATTCCTGAAGCAAGGCACACTGGGATCTCACTGGCTCTGTAGCTGACAGCCCCTCCAATTTTTCTTGACCCACACAATACAAATATACTACAGTGGTGAGGTAGCACCAAATTCTGTTAGTTGTTCAAAAACAACCACATTAAACTACAGGGCAAGTGGTGTTACAATGCAATCTAATTTGTGAACGTGAGCACTGTTGTATTTTTGGATAATCCAGAACAGACTGACAAGCTATCCCTTATAATAGTGTCCAGCAATCAATGATTTGGTGGTGGTGATTCAAAAAAAAAGAATTAAATTCAGTGCGTTACCATTCTCCTGACGTAGATTAGGTTAGTTTAAATTAGATTCCCTACAGTATGGAAATGGCCCTTTGGCCCAACAGGTCCACACTGACCCGCCGAAGAGTAACCCACCCAGACCCATTCCTCTGCCCTATATATACCCCTCTCTAATGCACCTCACACTATAGGCAATTTAGCAAGGCCAATTCACCTGACCTGCACATCTTTGGACTGTGGGAAGAAACCCACGCAGACACGGGGAGAATTTGCAAACTCCACACAGACTGTTGCCTGAGGCACGAATCAAACCCAGGCCCCTTGTGCTGTGAGGCAGCAGTGTTAACCACTGAGACACCATGCTGCCCCTTGGATCTAGAGAACACATCCCAGATAAAAATCAATATTTGGTCACATCTTCTACATTTTTTCCAGCAACTTTATGAGTTCTGCATGAAATGCAGATTGAAGATCTTACAAAAGAATCCATGTGGGTATCTCCTGAACTTCAAGAAATCCCATTATCTTGGATAAGTCACAATCTGTTCTGCATAATGCTAAAATTCGAAATACAACATGTTGCTTAAAGATTATTCCTTGAATCTCTAAATAAATCTATATGTAAGAAACATCGTATATCATTGTGCTTTTGGGCTCACTATCTATAATTTCCACTTCCTGTCAACAGAAGACATTAATCTCAGACGTATATCCTGGATCAATGTCTAAATGGCCTGCGCTGTATCTTTAAGCCATCAGTTCTAGACTCCCTGATCATTGGGAACATCCGTTCCAAATTTACTCTGTCTAGTCCTGAGAGAATTTTGTAGGTTTCAGTGAGAACCCTAACTTTCATCTAAGCACCAGTGAATATAATCCTAACTGATACAATCTCTCTTCATTCATCAGCCCTGCTCTCCCAGGAATCAGTACGATAAACCTTTGCTGCACTACCCCACAACCAGAACATCCTTCCTCAAACAAGGAGACCAAAACTCATCTGAGTGAGCACTTTATATCACTCTTCCCAACATAATTTTCATCATTTAGTTTTTCCACATCTTAGGACAGTATGGTGGCTCAGTGGTTAGCACCGCTGCCTCATGGTGCCAGAGACCTGGGTTCGATTCCACCTTTGTGCAATTGTCGGTGTGTGGAGTTCGCATGTTCTCCTCATGTCTGTGTGGATTTCCACCAGTTTCCTCCCACAATCCAAAGATGTGCCAATTAAGTGGATTGGTTGTGCTAAATTGTCTATAGTATCGGGGAATGTGCAGGCTAAATGGATTAGCCATGGGAAATGTGAAGTTACAGAGATAGGGAGGGAAGGTGGATCTGGATGGGATGTTGTTTGGAGTGTCAGTGTGGACTCAGTGGGCCACAGCGTGGTTCCACAATGTAGGGATTTGATGATTTAGGATTCTACAAGACCAGAAGACAGAATGCACAAAATAGGCGAAAAAGTATCATATATATTTGGCATATGCTGAGGAAACTGGAGCTGGTGAAGGGAATAAAGAAAATAAATTGCACCCAACTATTCTGTGGTCTAAAAATTTGGAGTACTCTACCACTGCACACACCACACCTCAAGTTTACCTACAGTGGTTCATGCTCACCAGTAAGATCACCAAATATTCCACTGATTTTTTTGAAGTAAAACAAGTGTTAACAAAAATTGTGTTTCAGAAGAGCTATTATAAAATGTCTGAACGATGAAAGGACTTATGGAGTCAAAGTTATTTAAGCCCCAGTATAAGATTTTCTACTTAAAAGTTGTTTATGAATCACCTACTTGTTACATTATTGGAAATAAAATTTCAACCTGAAACTCTGCTGTCTCAAGTCCTAGTCCATTAAGTGAAACTTTAACTTTATCAAATAAATCAAAAACCTACAGTTGCAGAATCAGTACTGATTTGTATCATCATACCATATTTTCTCTCACAGCCACATCTGTCTTTTTTTTAAAAAATTGTCCAATATAACCTTTAGCTCAAACGCACTTTTGCAATTTAGTCCCAACTATTCTTGGCATAATTTTGAAAACAATTTTATTTAAAATGCTGGAAAATGAAGAAAATATTCAATTAGTACAACAGACTTAATACGAATTCATTCTGGATAATTAGGTACAGTTTGCATATTTACAATCTAACTTCAGCGTGCTTCACAGCTTTGGATTCAAATATGACATTTAAACCCTGGTTTCTGAGAATGTTTGAAGCCTCCAAGTAAAAAACTTTAGTGATGTCATGAAATAATTTAAAGTCTCCCCCCCCCCCCCCATGACAAAAGCAATATTCTTAACTCTTGCTCATGTTCTGAATTTTATAATCAGCAAGCATTTATCTCCCCCAACCCAGCCAAATTATCAAATGGAACATCAAATAATGAGTCAATTCATTTTGTGAGCATAGAACTGGAAAACTACCTATTTTAGGCAAGTATTGCCAATCACTTTCAAACTTTATTGTGATACCATGAACAGGTTAGGTAATATATTTATTGAATTGACAAACAATGCTATGCCAACCATTTTATTTCATTTTAATGCTCAAAAGCAGTCCCTGAAAAGTATCAAGACGACTCGAGAATCTTTTGTAAATTGGAGACCAAATATAGTTATGTGGCTTACAGATGCCAGCTCTATAGATGGACTTTTTTCTGTTAAATATGCTATTGTAGTGGGGGACAGTTAGCTCAGTTTACAATGCAATGATGCCATCAGCATAGGTTCAATTCCCACACAATTTGAGGTTACAGCAAATGACTCCCCATCTCAACCTCTCCCCTTGCCTGAGAGGTGGTGACCCTCATGTTAAACCAGCAATAGTCATCACTCTCTAATGAAAGCACAGCCCTATATTCCTTTTGAACTGTGGCAACTTTACAATAGTATTTCTGGTCTATTTATACAGATAATTGGAGATCATACAGATTAAAAAATTATTTCAATTTGCAAGTTAAACACAAAGAGCAAAAAAGTTACGACCATCCAGTTTGAATGAATATACAAGTGTTCATCCCAAAACATTATTCATTGGGAAAATATGGTGAGCTCAGAAAAAAGTCTAAATTTCCATCCAAGGTTTTAATGGTAAGACAGGAGTTTCTCCAGTGAGAGTGGTGAGGGACCTATTTGCCTGTATTTACATCTCATTATTACCTCATTCCCACCTCATTTAAATGCAATTTCCTATTCTCCCACAAGGCAGAGAAAAACTAGACAGTGCCATTCCCAACATGAAAGTCAGTGCAGGTACTGGTAGCTTCAGTTTGCTAATGGCTGACCCGGACCTCCATCTTGGTCATCAATCCTCAACACTTGGGCAGTGACTGTCTGCATTCTTTGTTCATGAAGATTAGCATCAACATTGGACCTGCACCAGCTTCACCAGATTATCGTCACAAATCTGAGCTCACTTTATAACATAGTTCACCTCTTCAACATAGCTCTTTGGACTGCACCAACACCTTGCATCATAACATTGCTGCCAAGGACGCTATGTGTGTAGGGACAGGCATTCAATTCATCCATCAGACCAGGGTGTATCTCAAGGTTCCTTGCTTATTTTAGTTTGGCGCACCGACCTTTACACTGCTGAGGCTAAACGCCAGCTCGCAAACACCTCCTCCTACTGCCCACTTGACCATGACCCCACCATCAAACCATCATCTCCCAGACCATCCATCACCTCATCACCTCAGGGGATCTCCCATCCACCGCCTCCAACCTCATAGTCCCACAACTCTGCACCGCCCGTTTCTACCTCCTGCCCAAAATCCACAAACCTGACTGCCGTGGTCGACCCATTGTCGCAGCCTGCTCCTGCCCCACCGAACTCATCTCTGCATACCTTGACACGGTCCTGTCCCCCTTAGTCCAAGAACTCCCCACCTACGTTCAGGACACCAACCACGTCCTCCACCTCCTCCATGATTTTCGCTTCCCCGGTCCCCAATGCCTGATCTTCACCATGGACATCCAGTCCCTGTACACCTCCATCTCCCACCACGAAGGACTCAAAGCCTCCGCTTCTTCCTTTCCCGCCATACCAACCAGTACCCTTCCACTGACACCCTCCTTTGACTGACTGAACTGGTCCTCACCCTAAACAACTTCTCTTTCCAATCCTCCCACTTCCTCCAAACCAAAGGAGTAGCCATGGGCACCCGCATCGGCCTTAACTATGCCTGCCTCTTCGTAGGATATGTGGAACAGTCCATCTTCTGCAGCTACACCGGCATCAACCCCCACCTTTTCCTCCGCTACATCGATGACTGTATCGGCGCTGCCTCGTCTCCCACGAGGAGGTTGAAAAGTTCATCCACTTTACCAACACCTTCCACCCCGACCTCAAATTTACCTGGATCATCTCAGACTCCTCCCTCCCCTTCCTAGACCTCTCCATTTCTATCTCGGGCGACCGAATCAACATGGATATTTACTATAAACCGACCGACTCCCACAGCTACCTGGACTACACCTCCTCCCACCCTGCCCCCTGTAAAAACGCCATCCCATATTCCCAATTCCTTCGCCTCCACCGCATCTGCTCCCAGGAGTACCAATTCCAATGCCAAACAACCCAGGTGGCTTCCTTCTTCAAAGACGGCAATTTTCCCCCCAAACATGATCGATGATGCCTTCCACCGTATCTCCTCCACTTCCCACTTCTCCGCCCTTGAGCCTCACCCCTCCAATCACCACTAGGACAGAACCCCACTGGTTCTCACCTACCACCCCTCCAACCTCCATATACATCGTATCATTCATCGTCATTTCCGCCACCTCCAAATGGACCCCACCACCAGAGATATATTTCCCTCCCCTCCCCTATCAGCGTTCCGAAAAGACCACTCCCTCTGTGACCCCCTCGTCAGGTCCACACCCCCCACTAACCCAACCTCCATTCCCGGCACCTTCCCCTGCAACCGCAAGAAATGCAAAACTTGCGCCCACACCTCCCCCCTTACTTCCCTCCAAGGCCCCAAGGGATCCTTCCATATCCACCCAAATTCACCTGCACCTCCACACACATCATTTACTGCATCCGCTGCACCCGATGTGGCCTCCTCTATATTGGGGAGACAGGCCGCCTATTTGCGGAACATTTCAGAGAACACCTCTGGGACACCCGGACCAACCAACCCAATCATCCCGTGGCTCAACAATTCAACTCCCCCTCCCACTCCACCAAGGACATGCAGGTCCTTGGACTCCTCCATTGCCAGACCATAGCAACACGACGGCTGGAGGAAGAGCGCCACATCTTCCGCCTAGGAACCCTCCAACCACAAGGGATGAACTCAGATTTCTCCAGTTTCCTCATTTCCCCTCCTCCCACCTTGTCTCAGTCAAATCCCTCGAACTCAGCACCACCTTCATAACCTGCAATCTTCCTGACCTCTCCACCCATCACCCTCACCTTGACCTCCTTCCACCTATCGCATTTCCAACGCCCCTCCCCCAAGTCCCTCCTCCCTATTTTTTATCTTAGCCCGCTGGACACACTTTCCTCATTCCTGAAGAAGGGCTCATGCCCGATTCTCCTGCTCCTTGGATGCTGCCTGACCTGCTGCGCTTTTCCATCAACTCATTTTCAGCTTTTTCTTTCTTAGCACTCACTCACTTTCTGCCTACATGGATGCTCAAATCGGCCTTTTTGGCACATTTCTGCTGTATTTAGAATTTACAGCCTAACAGTACTTCTGCTTTGCATGTCAGCACAGATGCATTTACTAGCAGCGACCAGCGAAGAGGGCTGACATATCGTGCTACATCAGTATCACACCTGCACTATGTGCCAGTAACTTATACAGCAAACATACTTCAACCACAAACAAAAACAGAAATGGCTAGAAAAACACAGTAGTTTGGCAGCATCAGTGAAGAAATTAAAGTTAACATTTCAGGTCCAGTGACCCTTCTTCAGAACTGTCTAAATTTTGTAAACAGTGTAATCAGTCTGAGGAACTTTACAGAGTTCAGTCAGGCGTCTGGTCACTTATCAGAGTTGTCTTTCCCGTTCGGTCAGGATGTGGGCTATGATCAGTCCAAGTTGTTCACTGCAAGTCAAGTGGGGACCGTGTTACCAGGATCAATGCTGGGGAATCACCGTACAAGAGTAGAAGAAAATGGAAATTGGTACGGGAAGAGTTGCAGGTGGTGAGTGGAGATCAATCTACACCATCACTCTGGTTTCAATGGGTTTGACAAAGATAGCGAGAAAGAATGAAACATGAACATTGGAGGTTGTCACCTACATTGAGGGGCTCAGCCTATGACTCATTCCATGAAGCTCTACCTGCATTCGCTCCTACCCTCATCCAAATCAAAAGTGGACACATCAAGAATAAGAACTGCTGCCCTCACACCTGGAGTGATTAGATTACTTACAGTGTGGAAACAGGCCCTTCGGCCCAACAAGTCCACACCGACCCGCCGAAGCGCAACCCACCCATACCCCTACATTTATCCCTTACCTAACACTACGGGCAATTTAGTATGGCCAATTCACCTGACCCGACTGTGGGAGGAAACCAGAGCACCCGGAGGAAACCCACGCAGACACAGGGAGAACGTGCAAACTCCTTACAGTCAGTCGCCTGAGTCGGGAATTGAACCCGGGTCTCAGGCACGGTGAGGCAGCAGTGCTAACCACTGTGCCACCGTGCCGCCCACTGAGTGCTTAGAGTTAAGGATTCCACTTATGTGTGGTGTGAGACCATTGAAGAGACAGTGGAATTAAGTAGATACCCACACAGTACATGTTAAAGACATCTGTTATCACACAACTCTGTATGTGATCCTCATGAATCAATCATCAGTTTCAACTAAAAGTCCTGGCTACAAGTAACCTGGACAATAATTATTCAACATTACAAATTGCCTAGTAATGGCTATGAAATACAAGCAAGTTAGGTGGGCTGTAAACATTCACTTTAGTTCTAAAATTCACAATCACTTTCAAAGCTGAGTACCAGCAATTTATGGCAGTTCTTCCTCAGCCTGCAGCAGAAACATGGCAATGATGTGCTCCTGAGTTTGGTCTAATGGATCCAATGGAGGTGTCAGTATCTGAGCTGGTGGAGGTTGCATGAGGAGGTTTTGCTGGTGCATGCTCCGAGGGGTCTCCGAGATGGAAGAGGACATGATATGCTGAGGGTTTGGGCTTTTCAAGGTGGAAACTGTGCAGATGGCACTGGTGCCTACAGGAGACAAGGGGGAATAAGTTATGAAATAGGGGTAGAAGTTTGGGAATATTGAGTACAGTCACACAGTGGCAGTATTGGGAGAGTAGCACTGCAGTGGACAATTAATCTTACTTGGTTGCCAGGAAGTAGAGGTTTTGGTATCACATGAACAGTCACAATCCTCTTCTGCTAAGGCAGAGACTCTCTTATCATAGAGTTTAAGCAGGGAAATGTTGGGCACCCTACCACTTGTCTTGGTTCTCTCTCTGCTCTTTTGTGCACATTGTCTTCTTGAACTCTCAGAAAAGTAGACGCTCAGTGGTTGGTAAAGTTGTTAATGTTGATGTAGGTGGAGGAAAGTTGTTCTGCATGAGTGACTGGAAGGTCAGAGGGCCTGCAGGTCTCATAGTCTGGGAGTTGTGGAAGATGCTGCATATAATAGAGTGGTAGACCATGAACCTTGGGTGAAAGCGGGTGCAGTAGCAGAGTTAGAGAGAGTGAGAGGTAGCAGAGAGAAAATAGTGGCATTTACCTTGGCAAATGGAGAAAGTTATTCACCTTTTTCCTGCATTGCTGGGAGCTCCTACAGATTGCTAATACTGCACAGACCTGGACGGCAACTACAGACCAGGCTGGTCGGTTTAGATGCCATGGTATTCTCTGGTGGTCCTCTCCACCACATTGTCTACCAGGGCCTCAGAAGTGTATTGCCAACTTCCCTTTCTCACCCATGTCTTCTTGACTTGTGTAACAACATCATGTCAATGGCATTATCTGGCTTGTGGTATTTAACCTGGTGTGGAGCTGGGATTAAAAAATAGTACTAATGCCATGAATCTCAGAATGCCCCAGCAGCACAGAATACCTCCACTTGAACACAAAATGTAGAAGTGTGGTGCATATGTCATGGTGAATAGTAGGGAATTGCATGAAATAACTTGTTCAAACTCAAGGAACAAAACCCCCCATGAGGCTTCCCAAAATGGACACTTAGACAATTTTGGTAAAATACAGCCCTTAGTCTGTAATTTTTCAACTTTACCCCATTGTCACAAGGCTGGATTTTCCAGTGGGCTTGGGAAGAGATGATCTGTGCACTTTTGCAGCTTCTGATCTGCATACCTCACCATTGTCTCACTTTGCTTGGGATTTCAGAGGAAGTTTGGATTCTCTGTGTAATTTTTATTTATTCATTTTGTGGGACATGGGCATCACTGGTTGGCCAGCATTTATTGTCTATCCCTAGTTGCCCTTGAGAAGCTGATGGTGAACTGCCTTCTTGAATCACGGCAGTCGTCCTCCAGCGGTTTTTAATAAACCGCTATGGACTTTTTAAAACTGCGATGGACTGTGTCAGGATTAAAGGTGTAGAGGTGGGCCAGTTGAAAATCTGCCTTAGTTTTTTAATGCAGTCATATAGCTCCCAATAATCCTAAGCTTCATCTCCCTCACCTTCCCACCCAACCCTTCCCCTTCAAGTTAGCCATCCCACACCTTCTCAACTACCCACACCCATGTATCATCCAGTTTGCATCAGGTACAGCCTTTGGAAGCTACACAACAGCTGAATTAATTCTAAATTTTTGGTAAAATATTAAGCCTCTAACAATATAACAGAATGTCATTCTGAAGAAAAGGAACATCAGTCAAGCTTTGCTCACCACCCACTGTGTAGGAAGCAGCAGCACACGTTAGTGATGCCTCCTGGGAGGTTCTCCTGAGCCTCCGTCCAGTAGAGAAATGAAACTCTTTTCCCTTTGGATGGCAACAAAATTCCAGTCATAATGATGAAGGCAACATGGTCAGAGGTGGCTGAAGAGGTCAGTGCCTGTGGGCAGCTCAAGGGAATCTCTCTCCAATGGCACTGAAGGATGAATGACTGTACTACAATATAGGTAAAAAGGTAAAAATATACCACTGTCCACTTAATGTTTGATACTCCTACAGAGTACGAGCTAGCAAAAATAGGGTTACTCATGCAGAGGACTGTCACACAGAGGTTTGGGAGCCAGGCATCTTTATCACTTGCCTCGTGTGTAGTCAATGTCTGTCACTTCATTGCAACTACCAAAGTAGTATCACTGGCATCTCAGTGGTACAGCCTCTTAAACATTTGTCAGAATTTATACTTCAAACATAGCATTCAGCTGCTCACAGATCTTTCATCACAATTGGAAGAATATTTCCATCCGACAGGTTTTCACCAAAACTCACTGGGACAACATCACAATCACATAAGATGGCCTTTTGAGTTGAATCCACTTTTGAGTTCAGTCTCACTTCAGAACATACGATATTGGAGTGGAAGTAAACCATTTGGCCTCTTCAGCCTGTTCGTTCATTCAAAAATATCATGGCTGATGTGTTTGGGTTTCAATTTCACATTCCCTTCTACTTCTGATAACCCTCAATTTTATCACCTGACAAGTATCTATCCATTTTTGTCTTAAAAAATATTCAATGGCTCTGCCTCTGCCACCTTCTGAGCTGAAGTGTTCCATAGTCACTTAAGCCTCAGAAAAATTATTCCTCTCATCTCTTTACTGAAAGGGAGTAAGACTAATTTAAAATCAGAGTCCCTTAGTTCTGGACTGGTCCACAAGAGGAAGTCTTTTTTCTACATACACCTTGTGAAGACCATTCAAGACCTTATACACTTCAACCAAATCATCCCTCATTCTTCTAAACTCCAGTGGAAACAAACCCAGCCTGGTCAATCTTTCATAACAAGACAAACCACCTGTTGCAAGAATCAAACTGGCAACCATCAGCTGTAATGCTTCTAAAGCATTTATATCCTTCCTTAAGATGAGAAGGCCAAAGCTGCACACAGTATTTGAGATCTTATCAATGGCCAGTATAACATCCTCCATTTTATGTTCAAATCCTCCCATAATAAAAAAATAGCATACCATTGTTTTCTTGATTATAAGTTATACCCATTTCTTAATTTATTGTGACTCATGCACTAGTGGATTTAAAATCCCACCACACCTCAGAATTGTGCATGTGTTCTCCATTTAAATAATAATACTTTTTTTTAATTCTTCCTATCAAAGTGAAAATCTTCAAATTTCCCCACAATACACTCCATCGGCCAGATTTTGAGTCCACATACAACCCATCCATACCCATCCACAACTTTCTTGGGACTTCTTCACAATATACTTTCCTACCTTTTTTGGTGTCATTTGCAAATTTAGCTACCATGTCTTTGCTCACCTCATCTGAGTCATTGATGTAAATTGTAAAATGTTGAGTCCCCAACACAGACCCCTATGGGAGTCCACTTGACACATCTTGTCAATTAGTCTAAAATTATTTATGAATACTCTGTTTTCTGATATGTTACTCCTGTTTTTAAGGTATACAGCTATAATCTCTTCAATCTAGAAGATGTTGGATGGATGTTTTGAATTGTCTGCCTGGTTTAGTGATTGAGATGGTAGAAGGAACTTGCATTTGCAGTTGAACCTGCAAAGCATTGATCAGGTGCTGGTAAAAGTGTGATTAGAACTGATGGCCACTTAACGCATGATTGACTGAATTACTCTCAGTGCTGTAACTTTTTTATGGCTTTATCTTTACTGGTCACAACTAGAAAGGAATTGATAATGTGCTCAGGTGACAAAAACATTATATCATGTAATGTGCAATTTATGGTTTGAATGTCAAGATAAAGTAATGTTTCTTTATAGACCACAGTCTAATTTTATTAAGGTAAATATTTTCTTTTAAACAGATGAGTGAATATATCAGCAAAAGACATTTCCTTGGTTGAGTTTCCTTTAAAAAAGAAATTTAAGTAATCTTGAAGATGACTTCGATTTCTTAGCAAAAATGGCACAATTCAGAGATTGCCTATTTTACAAACTGATTGATAACTTTCATCAGCTAATAGAAAGAAAGGAAGAAAAAGAAAAAGAAAAACTGGGGCAAAATAGTTTAATCCTCTAACAAAACAACAGGGTTTGAAAAGTTGAGAAAATGTGGATACAAAAATAGACATCAGCATCACGACAGTGTACTAGCATTAATCCCATGAGAGAATATTTTAAATTTTTAAAAACTAATTTCATGTGGTGTAGTTTTCTTGCCTCCATAAGTACATATTTTAAAAGTAACAACACTTTAATGAAAACATTCCTCTTGCATTAGGAACCCATCAGAATTTGATGAACAGAATTATTTCCTTGCCACACTGAATTTTGCATAAAAAAAATAGATGAAGGTATTAAAAACCTTGATTAAAAATTATTAACATAATATTTTGTTTGAAATTGGGCCACACATTCAGCATATTTGTGGAAGCGATGATCTTCAAAAATCAAGACTCATTCAGAGACCTATCATTTGTAATTGTCCCTTGGAAATATTTTGACACTGGCCAAGAAGGTTTTCATGGTAACATCTGTGTGTTACAAGATTTAATGTTCGTGATGTTTAAACAGGAAGTATTTTCAGATATTTTTGATTTTTGGAAACAGTCAAATGGTTATCTAAATGTCTTAAAGGACATGATAAATACTTAATAGCATTTAAAATTCAGAGCATTATTATTGTATTGACTTTTAGAATCCCCATTCTTACATAACTTATGACAGATATTCTGAGTTAAATACAATACAAAATTAAATAGACTTTTGCAAAACAGTATTAATTAGTTTGCTTAGATGTATTGTATGCAGGCAAGAACATTTTTTCTGCCTCAACAATTATAAAAACAAACCAAAATGGAAGTGTTTTACTTCATTCAGACACTTCCGTCGTACTCTCAAATCCTGCTGTCTTTAACCAGGCCACTTTGGCTCGTTTTACATATAGTGCAGCCAGTAAATAGTCTGAATCTATAAATCTACAAGTCTTTGCTTTTGGTGACATGGAGAGAAAATTCACAACACAAATTCAAATGCCAATCACGTTTTTTAATAAAATAATTGTGAAGCAAACTACTTCGATCTACAGGTTAACATTTATTGTCTAATAGCAAATTCTTCAAAGTCTTTCTGAAGTCTTGCAGCTTCAAAAGTCACTTTTTCATATTTCTTGTTTAATGTGAGCATTTAAGATATAAGTCTTTCAATAGAGTTCCTAATCAGCTAGCTTTTAGGAAAAACACTGAACCTAAGGCTTAAATTAGTACTTCACTCAAAAACTTTGAAACATAAACACAGCTTGCGAAGAAAGATACATTAACATGGTTATACCAGGGTTCAAAATTTCATTTAAAATTGAAATCCATTAAAATGTATTGTCTCACCCAGCAACAACAATGAAAATAACTACTTACTTCATTTAAACCAGCATTTTCAATTTGTTAGCTGAGCACACTGAACCTATATATTGCTGTCTGAAGTTATCTTCCTTTACATATACTGCATTACACCGTGCTGAAGCAAAAGTTTCAACAACCTGGTGCTGAAATTTCACAGCCAAAATTACTCAATCCACTGCTAATAATTTCAATAAAGTTATATATTAATAAAGTTATATTATGCACTTAGTCTTACACTACCATAGTACCGACCATCTTAAATATTTCAATTTTATTAGCAACTTAAGAATTTTCAACATATACCTTCATATTTATTACTAAGTTATGTTCCTACAGTTTTTAACTAGTTGTTTCACTCATGTTGTGCATGTATAAATTCTTCAACATGTAAACTGCTGTAGAAAAAAAACTATATGAAGAATATAGCTTTCAACAATATTAATGAAAATATCAACTGCTGAAAAAGATTCTACTTTAAAATATTCCGTTATACATAAGTGCTACATTTAAATACTGTAGAATTTTTTCCATATTCAATAGAGTGTATTTTCTTGTGGATGCAGTTTACTGAAATGGAACAATATTATATATCCTGAATTGAATCTGTGCTTTAACAATTCAGTATCCTCACAGGGCTGAGCACAGTTTAACAAGGTGCATTATTTATCATACGAACATTTTAAAGAAAGATTAGCACTTTTCTGAACTGTCACATTTGTTCTATAAACTCCAAAGTATATTCTACAAGAAGTTCCTGCAGTGACTCAAATCATACCATAAGATCTGTGACTTCTATAATGAACTATCTCAAATGTAACTCAATCTGTGAAAACAGATTATAGCACAACTGATGTTCAAAATTATTTCGAACATGTGTGATAAAATTCTTCCAAACACAGCGAAGGCAATTGCTCCATATTTGTTTTGCACTTTCTTTCAAAAGAACATCTGTAGCTCAAACTTTTTTTTGAGCAGGGTTGCAAGTTTCTGAAAACTTCAATGCATTCATGTTTCGGTTCCTCTAAATTGTTGTGGTTTTAACTAGAGTACTCTGCACTTTAAAGCTTTATCTGATGCAGACCTCTCGACTATATAAAATTTAGATTGGCCAGAAATATTAAATCACTTAAGTGCCAAACAGACCATTTATCACTGTTTTATTTAAATTAACTTTGCTTACCTTCAAAATTTTCAATCTATTTCAAAGCATTAAACTTATACAGTTCCCTGAATTTCTTTCTGCTTGCTTCCTGTTAGCTGTATGTTGAACGTCAGACTTCCTCACCGCACCTCATTTGAGATCAGAGCTCGAACAACAGTGGTTAGACTCATAGTGGAACAAGACTATTGGCTTGTTTCCACCTTTCAAAGTTGCATACAATAAGTATAATGGTGACCTAAAAATAAATGTCATTAGAACACTTTTCATATGCTTCTGCCTGAAATGTATTAATAATTTCTGTCATTTACCGTACACATTTAAAAAGAGACTTGCAGTCATGTAGTGCCTTTCTCAACCTCTCAGGATATCCCCAATGCACTTCCTAACCAATGAGCTACGTTTGAAGTGCAAACACTATTGTACTGTGAGCATGTACTTATGTGCAAATAAGTATCATCATAAAAATGTTGCTTTTTTAAAAAAAACAGCTGGCGTTTTTCAAAATAATTCACATTTTCACTAAACTACTGGATTTAAAGGCAATAGCTATGTCAGGATTCACTGACTATCTAGAACTGCAAGTTATAAGTAGAAACAGTAGTGCATGTGACAGCAGCATTTATAGCTGAGCCAAAATTATGAGGAGCCTTTTAATTTCACAACAGAAAATATGTTATATGCTTCGCTTTTCTCATAAACGTTCTGCTGAATGAAGTCCAATTTATATTTCCTATATTTTTGCAAGTGAGGGTTTTTTTTTAAAATTTCAAGATTCTTACATTTGCTGAGTTACTTGATCCACAAAGGAAGCAGCCAACATCCTTTTAACAGCTTAATACACAGCAGAAAGCTGCCCAATTTCCTCTCAAGTGTTTTTCTGGGGTTTCAGTCATTTGCAAAGTTCACATATTTGAGCAAATTAAAGTGTTATAAATTTCAATTCACTCACATAAAAGAGCATTTGTACATGTCCAGGCAAACACTCAAATACACAAGTGCATTCTAATATGTACGCGAATAGTCACGTCCCATTACAAACATGTGAACATGGAAGGCAAAGTTATTTGGTGAATGGCCTTGAGATAGTTTCAAAATATTTAGATTCTTTGATTGTGGACTTGCATAGGAACATAAGAGTTAGAAGCAGGATCAGGCCATTTGATCCTTCAAACCTGCTGTATCATTGAATAAAATCATGGCTGATGAGGTTGTGATCTCACCTCCATTTCCTCTCTACAACCCATAACCTTCTTGCTTATAAAGAAATCTAACTTGGCCTAGAATAAATTAAAAGGTCCAGCTACATTTACCTTCTGGAGAAGAGAATTCCACTCATTAACAAACTACCAAGAGGAAATTCATCTTCAATCTACCTTAAAAGAGAGAGCTCTTATTTTTAAACTGTCTCTCTCACATGTAGAGGTATCCTTCATATATTCATTTTATTCAGTTCTCTCAAGATCTTTTAATAAGATCACCTCGCACTGGTCTAAATTCCAATGGGTATAGATTTATGGATTAGAGGTGCTGGAAAAGCACACAGTTCAGGTAGCATCCGAGGAGCAGTAAAATTGACGTTTCGGGCAAAAGCCTTTCATCAGGAATACAGGCAGAGTGCCTGAAGGGTGGAGAGATAAATGAGAGGAGTGTGGGGGTGGGGAGAAAATAGCATAGAGTACAATAGGTGAGTGGGGGTGGGGGTGAAGGCGATCGGTCAGGGAGGAGGGTGGAGGAAGGTAGCAAAGAGTACAATGGGTGGATGGGGGTGGGATGAAGGTAATAGGTCCTCTTTGAGGGAGCGTGTCAGTGAGAGAGCAAGAGAGCGTGAGTGAGAGCGAGAGCGAGAGAGAGATAGACAGAGGAAAAGAAGGTCTTTTTACCATCCCTTATAAATTAACATCCTAAGCTTGAATTTTAGGATGGGTGAGATGCTCCCTCACCCTCAAGCCCACCTCCACACTGGCAGCTCATCCCATAGCCCATTAAACACCACAGGACCTGTAAACATTTTAAGGCAGGTCTTTGCTTCAATCAAAGAGGAAATCTGAGCACTGACTGCTGTTGCCAAATGGTCAGTAGCTCTTGTCCCAGCAATAATCAGCAGGAGGATGGTCATTACTGGGACTGCAGGCAACTCCTGAAGATGAGCAGCAAAGGAACCCACATCAGCAGTGAAGTCTGTGGTCCTACCAGGATAGCAGCACACAGCAACAAAGTGGCTGGTGATGTGGCACACCTTGAGATGAGTTCCAAATGTGCATAAATGGCCAAGAGGACTTTCCCTGGCAAAGTCACAATGCCACCAACTTTCATCTGTCAAATTGGATACTTTGCACCAGCCTCCCCCACAGCAAGAAAATCACAGCAGTTGGTGAAAAGTGGAGAGCTTTATGTTGCTAATTGGCCATTAATGTGACATATTAGGGTACACAGGCCATCAATGCCTCTCCCATGAATAAAATACTCATGGATTTGGCAAGTGACAGAGGTACCACTGCTATGATACCCAATTTTAAACAGATACCCTGACCTCCTATCCTAAATAAGCATTTTGGCCAACATTCCTAAAGCTATTTTTAAAAAAATTCTTATTATATCTTCTGGTCTTCTCAAAATATCCCTTGCAATAATTAGACATCGTGTGTTCTCCACCCAAACACTTCACAAGTATCTTTTACTGTGTGTCCTTTATTTTCTCCTTCCATTTTCTTCTTGGATGTTATTTATCTAGAATATTTTCCAGTCCCAAAGAAGGATCTGAAGGCTTCAAACATTGACTGCCTGATTTCTTTTTCTCCACAAACTCTGCCTAATCTGCTCAGTATTACCAAATTAAGGCAGAATATTGGTTCTAGTGAACAGCCCAAGTGAAATAATAAGCAAACTTTTTCCTGTCAAATGCTGACTAATAAGTACATTTCTAACACTTTTGAGTATTAATCACTTATATATTTCAGTTTTCTTGGGTGTTTATGTTTATTTAACTGAGTTATTGGCAGAAAATCTCCCTTTTTCATCTCCTCGATTCTTTTCAGTTACCAAAATTATCATTTTCTTTTCCACCCGTAGCACCCATAACTGCAGTGAGGACCATGCAAGTATTGTCACAACTAAAAAACATTTAAAACTTAAAAAATTCAAAATGTACTATTTTGTCCACAATTCATACTGGTTTATAGTTTGTCAGTGAGAAGAACACATAATTTAACCTGCTTGTCAACTCCCAAGTAGAAAGAACAGCAGCCTTTCAAAGCTGATAATCTTCAATTTAATGGTATGTTTAGATTCAAACCGTGGAGTCAAGTTGTCATGTACAATTATCTTTAGATCTTAAATCCAGTGTAAATATCACAGGATTGTAACCTGCATTCAGACAGGAGGAACCTTACCTAATTAGGTTGTCTGAAAAGGATCTTGCGCTTCAGCTATGCTGTTAGTTGTCCGCCCTAAGTGTTGCACTCTCTCTTTCTTTTAATTTTCCCTTAAAAGATACTCCTTCAACCAAGCACTGAGCTAAAACACTTCTTCGGAACCCAGCATAAATAGACAGTCTTACTTATGGCATTGATACATGATTGGAAGTTAATCTTAGTTTCAAGTATGATATTGAGATTATGAACAGTCTGTTTCGACCTCAAACATTTGCCAGGGAGGGGGATGTAAAATCAGTAGCTAGGGAATTGATTTGTCTGTTGCCCCAAGTTAAAGCGCTGAATTGGTTTTTGAAGAAGAAACTTTGAACCTGAAACATCAACTCCTCTTTTCGAAGATGCTACTAGGTCTGCTGAGTTAATCTAATTCTTACTGTTTTTTAATTTCAGATTTCCAACATCTACAGCATTTTGATTTTATTTAACATAGTCTCCATAGCTTCCAAATAGAAATGACATTTAAAAATGAAACCCAGTGCATTGTTTGTAGCTTTGACTGATTATTCCTGCATAACAACTTTCGGGATTCATGTATCCGTATTCCAGGTCCCTCTGTCCTTTTAAGTTGTTTCGTCACATATTCTAAAATACATGGGTTCCCATAGTTCTTCCTCTAAAAATGGTAATTGCCCACCCACATTTATGTATATTGCAAACTCATCTGCGAATAACAAACATGCATAATTCACATCTAAATGCTTTCCAGTATTTCATTGTAGTCCTTTGCTATATTAATTATGCCCACTCCCAACCACATTTGGGATTTGCAATTTTAATAATTGTATTTCCAATTTGAGTCTAAATTGTTTATGAAAATAATATACATCAATAATCACAGTCACACTCCTGTGGATCACAACTTCCCATTCTATGGAAGTCCAATAATATACCTATCTTCAATCCTTACTCTCTCCTTTCCATTTGTAGCTAGACGGCTATCCAGTATGCTATTTGGCCTGCGTCTACATTCTGACCTTAGTCATATGTTTACAATGATTAAAAAGGCCTTTTAATACCTTAAAATTTCAGGTGTATGACTTTGTTGTTCCTTCAAAGATATTTTAAAATTGGTCAACCATAAAACTTTCAGTTAGAAATCCATGTCAGTTTTATTATATTTCAGCTTCTAGATGTTTTTCTAATGTTTTAGAAAATAAATATTGCATTAAGTTTTCTATCACTGGCAAACTAATTAGCCCTTAATTCCCTCGACTTGTTTTAACTCCTTTTTAAAAACATACTTGACATACTTACATGCAATTATCACCATCCATGTCCTGAGCTGCTGCCAAGCATGAACAAAATATTTCAAGCCCAGTCTGTGTGGATAAATTTGGTGCCCATCAGACCCAAGTTCCTCATTGAAATTTTGGACTCCAGTTGGTAATGCCTGAAGAAATGCCCATCCTTAACATTTTACCCAGTTCCAAGTTAAAATAAATTATAGGAGGAAGGTTTTGTGAAAAAAAATGTCCTCATGTCAAAATGGTACAAAACTAACATAGGGTATAAAATGCAATTAAATACTTGAACTTGCTGAAAAGAATGGTGTGTGAACTTCTGCTCTATTCCCAAATTCCCCAAGTCAGTGGGTTATAGTGAAGCAAGAAAAGAAGAACAGAGAATTCACGTAAAGAATATGAAATTCAACCCTGCAACTACCAAATGAAACTGGCATAGAATGATCTAGAGACTGGTTAATTTTCTTTTTTATCAAAGACTATTTGAAAACACATGTGTACCTCTAATTTCAGAGCCACATTCACCTAAGCAAAATTACTGACAGCACAATCAATAGATGCGAAGCTGGAAGAGCACAAATCATTTCAAAACGGAAAAAAAAAGGCTTTATACATTCTGCAGATGGTCTTCATCAGAAATTCATTTTTGCCAGCAGAAATATGACAAATAAATTATTTCTATGTTCATCTTGGTGTTTGGAAAATGCACAAATAATGATGGGAGCATTACAATAATACCACAATTACAACAGTATAAAGCAATATAAAGAAAAGACCTGTACTTCGGTGCAGAGTCAGTGAAATCCAAACAAATTAAATGCTGATGTTAGCTTGTTGATCATGACCCAAAAAAGTCTCTGAATCCAGGGTAATTTTCAGAAGGCTTCTGCAAAGTACAACGGTTTTCTGGAGGTTTACAGAGATCCTTAAAAAAAAATCCAGTTTCACTTTTGCATTTTCGAATGCATTCACAAACTGCTGAGTTGTGTAACAATTACAGTGAAAGCAATAATTCCAAATCAAGATAGTGAGTGGCTTCAAGAGCAATTGAATGATGGTGTTCCCATTCATTTCATTCTTTGAGATGGTAGATGTTGCAAACTTGGAAGATGCAGTTGAAGATCTTTGGTGAATTGCTGCAGTATATCTTGCAGATGGTACATTTTACAGCCACTGTGCATTGACAGAGGAGTGAATCTTGAAGACAGTGGATGGGGTCCAAAGAAATGGGCTGCTTGGTTCTAGATAATATTGACATGGAGTGTGGTTTAAGCTGCACACATCCAGTCAAGTGGATATTATTCCATCACAGTCCTGGCTTGTATCTTGTAGATGTGAGTTACTTACTATAGAATTCCTAGCTTCTCACCTGCTTTCAGATGCACAATATTTATATGGTCAATCTGGTTTGGTTCTAATCAAATGGTAAGCCTCACCAAATTGTTGGTAATAGGGTGTTCAATGCTCACTATTTCTATTGAATATCATGGGTAAAAGGTTAGATTCTGACTTTTAGTGGATTTCTGGTGCTACTGTGGCATGAATGTTACTTACTGTTTATCAACCCATGCCAGGATGTTCTCCAGGCCTTGCTGCATGTGGATATGGGCAGCTTCGACATGTGAGGAATGGCATATAGTGCACACTTGTGATGAAACAATTGTTGATGTTTGGGCGGAGGCTTGAGGAACTACTGCAGTGATGTCCTGGGATTGACATGATTGACCACCAACAATCAAAATCTCCTCCTTTGTGACAGGTATCACACCAGCCAGGGGAGAATTTCACCTATTTCCCATGGACTCTAGTTTTACAAGGGCATTTTGATGCCCAATGGGTAAAATGCTGCCTTGATGTCAAGGGCAATCATTCTCCCCTATTTCTGGAGTTCACCTCTTAAATCCTCAATGGTAACAATATTTGTAATGAGATCAGAAGCTCAGTGGCCTCAGTGAGCCACAAGTGTAGTGGCCACTCCCACCAATGAGATCAAAGATAGGTGAATTTGCAGCATGGAGACTCAAATAGGCTTTTCTCTTACCACCTGCCACAGAATAAATCTAGTAGCTGTGTCCTTTAGGATTCAGAGTTGAGAGTGTGGTGCTGGAAAAGCATAGCTGCTCAGGCAGCAGCAGAATCGATATTTTGAACATAATCAGTCAGCTGGGTCAGTAGCGCTGCTACTGAGTCAGCCTTCAGCTCCTTTATGGTTCTAATTATAGCAAGAGCTGAATGGTCCTGTTAGAATCCTAACTGAATGTTATTATACAGGTTATTTCTGCGTAAATGCCAGTTGATAACATTGTCTGACCCTTCCACCACTTTATCGTTGATCAAGGTAGACTGATGGGGCAGTAATTGGCCAGATTGGATTTGTCCTTCTTGGTTCTTGCATCTTAGAAAGATGTATTCATAGACAACTAATTTATGTGAATTATTGCAATTATGTCAAACTTCAGTTGTGCAAAGAAACTTACAGGATGAGATTTCCTTCTTTGAGTACAGAGGATTAATAGGAGGTTTAACTAAGATGTTCAAAGCCTTGAATGGTTTTGATGGAGTAAACACAGAGGAACTGTTTCCAGTGGCAGAAGCATCAGTGACTGGAGGATACACAATTGGCAATACTTAGCCAAAAAAAGAGACAAAATGAGAAGAAGAGTCTTTACTCAGCGAGTAGGATCAGCAGTAAGAACCAGCAGGATCTTGGTGTGCATGTCTTTGAAGGTAGCAGAACAAGTAGATAATGTGATTAGGGCACATGAATTCTTGCTTTTTTTCCTCTTTTCTAATCAACCCCTGGACACACCTCTGGAACATTTGGGATTGCACTCAGGCCTCCTGGATCAAAAGGTAGAAATACTACCACTGTACCAGAACAGCCCTCTATGCTTGAGTTTATTAGCAGATGCATAGAGTTTAAAGAGTGGGGAGGTGATGCCAGAACTGCATAAAACATTGGTTAGGCCAATAGAGTATTGTGCACAATTCTGAAATCCTCTTTATAGGAGGGATGTGATTGCACTGGAGAGGAGATTTACCAGGATATTGGTTTGGCTGGAGAGTTTCATTTATGAAGAGGTTGTACAGACTAGGATTGTTTTCCTTGGAGCAAAGGAGGCTCAAGGGGTACATACTGAGAAGGATAAAATTATTAGGGGCTTGGAAAGTAAGATACATTTGCCTCCTCTGGACTGATCAATGACCAAAGACATAAATTTAAAGTAAGGGGCAGGAGGTTTAGAGGAGATGCAAAGAAAAAAGGTTTTTCACCAAGAGGGTAGAGGGAATCTGGAATTCACTGCCTGTAAGGGTGGTAGATGCAAAAAACCCTTGAAACGTTTTAGTAGTATTTAGTTGTGCATTTCTGATGCCAGGTCATACAATACTATGGTCCAAGTTCTGGGAAATGGGATTAAAATAGCTAGGTGGTTATTTTTGACTGGTGCAGACCTAATGAGTTGAAGGGCTTTTTCTGTGCTATAGACCTCTATGGACTCTACTAATATTACAATGATGTGGAAAGCACTGAATGGATGGGTAATGGAAGAAGAAAAAGTGAAGAGTTACAAAATCGAATAAAATGAAAGGAGAAAAGACTGAGTGGCTACAAGAAAATTGCAGAGCAATGGGAATAGTTGGATTGCTTTTTCTAAGAGCTGAAACAAGCTGAATTACTCCCTTCTGTGATGTATTATTCTGATTAGATAAAATATTTTGGTCATAATTACAATTAAAGAAACCAATGGACTTGGTACTAAAGGGTCTCAATAAATGTTCTTAGTTTGTAAATTCTACACCTTTGATTTATCTGTACTTCTTCCAGACATGTAACAGATTGACAGCAACTAGCTATCAATTTGTGTAAAACTAAGATTACTTCTCAAAGAATTATTGAATACCCAAAGTTTTGGAACAGAGTTCATAAAACAAATCTATTACTGTTCTGAAAGGAAATCTAGAATATTTAATAGTTTAATTTTTATAGCTGCAATATAACAGATGTCCGACATCAGACTTTGTAGAAGTATTTAAAGTTAAGGAGGGTTTATATGGACTAAATAGAGAAACGGTTTCCATCCACTCACTGATTAATGACCACAGGGCAGAGATTAATGGTGACAGGAAACCAACCAAAGCGACATTGATAATAAGGTAAATCATGCTGCGGCACTACCACCGTGCGAAATGGGCAGCCTTTGAAAAAGATCGAGCAATTCAAGATTCAGCATCCACAAGGTGCCAAGGGCCATCAGCAGCAGAGTTGTAATCCAACAAAATCTGTAATATCATGGCCTGACACATTCTCCACTATATTATTACTACCAAGGAGCAGTACCAGACATACCTAAGAATGAGATGTAAACCTGGTGAAGCTACCAAACAGGACTACTTGCATTCCAAGCAATATAGCAACCAAGTGATAGACAGGGCTAAACAATCCCGCAAACAATGGGTCAGATTTCAGTTCCACAGTTTTGCCACATGCAGTCGTGAATGATGGTGAACAATTAAATAACTCACCCAAGGAGGGGGCTCCACAAATATCCCCATCCTCAATGATGGGAGAACCCAAAAAATAATGCATAACAGAAGGCTAAAGTATTTGCCACAATCTTCAGTCAGAAGAGCCAATTTATTTCAACCAACTCCAGAGATCTCCAGCATCACAGATATTAGTTTTCAGTCAATTTGATTCACTTCATGTGATATCAAGAAATGGTTGGAGGCAATGGATACTGCAAAGGCAATGGGCCCTGACAACATTCCAGCAATTGTAATGAAGACAAAATTTGCTGCACCTCTGGCCAAGCTTTCCAGTACAGCTATACCACTGGCTTCTAACTGACAATATGGAAAATTGTCCTACCTCATATGGAAAATTGCCCGGGCAATTTTGCCTTTAGAAAAGACAATTCAGATCTGATTAGGCAAGATTGAGGATTTATTGGATGGGGAAGGAAACTGCAGGGGATGAGCAGAATAGAAATATGGAGCTTATTCAAGGAACAGCTACTGTATGTCCTTGATAAGTATTTACCTGTCAGGCAGGGAGGAAGTGGTCGAACGAGACAATCGTGGTTTACTGAAGAAGTTCAATCTCTTGTCAAGAGGAAGGAGGCGGCTTATGTAAAGATGAGACATGAAGGCTCAGTTAGGGTGCTTGTGAGTTACAAGTTAGCCAGGAAAGACCTAAAGACAGAGCTAAGAGGGGGACATGAGAAGTCTTTGGCAGGTAGGGTCAAAGAAAACCCTAAAGCTTTCTATCGTGTCACCATAGTCTTGCTAGAGCATACAGCCTGCTCTCTTATTAGAGATGCAACTAGTGGTGATTTAACCTAAGGGCCACCAGACCCCAGGCAAGGGAAGAGGTTGAGAAGGCAAGTCTTTCATAGTAATCTCAAACCGGTGATGGGAATTGAACCAACACTGTTGGCATCACACTGCTCTGCAAACCAAAGATCCTGCCAGCTGAGCTAAACCAATTCCCATCCAAAGCTTTCTATCAGTATGTCAAGAATAAAAGCATGACCAGGGTAAGATTGGGCTAGTGATGTGGTGTGTGGAGTTCAAAGAGATAGGAAGTGCTAAATGAATATTTTCTGTCAATATTCACACTAGAAAAAGATAATGTTGTTGAGGAAAATACGGAGATACAGGGTATTAGACTAGACGGGATTGAGGTTCATAAAGAAGAGGCGTTAGCAATTCTGGAAAGAGTGAAAATATACAAGTCCCCTCCGCCGGATGGGATTAATCGTCAGATTCTCTGGGAAGCTAGGGAGGAGATTGCAGAGCCTTTTTGGCTTTGATCTTTATGTTGTCATTGTCTACAGGAACAGTGCCAGAAGACTGGAGGATAGCAAATGTTGTTCCCTTGTTCAAGAAGGGGAGTAGAGACAACCGTGGTAATTATAGACCAATCAGCCTTACTTCTGTTGTGGCAAAGTTTTGAAAAGGATAAAAGATAGGATTTATAATCATTTGGAAAGGAATAATTTGATAAGGGATAGTCAACAGAGTTTTGGGAAGGGTAGGTCATGCCTCACAAACCTTGAGTTCTTTGAGAAGGTGACCAAACAGTTGGATGAGGGTAATAGAACATAGAAAAGTACAGCACAGAACAGGCCCTTTGGCCCACGATGTTGTGCCGAGATTTAATCCTAATGTAAAATATAGTAACTTAACCTACGCACTCCTCAACTCACTGCTATCCATGTGCATGTCCAGCAGTCGCTTAAATGTCCCCAATGACTTTGCTTCCACCACCACAGCTGGCATCACGTCCATGCATTCACAACTCTCTGCGTAAAGCAGTTGATGTGTTGTATATGGATTTCAGTAAAGTGTTTGATAAGGTTCCCCATGGTAGACAATTACAGAAAATGTGGAGGCATGGGATTTAGGGTGATTTAGTGGTTTGGATCAGAAATCGGCTAGCTGTAAGAAGACAGAGAATGGAAGTTGATGGGAAACATTCATCCTGGAGTTCCGTGTACCACATGGATCGGTTTTGGGGCCATTGCTGTTTGTTATTTTTATAAATGACCTGTATGATGGTACAGAAGGATGGGTTACTAAATTTGCAGATGACACTAAAGTCAGGAATTGTGGACAGTATGGAAGGATGTTGCAGGTTACAGAGGGACGTAGATTAGCTACAGGGCTGGGCTAAAAGGTGGCAAAGGGAGTTTAATGCGGAAAAGTGAGAGATGATTCATTTTGGAAGGAGCAACAGGAATAAAAGTACTGGGCTAATGGTAAGATTCTTGGTAGCATGAATAAGCACAGAGATCTCAGTGTCCAGGTGCACAGATCCCTGAAAGTTGTCACCCAGGTTGATTGGGTTGTTAAGAAGGCGTACGGTGTGTTAGCTTTCATTGGTAGAGAGATTGAGTTTCGGAGTCATGAGGCATGTTGCAACCGTGCAAAGCTCTGGTGCGACCGCACTTGGAGTATTATGTACAGTTCTGGTCACCGTATAATAGGAAGGATGTGGAAGCATTGGAAAGGGTGCAGAAGAGATTTACCAGGGTATTGCCTGGTATGGAAGGAAGGTCTTATGAGGAAAGGCTGAGGGACTTGAGGCTGTTTTCATTACAGAGAAGAAGGTTAAGAGGTGATTTAATAGAGGGATACAAGATGATCTGAGGATTAGATAAGGTGAGAATAGTGAGAGCCTTTTTCCTTGGATGGTGATGCTTAGCACGAGGGGCATAGCTTTAAATTGAGGTGTGATAGATGTAGAACAAACGTCAGAGGTAGGTTCTTTACTCAATGAGTAGTAAGGGCCTGCTATAGTAGTGGACTCGCCAACATTAAGGGCATTTAAATGGTCATTGGATAAACATATGGATGATAATGGAATAGTTAGATGGGCATTAGATTGGTTTCACAGGTTGGTGCAATATCGAGGGCTGAAGGACCTGTACTGTGCTGTAATGTTCTATGCACACAAAAAGCTGGACAAATCCAACCCAGCCAATTACCCCCCCATCAGTCTACTCTTGATTAGCATAAAGTGCTGGAAGGTGTCACCAACAGCACTATCAAGCAGCACACTGCTCACAGACACCTAGTTTGCTTTCAGGTAGGGCCCTCAGCTCCTGACCTCATTCCAGTCTTGGTTCAAACATGGACAGAACAATTGAATTCCAAAAGGTGAGTGACAGTGACAACCAATACAGCTTTAATATTATTTGACCAAGTGTGGCATCAAGAAGCACCAACAAATCTGGAATCAAGGAGAATCAGGGAAAACTCTCTGCTGGTTGGAGTCATACCTGGTATAAAGGAAGTTAGTTTGGCTGTTGGAGATCAGTCACCTCAGCTCCAGGACATATCTGCAGGAGTTCCTCAGGCTAGTGTCCTTATCCCAATGGTGGTTCAGTGGTGAGCGCTGCTGTCTCACAGTGCCAGGGACCTGTGTTTGATTCCAGCTTTGGGCAACTGTGTGGAGTTTGCACATTCTCCCAGTGTCTATGTGGGTTTCCTCCTGGTACTCCAGTTTCCTCCCACAATCCAAAGATGTGCAGGTTAGGTGAATTGGCCATGCTAAATTGTCCACAGTGTTCAGAGATGTGTAGATTAGGTGTATTAGTCAGGGGTAAATGTAGAGCAATAGGGTTGGGGAAGGGTATGGGTGGGTTACTCTTCGGAGGGTTGGTGTGGATATTTTGGGCCAAATGGCTTGTTTCCACACTGGAGGGATTCTATTTTCAGCTGCTTAATCAATCAATGACCTTCCCTTCTTCATAAGATCAGAAGTGGGGATGTCCGGTTGCACACCATTTACGACGCCTCAGATACTGAAGCAGTCCACGTCCAGATGCAACAAAATCTGGACAACATCCAGGCTTGGGCTTAAAAATGGCAAGTAACATTCATGTCACACAAGTGCCGGGCAATTATAATCTAGGCACTGTCCCTTGATATTCAATATAGTGTTATCATCAAATCCTCCACTATTAACATCCCGGATCTACTATTTATCATACGTGTAAACACACAAGGGAACTTTATATGAGATTGCACGTCTATTTTTGTTGAGCCTTCCTTTTTCACCACTGATCAGAAACTCAACTGGACTATATAAACACAGTAGCTACAAGTGCAAATTCTAGGAATACAACAGTAATTCACCTCCTTACTTCCCATAAACTATCAAGGTACAAGTCAGGTGTGTGATGGAGTACTCCTCATGCCCAGATGAGTGTAACTCCAACCGGACTCAAGCAGCTTGACACCATCCAAGACAAAGCAGCCAACTTGATTGGCACCATATCCACAAACACCCACTCTTTTCAGCAATGTTCAGTAGCAGCAGTATGTGCTGCCTACAAGATGCACAGCAGAAATTCACCCAAACTCCTTAGACAGCATCTTAAAAACTCACAACCACTTCCATCTAAAAGAACACCACCACCTGCAAGTTCCCCTCCAAGCCACTTATGTTCCTGATTTGGAAATATACCACTGTGTCTTTACTGTCATTGGGTCAAAATCATGAAATTCTCTCCATAACAGAAATATGGATCTACTTAACAGCAGATGCACTGTAGCAGTTCAAGGAACCAGCTCACCACCACATTCTCAAGGGCAACTAGGGATAAGCAACAAATTTTGGCCCAGCCAACAATACATGCCCTATGAGTGTATAAAAGAAAGTAAGGAATAACACATCTAATGGAATAAGTGCTTCAACTTTGAAAGGTATTGTCTAATCAGGTCATAGAAATAGATCCATTGTTCACAAAGGAAAACTGGAAGAATACTAGAAGGCAGATAGGACATGGCACTTGGTGGGACTAGCCGGATTGTAAATTGAAAGGTTGAATTCATTGGGCTGAAAGGCCTCCTCCTGTGCTGTACTACGATTCCAACATTTAAAATGAGTTATGAGATTGAATATATGATATTTAAATTCACTTTAAGTTTGAGCTTACTTTTCCTTCATTCAATAGCAGCAGTATGTTTGAATATTGGTTTCTTCAGATTATAAAATAGCCTCAGTTTAAATAGGGCTGTAGACCTAATTTAAAAAGTAAAGATATTGTCAAAACTGCATCAAGATGCTTCACACATGCAATGAAAAATTGTAAGAGATCTATTCTGACAACCAGGATGCATATTGCATTGAGACCACGCACGAATACTTTACAATGACAAAAGGGGCAGAGCAAAAAAATTGTGTAATTAATGGTGAGTGGTAGTGCTGGAAAGCAACTAACTGTTCAAGGCAGCATGACAGAAATCCAAAAATAGGATATGTGAAACTTCTGCATTCAAGGAGCAGGACCTATTGAATCATTCAACTTACTTTGGCTATGGATGGAATAAATTAAATGCAGGTTAATTGAGGCAATCTAGTATTGATTGGAAATATCTTGTTGACTGTCATATAATATTTAGCTTTTTATAATCCTTTGATGTACAGTTGCGAATCTGCAAATTCAATAAATTTCAGTGAAAATTCAAAAGCAGCATTAAGTGATAGCAGACTTTCAGCAACATGAAACTCATATTCAAGCAAATATAGAAATTTATCTCAAATCACTTCTAGTATGCTTGCAGAATATGAAAGCCTGTTTCTTGTGGTGACCATTAGGAAGCAGATGACTTATACAAAAACAGGAAGAAGTGTGTGTGTGATGAACATGTAATCATCCTGATCACAAGATGAATACTGATGAGGAACGCAATTCTGCCTGTCTTAGTTCATTAGTCCAGAAAGTAAAGGCATAATTCCACCCAACCCTTCTGCTGAGTGTATAAACTTGCTCCTGAGTTACAATTTTCTTCCATTAACTTCCTTCCAAGTCTATTTCTAGTGTTTATAAATCTTAGTGTGAAGAGATTCTGCCTGACAAATTACATGTATTACTATATCTTAAGCTATATCTGTCATATAAGCATGCAATGCCAAACATTGCCAACATGTGGTTGGGTAGACAGCTGCCACTATCCCCTTAACTGACTGGATCTACAGGGTTTGCATGGTCAAAAGTAGTGCAGGAAAACCATCAAGTAGTCTAATTAGAAAAGGCTTTCAAATGTCCATCTGGAGCTTTAGAAGATGGGTGTGAGAACTTCATTGGGCAGCAGGCAAAAATTCAACTTCCTGATGGTGGATTAAACCTTTGCTATGAAGTTCTCAAGAAGCTTTCATCAAAATCACCTTCCCAATCTCCATGGTCACTGATCATGGATAAAAGGTGATATTTTCAGGATGGCAGCCTATAACTAGTCAAGTGCCACAGGGATCAGTGCTGGGGCTACAATTATTTACAAGTCATGATTTAGATGAGGGAAGTGAATGAACTCTCACCAAATTTGTGGATGACACAAAACAAGTGGAAAGGCATGTAATGAGGATGACACAATGAGTCTACAGAGGGATGTAGGCAGGTTAAGTGAGTGGGCAAAAAATTGGAAAATGGAATATAATGTGGGAAAATGTGAGGTTATGCAGCTTGGCAGAAAATAAAAGAATAAAAAAGAGGAGCTGAATATTATTTAAATGGAGAAAGACTGCAGAAAGCTACACCATGAAGGGATTCAGAGGTTCTGGTGTATGAATCACAAAAACTGCCATCCCATTTTAGCGGGTAATAGGAAAGGCAAAATGATTCCTGGTCTTTATTTCAAGAGAATAGAAGGACTATTTCAAAATAATACAGAATAAAACTATACAAGGCATTAGTCAGAACAGATGTGTAATTCTGAGATATGGGGGAAAAAAGTATTCACAGGGAGACTATGCTGGTGTCGGAGGCAGTCCAGAGAAATTCCACTTAGTTGATCTGGGGTAGGGAGGGATTTTCTTAAGAGGAAAGGTTCAGTATGTTGGGCTTGTACTCATTGGAGTTTAGAAGATTGAGAGATCTTATTGAAATCGTCAAATTCTTAGGATGCTTGACAGGGCAGATGCGCAAAGTTTACTTCCCTTTGTGGAAAGTATAGGACCAAAAGGCATAGTCTCAGAGTAATGGGTCACCAATTAAGATGGATGAGGAGGAACTTTTCACTCAGAAGCAAATATGTGGAATTCTTTACTGCAGAGAGCTGTCAAACCTGGCTGTTAGGTAAATTCAAGACTGAGATAGACTGATTGGTAAAGGAGTTGAAAATGTGTTGCTGGTTAAAGCACAGCAGGTCAGGCAGCATCCAAGGAACAGGAAATTCCTGATGAAGGGCTTATGCCCGAAACGTCGAATTTCCTATTCCTTGGATGCTGCCTGACCTGCTGTGCTTTAACCAGCAACACATTTTCAACTGTGATCTCCAGCATCTGCAGACCTCATTTTTTACCTGATTGGTAAAGGATTCTGGATCAGTGATGCTGGAAGAGCACAGCAGTTCAGGCAGCATCCAATGAGCAGTGAAATCGACGTTTCGGGCAAAAGTCCTTCATCTGGAATAAAGGCAGAGAGACTAAAGCGTGGAGAGATAAGCTAGGGAAGGGTGGGGGTGGGGAAAGAGTAGCATAGAGTCACGACATGGTTGAAGAGCTTCAGGGCAGAGGAAATGACCTGGGAGTTGCAGTGGGAGAGGGACTCCCTGAGATTCTTGTAGAGAGAGGAGGAAAACTTCTTCATGGCAGGCATCATTGCAAGAGGATTCACAGTAGGGTTAAAATCAACAAGGTAAAAACAAAATCAAACATAATAGAGATAAGGCAGGGAAGTGAAGTTGAGGATTATCAAACCAGCCATGATCTCATTGTATTACAGGGTAGACTTGATAAGCTTTTGTTGTTACGTCTTATAATCCTCTTTCCCTGTCTTAGGGAACAGTCATTCAACTTCTTGCTTGTTTGTCCTTTAGTAAAATAATTGCTGATCTTCTTAGCTCCACTTCCTAAACTCCAATGCATGTCTGAAACTATTGTTTATCAAGAATAAGGCACAATAGGAAAACTGGTCACGTATATTTCTACTTCTAGTATACTGAGAATATAATTATAGCATGTTGTGCCCTGAGGTGGTTTAACCCCTTGAAATCTCCACATTTTTCTGAGACTTCTCCCAAATCTTCAGTCTCCATTCTTGGCTTCTCCAGAGACAATAAGAAAATAAAAATGCACACAAATACAACTTATGTATTTGATTTTTGATCCTTTTCATTTTTAGTTATCTTCCTCAGGATTAAAAAGAATGGCCAAATGTGGGACAATCATGCAGCCATAAAAACAGCACATTAGAAAGATCTAAATTCAATACCTGAAAATATGTCTAAATTGAAAGTGTCATGAACAATACAATTTTAAACTCCTAACTACATACAAATGCACAAGGGAACATTATATGAGACTACACGTCTATTTTTGTTGAGCCTTCCTTTTTCACCTGTGCACCAGCACATCTGCTGCTGAAACTCTCAACTCATTCTCATCACCTCCAAACTGAATTACTCACCATATATACTTGTGTAAAAGTTGAATTTTTTTGACTATTTTTAAAAGGTTCAATTTATAGGGTCGACTATTACACGAGCACTAGTTTTGAGGGACTGAAATTCATGCTGCAGTTCAAAGTACCATATTATTAGCAGAAGTTGATTTGATTGCGAAACTAATCCCAGGTAAAGAGGAACAACACAATAATTATGGTAAAGGTAATTACCGGATAAAAGCAAGAGAAATAATAATGAATTACTGGTAGTAAATTTTATTTATACATACCGGTACAAAGATTTAATATGTCAAAGATCCATTGAAATCCTGCAAAATCACACTGTTCAACATCACCATGGCCTGATATAATAGCACTCTTAAAATGAAACATGTATCAAATTTATGACCTCATGCATTCCTAATATTTATTCATCCATTTATTTTGCAGCAAGTGTTACTGATTTCTGAGACAAAAATATGGACTAAATCATGTTGGTGATGGCTGTTAGCGTTATATACATAACAGATGTGGGGTTCAATGTATTTACTTTCTTCTCTTGTGGTATTATGTATTGATTCCTGAAGAAGGGCTTATGCCCGAAATGTCGAATCTCCTGTTCCTTGGATGCTGCCTGACCTGCTGCGCTTTTCCAGCAACACATTTTCAGCTCTTATGTATTGTCAGTATTATGTGTTGCAAAGCTTAGATAGTTAGGCTTCCTCTGATTGACATTACTGTGTTCCCACCTTCTCACGCTTTGCAACAAGACTAAAGAATGCTGCAAATGTGCATTGTGTATATAGTTAACAGGGAAGATTAAAATTCTGCTTTGTATTAAATATATACCTTCTGTCTGTCCATATTTGTAATTATTGACTATGTCATAGAGTCACAGAATGCTTTTTTATAAAAAGTGTGGAAGGACACCCTTTGGCCCATTGCATCCATGCCAGTCAAGCATTCATATAATCTAATCCTATTTTCTAGCACTTCGCTGACAGTCTTCATGCTGCATTATTTCAAGTGCTTATCTAAATAGTTCTTAAATATCTTGAGGTTCCAACCTCTGCCACCCTTTCCTGCTCCTGATCTTAATACCATGCCTCCTGTTTACCCACCCTTCTATTTATTTTTTTTGGCAGGGGTTTGGGGAGGGGGGTGTAGTGAGAGGAGGAACATTTCTCTCCATCTCTGCTGTCTATGCCTCTCAGAACTTTCTATACCTCAATCTGGTTTGTGCCAAGAGCCTCTGCAAATATAAAGATAGTGTTGAAGCTTGCTTCTAAGACTAACTAATTTTTATCTTAACTTTCACAGAAGTAAAGTCACCTGCTTATTCGTGCAATTTTTAATAGAGCTTTCTGGAAAATTCCAGCACCAAAATGACTGTTCAATGTAATTAAAGATAGTAACATTATATTGAAACAACATAATACAAACAACGCTTCTCTCATACGAGCAAGGGATACTTAACAAGTGAAAATACAGAAACAAAAACAGAAATTGCTGGAAAAGCTCAGGTCTGGCAGCTTCTGTGGAGAGGTCAGAGTTAATATTTGAGGTACAGTGTCCCTTCCTCAGAACCAATGGTAGCTAGGGGAAAAAAAGTCAGTTTTTTAAATGCAATAGGTAGAGTGGGATAGGGCTTAAAGAGTAAACATAGGTGGAGACAGAACCCAAAGGGAGAGAACAGTTGGACAAAGAAGTGGATAACTGTCAGCCTAGGAGAATGAATAGCTATTAATGGAGACTATTATTGGCTAACAGTGTGAGGGTTGGGGTAAGGACATAAGAAAAGGTGCCATAAATCCTAAAATTGTTGAACTCAATATGGAGTCCAGAAAGTTATAGATTTCACAAGCAGAAAATGAGGTGCTGTTCTTCCACTTTGTGCTGTGTTTCTCTGGAGCACTGCAGCAAACTGGAGACAAAGAAGGTAGCAGGTTGAAGTGGCAGGCAACTGGAAGCTCAGGGTCTCTTTGCAGACAATATGTAGGTTTTTTGTGAAACAGTCACTCAGTCTATGCTTAATTTCCCCCATATTGAGGACAATACATTGTTAAAAATGAATGCAGTAAAATGTTAAATTTCAATAAAAATATCTACAAAAAAAAATGAATGCAGTAGACTAGATTATGCAAAGTGCAGGTAAAGCACTGATTTGCCTGAAAGGTGTGTTTGGGCCTTTGGATGCTGAGGAGGGAGGATGTAAATGGGCAGGTGTTACACCCTTGGCAGGTGCAGGAGGCAAGTGCCTTGGGGAGGTTGTGTGTGTTTGTGTTGTGAGTGAAAAGGGAGTGGACCAAGGTGTTCTGGAGTGAGTGGAACTTGCGGAAGACTGACAAGGGAAGAGAGGGAAATGTGTTTGATGGTGGCACCTTGCTGGAGGTGGTGATGGAAATGGCAACTAATCATCCTCCAGATCTGGATGCTCATAGATAACAGGCAAGGATTATGGGAACCCTATTGCTGTTGTGGAAGGAAGAGAGGGGGCTGCGGGCTGAAGTGCAGGAGATGGGTCAGTCCCAGCTGAGGACCCTGTCAACAATGGTGCTGAGGAATCCAGAGGACACTCCAGAGGTCCCCTTGTCAAAGATGACATCATCAGAACTATGCTACGGATACGGAAGAACTGGGAGAATGGAATAGAGTCTTTACAGGTAGTATGGTGCGAGAACGTATAGTCAAGGTAACTGTGGGGGTTGGTTGATTTGTAGTGTATGCTGGTAGCTTACCTATCCCCATAAATGGAAACAGAGATGTTGAGGAAGGAAAGAGAGGAGTCAGAAATGGACCAGGTGGTGACAGCAGGGTGGAAATTAGAAGTGAAATTGTTAGATTTTCCCAATTCCAGATGAGAGAAGAAAAAAGTACCAAACAGATCATCAATATACCAAAATAAATTTGTCGTTGGGAACCAGAATAGGACCGAACAAGGAAAGTTCCACGTATTCTACAAAGAGACAGCATAACTGCGACCCCATATGGGTATATATGGCTACCTCTTTGACCTGAAAAAAGTGAGAGGCATTAAAAAAAAAGTTGTTCAGGACGAGGACAAGCTTCTTCAATTGTGGGAAGATAGTGTTAGATGGGAACAGATCAGGTGCTTTTTCCAGAAAGAAGCAGACAATCCTGAGACAATTCTGACAGGGAATGTATAAAGGGATTGCATGTCCATGGTAAGAAAAGGTAAGATACAGCCTATGAATTGGAAATTCTGAAACTGACGTAAAGCATCAAAGGAAGCACGGATGTCAGTGGGAAGGGACTCGACAACATGAGAAAAAGAAAAGTCGATTGGAGATAGGAGCAGATGAGTTCTGTGGGACAGGAGCAGGCAGAAACAATGGGTCTGCCATGGTGGTCCGGTTTGTGGATTTTAGGAACTAGACATGCGCCCTGTGGAGTTGGGAGACTATGAGTTTAGAGACAGTGGTAGGGACATCACCAGGTGAAATAAGGTGAGTAACCAAAGTGGACATGATTGGGTCATGGTCCAGGGGAGATAGGAGGTATCTGAGTGCTAGCTCTTGGCCTTGGAAATGTAGAAGTCAGTATGCCAGACAACAACAGCACCACCCTTCTCAGCAGACTTAATTACAAAGTCAGAGTTGGATCTAAGAGCACAGAATGCAGGCAGTTCATAGGGAGACAGTTTAGAACGGGTGGGCAAAGAAATTGAGGCAGGCAGATAAATTGAGGCGGCCAATGTCACATCGGCAGTTTTCAATGTGCAAGTCATTTACAGGTAAAAGGCCAGAGGGACGGTGAGTGTTGGAGATGCATGAAGGATCTGTGGGACAGGGAGAGGACTCTTCTCCAAAGAAATGAGCACAAAGGCGACAGAAGAAGAGTTCAACATTATGGCAGTGCCCACAGAGGGATAAAACTGAGATCTTTGCTGAGTACAGAACGAAAGGTCGGGGGGACAGTGAATGCAGGAGAGGAGGTGGAGGTTGAGAGAGGGGACACAGTTAGAGAGAAGTAGCGAGGAGGAAGGTTCCATGGGCATCCCTGAGTTGTTGCATTTTGTGTTTTTTTAATGCCTGAAAGAAAAAGAAGTAAAGTTTCTTGTTAGCACATTGAATAAACTGGAGGATGAAGTGGAGCTGGGGAGTGGTGCTTCTCTGAGCCAGTGGTGATGTTGGAGAGAGAGAGAGAGAGAGAGAGAGCGAGCGAGAAAGAAATCGACAGTGTGCATATGATTGCACATAGCTTCTCAGAATGCAGTGAGAACAGCTGTCTGTGGAACGTTGAACATCAGAGACTTACCAATGATCCTGGGTGGATTCAAAGCACGAAGAATGAAATTTGAGTTGGAATTCACATGGGGCAAGTCTGAGCCGATGCAATCACTGAGATATTCGTTCTCCTAGGCTGACTGTTATCCACTTCTTTGTCTGTCCAACTGCTCTTCCCTCTCTTTGGGCTCTACCCCTTCCACCCACCCTACCTTCTGTGTAGAAAACAACTTTTTTTATTAGCAACCATCAATGCTGAAGAACAGTCACTGGACCTGAAACGTTAACTCTGATTTTCTCCTCAGAGGTTGTCAGATCTGCTGAGCTTTTCCAGCAATATTTGTTTTTATTTTATTTCCACCATTCCTATTACTTTTAGTTTTATTAATCAAAAATCTAGTATATTTCAATGATTAAGCAGAATTTTGTAAAAAGCAATTTAATTATTGAGTTAATTACCCAGTGGGAGAATCTGGTTCATGTAGCCATCATTTCTAAAATGACATGCATCAGTTATACAGGGGAAGTCTGGACTGGATTTTCATTCAAAAGGTGCAAATATCGAGAGTCAGGAATTCTGGTCAGGGAGGCTTGAATAAATTGGAGGTGAGCCAGCTCCTCTGAAGGCAGGCCCAAGATGGCAAAAGCAGCTGGTAAAAGTCAGCTGTTTACTGGGACATCAGTTCAGTTGGTGTCAGAACTGTTACACTCTTTGGTCCTCATACCAGTCACCCAACCCCTCATGGTCACCCATTTCTTTGTTCTACTTCTGTACACTTTCCGTTATATCATGCCCCTTCATCCTCTTTTCCACTATCCAAAATGCAATTTTTTGGCAAATTTGGTAATGCTTTGAAATGCTCCCAAAACTGATATTATAAGCAAATATGCTTGAAAATCCCACTTGATTAAAAACAAGCTCATTTTATAATCTCAATTAAGTGTCAAAACATTTCCTACCATTTCACAGCTTGAAATCTTGTGTAAATAAACAAATAGGCATTTCAAACTCTTAAAAGAAAGATTATTACAAAAATAATAGAAATGTCAAACAAAGCCAGCACTTGACAAAGATTGCCTGCAGTGCTGAGTTCAATATATACTTAGAATTTCAGCCAAACATTCATAACGAGACCATCTGATGATTTTGTCAGAAGTTTGAACAAATTACTAGGTAATAGTTTCAGCAGATTTAATTTGCCTACAAACCTACCGCTAATTTACTTCCCAATCCGATCAGTCATTTACACATACATTGTTAACAAAGGCCAGTGAGTGAAGTCCCATTTCTCCAAGTTCTGCTATTCGATCTTTAAAAACTTCAAATTCTCTTTTACAGAGAGATCACAAAATCATCCTTCCAGTGGTACTGAAGAGGAGAACCATTGTCAGTTCTATGAGCTGCATTGTTTGACCCTTCCTGGCACCATAGATACAAAGGCAAATATATACACGTGTCAGTTGAAAAAACTATATAGACTGACCAACATCGCAATATTGATCTGATTATAAGCTTATGGAAATGAGTAGTAGTACAAATTTTGTTAGCTAAACAGGTCTGCAAAATGTTTAAATTTATAATGGTGGCTAAAAATAAGTACAGAGAGGGTAAACAAAAAAAAATCAAAATGTTAAAAGAACCCTGGAGTGCAGGTTCATAGTTCCTTGGAAGTACAGTGGCAGGTGGATAATATACTGAAGGTGAATTTGATATGCCTGCCTTTATTGGTCAGTGCATTGAGTATATGAGTTGGGAGGTCACATTGCAGCTCGATAGGATGTTGGTTAGGCCACTGCTGGAATACTGTCTGCAATTTTGGTCTCCCTGCTATAGGTAGGATGTTGTGAAACTTGCAAGGATTCAGAAAAGATTTATAAGGATCTTGCCAGGGTTGGAGGGTTTGAGGTATGGGGGAGGTTGAATAGGCTAGGGCTATTTTCCCTGGCACATTGGAAGCTGAGGAGTGACATTATAGAAGTTTATAAAATCATGAGGAGCAATGGATAGGGTAAATAGACAAGGTCTTTTGCCCTGGTTGGGGGAGCCCAAAACTAGAGAACATAGGTTTAAAATTAGAGGGTAAAAGATTTAAAAGGGATTGAAGGGGTAATTATTTCATGCAGAGGATGGTGCGTGTATGGAATCAGATGCCGGAGGAAGTGGTGGAGGCATTTAAAAAGCATCTGGATGGGTTCATGAATAGGAAAGATTTAGAGGGATATGGACTAAATGCTGGCAAATGCTCTAGATTTATCTAGACCTATCTGGTCAGCATGGACTGAAGGGTCTGTTTCCATGCTGTACATCGCTATGACTCTAAATAAAACCATTGGTACCTTACCACAGAGGATGATGGGAATGTTTCCCTGGAATTTATCTTTGGAAGTGATCCATTCTACATAGATGAACTTAAAAAAAAATCAAAATAATTAAATTCTGCTTCAAATATTCAGCTAACTACCCAGATGACCTCATTAAAAATTACCCCATAATCTGGACCGTGCAGTCAGCATAACCTCAGAGTGCTTACTTGTTAATAACCAATTGCCTTTGATGGCATTACTCCTCCAATATGTCCAGGGACCACAATCTTTGACAGTGCAGCCTATAGTGAGTGTAGTGCCTTTGTACCCTCCTGATCCTGACATCACCTCTCCATTCCTCAGTCACAAACAGAAGTGTTGGCAGTCCCTCATCAATAGTAGTTGAGCGCCATATTTGGAGATGGTCTCCACTATCACGAGCTGCATGAATACCAGAATGCCCCTACACTACCTCATTGATTTCTGCAGATGTACTATACTACAATTGCACCAATGCCCTTACCTAAGCACTATGGACTTTTACACTTTTAGGAATGACTCCTGCTTCTGACTGTTCAGTATTGTACAGCAATCTCTTTTCCTTGGATGTGTTGCTGACCCAATGTATTTGCCATGTGTCACCACCAAAATCTCCAAGGAGTTCTCAATTTTTGCTTTAACTACTTTATTGATGCCTCACCACATTTGGCAGGTTGTTATAACCCTGCTCCACGCCGCCATTAAATTTGTCGGAGTTGAGAAACCAGCATTTTGATTGGTGATGCAAAATTGCTGGCACATTGCCTCTGTATCAGCCTCTGTATCAGCCTCCATTGCAAATAAAAATCCAGCCCATTTTCTGCCTCTGCCAGCTGTTAAAAATAAAATTAGTGTTGAAGATATAAAGCATCTCTGATTATCATTCCTGTTTTTACAAACAGGTGAAAGTTAGCTCAAAGCTCAACAAGTACAATTTTGAAAAATCAACGTATCTTTCCGATATGATTCCCAGAGACTGCCTGTTTTAATTTTTAGAAGTTAGCATCACAACATCAACAGAAAAATCACTGATTTCTCTTTTAAACTTCACTATAACAAATTAAGCTAAATCAATAAACTTGAAACATTGGTTAGAGACAAAAATGCAGCAGATGCTGGAATCTAAAGTAGACAAACAGGAACCTAGAAGAACATAGCAAGCCAGACAGCATCATGAAGTGGAGAAGTCAACATTTTGTGTATTAACCCTTCTTCACAACTAGATGTCAGGATAGGACAAATGACAGATAAAGGGGAGAGGGGATTTAGGATGGGAAGAGTAGCAGAATGACGACATAGTGATGGGTGGACACAGGTAGTGGATACAACCCTTGTTGGTCGATGAGAGGGCTGAATCCAGTTGGTAGCTGGAAGAAGGGATGATGGCAGGATGCATCTTCGATGTAGTCATCAATGTAATGTCAGAAGAGTTGGAGAACAGTACCATACTGAAGAGGGACTGTTCGACATAACCATCAAAGAAGTTGACATTGTTAAGGTCCATGCGAGTGTCCATGGCCACCCCATGGATTTGGAGAAAGTGGGAAGAATTGAAGGAAACATTATTGAAGGTGAGGACTAATTCAACGAGGCAGAGGAGAGTGCTGTTGGGTGGAGACTGTTGGAGAGGAAAAAGGCCTGCAGGACATCACTGTGGAGAACATGAATTCTCTAATTTCAAATTATCTTCTCACTGATCCCCCAGCTCTATTTCCAGCCCCACCTCCTCCTTTCCATTCCACCTGCCAACCCTTCCTTCCAGCTACCAACCAATTCATCCCTCCTACACTACCTGTGTCCACCTATTACTACCACACTATTTTGTAATTCTCCCCACCTCAACCGTTCCCTCTCTTTATCTGTAGCTCATCCTACCCTCATCTTCAGTCCTGAAGCCAAAACATTAACTTCTCCACCTTCTGATGCTGCCTGACTTGTTGTGTTTTTCTATTTTTCTAAACTCCAAACATTATTGGCATATGATATTTCAAACGAAAAGGCAAGTATCATTTGAAATAAATGTATACAAACATTTGCCTCACGTAGTACAAGTACCCAAATCATTACCGAAACAAATGTGCAACCTCAGTCTTTCCAACTTAACCTCTTGTTAAGGAACTCTTACTTCCCACTTAAAGAATTTGGCCCTTAAGTCACTTTTGGAAAAGCATCCCGTGCAGAACCCAAAGCTAGACTCTCAACAATATTTTCAGAAAATACCTTCTTTGAAGCTTTTAAAAAGGCTGATTGGCTCTAACAAAACTGAAACAGCAATATATTTTGTCCATTCCACATGCTCTCTCCCTGTCTTTCCCACTCTTGTCCTTTCCAACTATACAACACAGTAACACAGTCTGTGCTCCTTTATCAAAGTCTTCTTCTTTCAGAAAAGTTCATTTTCAGACCTGTTGTAATGTGAAAACCAATTAACTTACTATTTACCCTTTGCTTTTAAACTTTTATCCCTGCAGCAATCACAAACCACAAGGGTATTTCTTGGGATATGAAATGCTAGCTACTTAGTCCAATTACATCTTTTTTAGAATAGTTCCCAGTTTCACTTTGAAATTAAAAGGGGCTTTTTCCAAAAGAAAATACAAACTTTCCTCTAAAGAACAGAGTCAACACATTGTCAGCTCCATATGTTTTCTTCAGTTTATGGAACATAAGACTACAGCCACAACCATGTAAATGATGTCAGTTTCCTCTCATGTATTTAATATTAAAGAAGAGTATTGAGTATAAACTTAATCTAAAAATTCTGAAATTTGTCCTTGATATTCAAAACTACATGCATACAAATTATTGAAATCCAAAAATAAATTGATACAGTTGATGATCTGGTATCGATGTATCCTGGCCAATAGTTGCACATGGTTACAATACAAAATCCAAATTCAGAATCACAATTTAGCCAAAATAAACCTCTTCGCTTTTTGCATCTCATCAGTTGTCTTGGAAATAGTGGGATTGATGTTACTTTAAATTATTTTATTGAATCAGTCTGAAGTGTAAAATGTCATTCCTTTTGGATTCGAGCTAATTACAATACAACTTATTACTTTCATGAAATATAATTCATAAATTATTTCTAGCTGCATGGTTTGCAAATAATTATTTTTCTGCTAACTAAAGATTAGTAAGGAAAATATAGTCACAATGCCAATTTATCAAGTATCGTGGGTGCAAATTCATAGACAGCAGGGATTAATTATTAATTATTTTGTGCATAGAATAGGAAATATATGCAAACCAAAAATTGTAATAAGCATAAATTACAAATGCTTCACTCTTATTAGCACGTCATTGATTGCGTACTTACGTTTCAACTCAGACCTGAAACCATAATCTTATAAATCAGAAAACAGAGCAAAAATAATTTAGTCAAACTGATGACATCAGTTCTGACAAATTGTTGCTGATATGAGGATTTCCTGATTGTACGTGAAGAGAGAATAATAATCACCACATTGTAATTCTTGTGCACAACGTAAGAGCAATATAGGACTCCATCTTGAGCAACCTGGACTAGGAGATTAATTTGAGAAATATCATAAACACAGAAAATCAAAGCAACAAAGCAAGACAGATCAAACAAGTACATATCAATCCAGAGCAAAGAATTTTAGCCCTAACTTAGCAGCTAATTTTCTCATAAACAGAATCAGATATTTATAGCACAGAAGCCACTCTTGCTCATTGCATCTGTGCAAGATGAGAAAGAGCTATCCAACCTAATCTAATTTTCCAGCAGCTGAACTACAGTCTTGTGGGTCACAGCAAGTCCACATCCAGATATTTGCTAATTGCAATCAAGGTTTCTTCCTCAACTCCTCATTCAGAGAGTGACTATCACCGTCAGGCTGATGTGATCTTTCCCAATTTCTCACTAATAAAGATTTAAATTCTTAAATATATTCACACTGGTTATTGACCTCTCCTTAAGAGAAATTGATCCTTTCTATAGGCCCCTCATAATTCTATCCACCACAAGTGTAAAAAATCTACATTTCTATTTAATTGCCTCTATTCCAAAGATACCATCTCAGTCTGTTCAATCTTTCCTAACAACTAAAAAAAGTTTCCAACCTAGCAACAGTAAGTCAATCTTTCCTGGAATACTGTTCTCAGAATTGCATGCAGAACTCCAGTTGTGATCGAACTAATATTTTTTACATATTTAAAGTGTAATCTCCCAGCGCAGAAATGTATGCCTCCGCTAATAAAAAAAATCCCACTTCTTAAGCACCTTATCACCCTTTTCTACTGCCTTCAATCAAGAGGTAGATGCTCATTTCGTTTCACTTCTCAGGAGTGGGGATCATGGATCAGAGGGTCAAAATCAAGAGTGGGGAATGGCTTTCAAATGCCAATCACTTGCCACCTATATTGCCTCCAACTGTCCCAAGGTTAAAGCAATGGAGCCTCCCCTCCCTAATCCATCAGGCACGTTGCCCTGGGTACCAATACAAAGCAATATCACTTATACATCTCAACATGACATCCTGAATTGCTTTGCATGGACTTCGATTCTGTCAGTCTGCTCTGGACAGATCCTCAGAAAGACATTAATTCTACAACTAGAAACAATACATGTTATCAAGATGAAATATGTGTGGTTCTCAAGCTGATTTTTGTATTTTAGCTCCTTGTATGACAGGGGTGAGTGGATACTGTCTATGGCTACTTTGATGTGACAATAACTTCCATTTCTCAATTATATTACCTAATGGTACTTATCTGGTGTCATTGTTGTAAGGTCCTGAATTTTTTTTTGTTAATTATGTCAGTCTTGTTGCAGGCAACATGAAAAATTACAAAACAGTATATTAAGTACTTGAAACTTTATCATTGAAGGTGTCTCCTGGGTTACCAGTTGAGATTGTCGTCCCACAGCACAAAATAAGGACTGCTTGATGTTTGAACAAAAAGACCACGTTGAATGTTGGTTTAAAACACTCCAAAACATTGGGAAGTGAAGGC
This sequence comes from Hemiscyllium ocellatum, assembly GCF_020745735.1. Taxonomy (NCBI): domain Eukaryota; kingdom Metazoa; phylum Chordata; class Chondrichthyes; order Orectolobiformes; family Hemiscylliidae; genus Hemiscyllium; species Hemiscyllium ocellatum. The sequence continues at coordinate 66,994,001 of NC_083407.1, forward strand.
CCTTATGTGGGTTAATTGACTTAAGAGCCTTAATTATGTGGCAAGACACAAAAGTCCCCAGTGGACCATCTGACACAGTACTTAGGTGGCAAGAAGAGGGTGAGTATCTCAGGGACAAATCTTCAAATAATTTCCCCTTCTCACACATCCAGGAAGGGAAATATTTCTCTCTTTGTTTTGACTCAAAAAGATCAGAGCTCTCAAACAGAGGATTTGTCGCAATTGATTTATTTGCATCCATGTAGAGAATTTAAATGTGTTTTTAGACTTGAGTGACTAACTGGATAGACTGCTGCAGATGCAGTCTGAACGGGGCATTATACAGTTTCAACTTTATACTTGCCAGCTTTTACATCACTAATTCAATTTCAGCATTCCATTTGCTTTGATTAACATCGTTGTGCATCAACTAAAAATGTTAAGTTTAATGAGTTATATCAGAAAGTGTTCTCAACATCAGCTATGGTCAGTTACAAAATATTCAGAGGGATTCACATTGTTCTTTCTTTCTGATTAAAGTTTCCTATTAATCTTAACATAAAATTGACTTTAAAAATACACAAGCCTTTCTCTACAACCACAGCAAAATGAATAATAGCAGGGCAGATTTTGCTGTATATACTGTGAAGTTTATTCCTGTAACTTTCTGCCCAAAACATCCTTCCCCACTTAAGTTGCTGTTAATGTGAGCCAGTTATGTCGCAAGACAAGGCTACTGGAATCTCAGTAAAACATGCCAACTAACAGGGTATTTCCAATCTAAGTGAGGCACTGGGAAACAACCTTGGAGGCATGGATATTGTGGGTTTGGAAAGTACAATTGAAGAAGCCTCGGTGAATTGTTGTAGTGAGTTTGTAGATGGTACACAATGCTGCCACCGTAAGGCACTGGTGGAGGGAGTGAATGTTTAAGACGGTGAATGAGGTGTCAATCCAGCAGACTACATGGTCCAGATGGTGTCAAGTTTTCCAAATATTGGGATTGCACGCATCTCAGCAAGTGAAAACATTCATCACACTCTTGACTTGTTCCTTAGACAAGCTCTGGGCAAACAGGAGGTGAGTTACTTGCCACAGAGTTCCTAAAGTCTGAGCTGTTCTTTTAGCCATTGTATTCATATGGCTGACTCAATTCAGTTTCTTGTCAATTGCAAACCTGCAAGATACAGAAAGTCAGGGATGCCACAAAAGTGGTCATATCCAATGTTTAGCAGAAACTCTTTTCTTTACAATATTCTTCCATGGGATTGGGCATTGATGGTAAGGCCGGCATTTATTCTTGATTCTAATTTCCCATAATGGAAATAGTTATTGTCTAGCACTTATGAGAAAGTTTGTAGGCTTATGTGTGACACATTTGTTACAGGTTATGCAGGAAAGTACATGACCAGCAGGGCGGGGGTGTAGCATTTGTTCAGAAGAATTTGGGGACGTCTGTTCTTAGTGTCAATGGATCTGTGTAAATAAGGTGTTAACATTTGTTCACTTGTGGAATGTGCAGTAGTACTTCCTTCTCACACCAGGGGCTAGAAGATTGCACATATTTCACAGTTGGTGTCAGATAATTAAATTTCTGGCTTATATTGAAGACTCTTCACAAAACTCATACTCAATAGGAAAAGAACTTGTAATTTAATAAGCCGAGTGGAATATGCATGTAATCGAATAATCCTGATACATTTGTATATACACCACACTAAGCAGATTTGAACTTATGAAGCTCAGCTCCCTAATCTGGACTGTTCTGGAAGGTGAATGTCTCGTTACCCTTACAAGCTAGGAAAACACAAAAACTGAAACTGAGATAGTAAGAAAGTTGGAAGACTCATGATGTACTAGCCACAGCAATTGACCATTTGGCCTGGCTTGATTAAGGTTTCCCACTTTGTTGTGCATGTAGCTTCATTAGTCAAGTGTACTTGGACTTGTCAATGAGTTTCTCTTCCTCTGCAAACTTTTGCCATTTTATTGTTGCTTATCTGTGGCGTTTTTGTAATTTTAATACCAAATTCTGTAAAGACAGCTTGTTTGCAACAATAAGAGGAGTAGCCCGAGAGAGCTCTTAGGGGTAAGAGCTGGCACCGCTACTCTGCTGATGGTTTTAGAACCTTAGCTCAAGCCTGGCTTGTAGGCATCTTTGTTATAGTATAATTGGAAAATAAAGGTAATAATTTAAACTAACCTGTTTGAGAGAGTTTTATATTTGAGACTACCACAAATTATGATCTCTGGGACGAACCACAAGAAACTTACAGATCAAGTCCATCAGGGATTCCCTGAGTCGTCTCGAATAGGTACTTTAACACTTGTGTGATGCAAATGTTGTTCGCTACTTATCAGCCCAATCCTGAATGTTGTCCTGGCCTTGCTGCACCTAATCATGGGCTGCATTATTAAGTGAGGATGGCAAATGGTGAACATTACACAGTCATCAGCTAACATTCCCACATTTGACTTTACGATGGAGGGAAGGTCATTGATGAAGCAGCTGAAGATGGTTGGATTGAGGATACTACTTGAGGAATTAGGATTAGTGGTGCAGTGGTAGTATCCTTACCTCTGAATCAGGAGGCCCAAGTACAAGACCTATCTGATCCTTGTACTGGTTGATTAGAAAATATCTAACCTGAAGAATTCTTGCCGTGATGTCCTGGAAAAAGTAATTGACCTCCAACAAGAAAAATCTTCTTGCTTTGTCCCATGTATGATCTTAAATGTTTGACTAGAGAATATTCCCCGTGACTCCAGTTTTGCTGGGGCTCTTTGATGCTCTACTTGGTCAAATACTGCTTTGATGTCAAGGCCAGTCACTCTCACCTCACCACATATACATGTTAACATAAATAATAAGTAAGGGGTAAAAAATGAGGTCTGTAGATGCTGGAGATCACAGCTGAAAATGTGTTGCTGGTTAAAGCACAGCAGGTTAGGCAGCATCCAAGGAATAGGAAATTCGATGTTTCGGGCATAAGCCCTTCATCAGGAATGATCTCATTCCTGATGAAGGGCTTATGCCCGAAACGTCGAATTTCCTATTCCTTGGATGCTGCCTAACCTGCTGTGCTTTAACCAGCAACACATTTTCAGCATAAATAATAAGTACTTGATATTAATATATAGTGATGGGATTAAGACTTCTGTTTGTCAAAATATCTTGGTGTCAACATGAAGGGAAGAGAAATGTACAAATATTTAACCTGCCTACTTCGGCATTAGGAGAACTGTCTGTTGTGTCAGTGTCTGAAAGAAGCTGTGCATTCAGACAAATCGCCATCATTAGTACATGAGTGTATATGCTAGCCTTTACAAAATACAACCATCCTCGTCCAATCATATCTACACTCTTAAAATAATTCTACAATAAGCATGCATTTTGTGACACACTTACGTATTCAAGTTGAAAGTTGTAGAGTTTTAAAACTTTTTTTATTAAAGGTTGTGTGAAATTAAATGTGCAAGTCTTACAAAGAGGTGATTGTTTCAAAACTGGGGGCAGAACTGGCAAAATGTGAACTGAGCTGAAATGACCTCACAAACATACATTAATAATAGCCAGAAAAAGAACAGCAAATCTAATGAGCTTGAGTTATTCAGTCATGTTGCAAATAAAGCAATGTGACTCAATTCTCCTGATCTGCCAGCAACTATGTGATATCCTAGATTTACCAAAAACAAATTTAAAATAAAACGTTAAGGCAATTTGAAGCAAAACAAATTGCAAGAATTTTGCAAGAAAGCTGGAAAATCAAAGACCATGATGTTCACATACATAAATACTATGAAGAAGGTGAATGGACAAGTTATAAGGCTGTTTCATTTTTTATAAAAATGCTTGATTTCCTAAATGGAGGAGGAAAACATAAATGCAAATAAGTTATGCCAAATGTTTATAATTCAGCTGGTGTTTTGACAACATCTGGACACCACATAATATCAAGAGAGCAATGTTAGAGAGATTAGATATGATACACACTGTTTATTAAAACAGTATCTGGTAGTGGTAGAGGGGTTTCAATTATGAGAAAACATGAGAAACATTGAGGCTGGTCTCCTAACAGTACAGACAATTAAAGAGAAATTTAATGGAAGAGTTCATTATTGTGAAGAGTTTTGATACAGTAAATGGGTTTACACTGGGTAGAGGGGTTCACTAACCAAAAATACAGAGATTTACAATAATGGATAATGGAGCCATAATGAATGATTCATAATTTTATTCGATAAAACGTTATGAGTCAGAACACACCACACAAAGGTGATGGAAGCAGATTCAGAAGTAATTTTCACAACTGAACTGGATAAATACTTGAAACTTAAACATGCTCAGCAATATGAAGAAAGAGGTGTCAGACTAATTGGATAGCGGTTTAAAATGGCACAATGAGCCAAATGGTATTCCTCTGTGCTTTAAGATTTCCTGGTCCTAATACATTTCTGTTATCCGTGAATGCTATTAAAATTGAGTTAAAGTAAACTATTCTGACCATAAATCCTGATGTTAACTTCCCACTTGCCTTTTATACCTAGTAATTTCAGTCCTTCAGGAGGACATTGGCTCATTTCGATCATTTGTAGTCTTTCAGCACCTATCCTGTGAGTCGAGGTAATTCAGGATTGTTGACATCCAGCTTGGTTAAATAATTGTGTAATTTGTATCCTTCATTTCCACTTATTTATCTAACTTAAAATATTTCGCACCTTACTTGACATTAAATTCATGTTCTCTAACTCGCACATCATTCTAATTTCCTATGGTCTGTTCACCATCTACAAAACTCAAGTCAGAAGTATGAGATGCATTCAGTTGAAACACTCAATGAGTTCGACACCATATAGGACACGCCATTCACCATGTTAAACATTCACTCCCTCCACCAGTAACACAATGATAGTGACAGCATTGTGTACCATCTATAAACTCATTTCAGCAACTCACCAAGGCTTCAATTTAAAATTCTAAATCCACAATATCTTGCTCCTTTAATGACAAGATTATTTCCCAATGCTTCAGTTAAATTGTTGAAGGAAATACCCTGTTAGTTGCCTCGTTTATTCAGGTTCCAGAAGCCCTGTTTCCCTTCCTGCCATGTAACCAGTTCAAATTTACAACAACATAAGTGAAGAAGAATTCATGGGAGCATTATTACTCGAAGGTTTATCTTCAAGTTCACTCATCATTCTGAACTGGAACTACATTTCCCATCCTTTACTGACCTCCCATCCTAACAACACTGTATATGCATCTATATTACATGAACTGCAGCAGTTTATGTAGGCAGCCCATCACTACCTTCTCAAGAAGAATTAGGAATGGAGTTGGGGGACAATAAATGTTAGCCCAACCAGTGATGCTCACATGCCTGAAAGAATATACCACAATTTGGAACATTTTATATGTCTCTGGCGCATTAAGGAGCTTACTTCATTACTACCTGCTTCGATAGGTCTTCATCTTCACATTTATTTGTCTGTAAACGGAACCCAAAGAGAGTCATAGTGCATACATTGTTGTTGCTTTGTCTTTGGATTGTCATCTATGTAATTAACCAAGACTCTGTGAGATGGTGGATGTATTTGAGAAAATTCTGAAATATCAGGTGAGGATTTGAAAGAAAGCTGTTATCGGTGCTTTTTAAGGAAAAACTGCATTTTCTCTTAAGAGCCACGCTTACAGCAAGGAGGTTCAGGAAGCAAATTGTTCACTTGGACTTAAGTCTTTGATAAGCTTCTACATGGTAAATTAATTAATAAAAAGGTTAGATTACATGGGATTCTGGGTGAGCTTGCCAAATAGATTGGTGGTAGGAGATAGAGGATAATAGTGAAAGATGGTTTTAGGACCGGAGGCTGGTGACCAATGGTGTTCCACAGGGATTGGTACTGAGACCACATTTGTTTGTCACTTACATAAAATGACTTGGATGAGAATTTAGAAGGCATGATTAGTAAATTTGTGGATGACACCAAAATTGATGGTATGGTGGATAGTGAAAAAGGTTATCTAAGGTTACAAAGAGATCCGGATCTATTGGGTCTATGTGCTGAGGAGTGCCAAATGGAGTTTAATTTGGATAAATAAGGTATTGCATTTTGGTAAAACAAACAACAGCAGGATTATAGAATTAATGGTAGGGCCCTGGGTTGTTGTTTTTACCTCTCTGTTCTGCAATGACTGCAGATGCTGGAAACCAGGGTCTAGATTAGAGTGGTGCTGGAAAACACAGCAGTTCGGGCAACAGCCAAGGAGCAGGATAATCGACGTTTCGGGCAAAAGCCCTTCAGCAGAACAGAGAGACCCAGCGGCTCAGGTAATTCTTTAAAACTTTGGGTCACAGGAGGATAAGAAAGCTTTTAGAACGCTTGCCTTCATTGCTTAGACCTTTGCATATAAGACTTGGGACATCACAAATGAAGTCGTCCAGGGCATTGGTGAGGTCTCGAGTGCTGTGTGCAGTTCTGGTCATCCTGTCGGAAGGATATTATTAAATTTGGAAAGGTTCAAAGAAGATGTACCACAATGTTACCAGGAATGGAGGGTTTGAGTTATAAATATAGCTTGGGACTTTTTTCACTGAAGTGTAGGAAATTGAATGGTGACCTTATAGAGATTTATAAAATCATGAGGGGCATAGACAGGGTGAATGGAAAAGGTCTTTTTTCTAAGGTGGGGCAGTTCAAAACTAGGGAACATATTTTTAAGGTGAGAGAAGAAAGATTTAAAAAGGACACAAAAGGCAGCTTTTCTTTTAAAATAACAGAGTGGTTAGTGTTTGGAATGAACTGCATGAGGAAATGGTGGACGCAGATACAGTTGAAACATTTAAAAGACATTTGGATAAGTACATGAATAGGAAAGGTTTGCAGGAATGTGGGCCAAATACAGGCAGGTAGGACAATTTTAGTTTGGAAACATCCAACTCAGTATCCTTTTTCTGATTTCACCCTAAACCTTTGATCCCTTGAGCCTTCAGAATTATATTGATCTCTTTCCTGAAAGCATTCAAAGGTTTGGCCTCAACCATTTTCTGTGGCAGAGAATTCCAAATGATCACCACTCTCTGGATGAAGGGATTTCTCATCTCAGTCCTAAACAGCCCATTCCATATACTTAGACCATGTCTTCCAGAATTGGGATCAATCTTCCAGAATTTATCCTGTATGGTCCTGTTAGAATTTTATAGGTTTCCATGGGATCCTCTCATTCTTCTAAAAACTTTAGTGAATATAATCGTAACTGATTTAGCCTCTCTTCATATGTCAGTCTTGCCATTCCCAGAAATCAGTCTGGTAAACCTTCTATTTTCTCCCTCCATAGTTAGAATATCATTCCTCAGATAAGGAGACTAAAACTACACACAATACTCCAGGTTAGCTCACTGTATGATTACAAGAAGACACCCTTTCTCGTGTACTTGAATCCTCTCACTATGAACGTCGACATACCATTTTGCCTTCTTCACTGCTTGCTGCACTTGCATGCCTACTTTCAGTAATCATTGTACAAGTACACCAAGGTTTTATTGCATGTCCCTCTTTCCCAAGCTATTTTCCTATGGCAATAACAATTTGCCTTCTTGTTTTTGCTACCATTCTGAATAACCTCACATTTATCCACACTATACTTCCTTTGCCATGCATATGCCTACCCACTCAACTTGTCCAAATCATGCAGAGGCATCTCTGCATCCTCCTCACAGTTCATCCTCCCATCCAGCTTAGTGTTGCCTGTAAACTGGGTGATGGTACAATTAGTTCCCTCATCTAAATTATTCACATATATTGTGAATAGCTGGGGTCTAACAGCTGATCCCTGTGGTACCCTACTAGTCACTTGTTGCCACTCAAAAAAAGAATTATTTATTTCCACTTTGTTCACTGTTTGCCTGCTACCCAGGTCAGTAACTACCCCTAAACCCACGTAGCTTAATTTTACATGCTAATCTTAAGTGAGACCTTATCAAAAACCTTCTGAGAGTCTAAGTAAAGGCTTTCCCTTATCAACTCTACTAGTTACATCCTTGAAAAATTTCACTTGAGCTATGAAGCATGATTTCCCTTTCATGAATCCACACTGATTCTGTCCAATCTCGTCACAGTTTTCCACATGCTCTGCTATTAAACTTTAATGGACTCTAGCATTTTCTCTGCATTATCAACAATAAGCAGGTAGGGCGATACTACAAAAAATAAAGATTAGCACAATTTAGCCTCATAAATGTCAACTGTAAGCCATAGTTAACTTGTTAAACAAAGAGGCTAACTTCAATGAATACTTGTTTTGAAAATGAACTACAGTTTTCATTATTGAATGTATTTGCAAACCATGTAAAACTTTCCTTTTCGAAACACCTAATGGCCCTATGCACTTTTCAGGGGTGTTTTGATAACATCCCTAAAAAAGTGATTTCAAGGAAATTGAAAATCACACGGTTAACAGTGGGTCTGAAATCTGGATTCCAATGCAGCGTATATGCCTAAGAAAACTTGAGTTTGTGCCATTTTAATTCATGACAAGGTAGTACAGACTGCACATAGAACTGTCTCTCAGATCGGTTTAAGAATTTAATCTGACAAAGTCAAAGAAGGGGACTAATTTGTAACACTGAATCCAAACTGTTACAGTGCAGGCCACTTTAAGACACCTTCTTGTACAGGGTGAAAACAGAGGTTCATTGTGCATCCAACTGCTGTCATACCTCAAGTGGGAGTATTAAATCAGACTTTATAATAACTACTTTGACTGGACACAATCAAACAAGTAATGCAATGAACAACGTAGCATTGTCTAATACAAATAAAATCTCACCCAAGGAAATGTTTCTTCAATGCTTAATCTTTAAATCGGGAAAATAGAATCAATTACAGGCTGATCTTTATATGGCTCCCATCTTGAATATCAAGAGACAGCTGACACTATCATTTTTACAGTCTCTTTAAAAAAGAAAAAAGCAACATCAGGCAAAAATCAAAGCTAAACTGGTTTGACACTGCAAAAGAGGGGAGAATTGTGTAAGTAAAGACAGTAAATTGTTTTACTCAGTCAGAGTTATAAAGCACAGAAACAGACCCTTCGGTCCAACTCATCCATGCCAACTATATATCCTAAGCTGATCTAGTACCATTCACTAGCGTTTGGCCCATATCCCTCTAAACCCTTTCTATTCATGTAGCCATCCAGATGACTTTTAAATGTTTTAATTGTACCATCTTCCACCACTTCCTCAAGCGGCTCATTCCATACAAGCTCTGTGTGAAAACGTTTCCCTCATGTCCTTTTTTTCCCCTCGCATCTTAAACCTCTAGTTTTGGGCTCACCTACTCTGGGAAAAAGATCTTGGCTATTCACCCTATCCATGCCCTTTAGGTTTTATAAATCTCTACAAGGTCACCTCTCAGCCTCCGATGTTCCAGGGAAAAGTGCTCCAGCCTATTCAGCCTCTCCTTATAGCTCAAACCCTCCAATTCCAGCAACATCCTTATAAATCTTTTCTGACCCCTTTCAGTTTAAACAACATCTTTCCTATATCAGGGAGACTGGAACTGCATGCAGTATAGTGTCCTGTACAGCTGCAAAATGACATCCCAGCAGACTATACTTAACATGACCAATGAAGGCAAATGTTCCAAATGCCTTCACCACCACCCTGTCTACTTGTGACTCCAATTTCAAGGAACTTGTGCACCTACACCCCTCGGTTTCTACCATGTACTATTGGTATAAATCCTGCCCTGCTTGCCTTGCTGAAATGCAACACCTCATGTGAAGGAATTGGTTTAGCTCAGTTGGCTGGACTGTTGGTTTGCACAGCAGTGTGATAACGACAGCATGGGTTCAATTCCCACCACTGGTATTGAGGTTACAATGAAGTACTCTCCTCAACCTCTTCCCTTGCCTGAAGTCTGCTGGTCCTCAGGTTAAATCACCACCAGCCACTTCCCTCTCTAATGAGACAGCAGTCCCTATGGTCTGGTAAGACTATGGCAACACAAAAATACCTCACATTATTTAAACTAAACAATCTGCCACTCCTCAGCCCATTTGCCCAAATGATCAAGGTCCCATTGTACTCAGAGCTAAGCTTCTTCACTCTCTGCTATACCACTAATTTTGGTGTCATCTGTTAACTTACTAACCATATCTCCTATATTCACATCCAAATCATTTATATAAATGAAGAAAAGCAATGGACCCAGCAACGATCCTAGCAGTACACCACTGATCACAAGCCTCCAGTCCGAAAAACAATCCTCTACCACAACCCTCTGTCTCCTACATTCAAACCAATTTTGTATCCAACAGGTTTTTTGTTGGGCAAGTCTAATGTTACATAAATCAGTGTAGCTAGGACATTCATTTAACCTTAATACTCAAATGTTAGTGCCTCAATGCCACAAGATAAGGAAGACTGCAAATTTACTGAATATGCAAATTATATTAAAGGTTAATCTATCATAAATAACAAGAAACAAAACATTGAAATCGTTCCAGATAAGCTTGCCTTTTTAAGTAGTTTCCTAAGAAATGTTTAAACTTTGACAATCATTTGTTTTAATGTGAGCAAAGTTCTGTGCAGTTCACACATATGCGTTTAATGCAATGTGCTTTTGTAGAATAAATAGGCAGTGTCCTGGCACAGATTACCATTGAACTGAAGCCCGAATAGCAAAAGCAGGGGGTTTAGTGGTTATATTGGGGGTGGGGGAACCTGGGCTACATCTGAAAGATAACGGTAGTGTTAGGAAGGGCGAGGGGGCGGGTAGTATATAAAGGAAGACAGGACGTATTCAAACGTCGCACTCAAATGGTAGAGATTATCAAAGTTCTCTCGCAGTCGAGCGCCCATGTCTGCACAAAGTCAAAAATTACGATTTGGGAACGTTCAAATTACAATAAATGTTTACTCCCTAATGTACAGAGCAAAACAGACAGCATATGAAAGGAACAGATGTCTAAAAGGACTAGAATTCCCCTTCAGAAACAACTGAGCTAATAGACATTTGCTGAATTTGACAACTGCATTGCTAGAGCTACAGCCTGTCATTAAATGATGCAATCAGCACAAGTTGAATTAAAGCCTCAGGAAACAGCCATTGTCCCCACTGTGTTGTGTGTGTCTTCCCCCTCCCCCGAGCTGAGCAGATTCTCAAAAATCCTCCTTCCTACCTCCCGCAACTGCAGAGAAAACAAACTGTTGATGTTCGGCGAGCCGTGCTGACATCTGTAACGGGAGACTTCCGCAGACGCTCAGTAAGAAGCCACACCTAGAACGGATCTGACAAGAGGCGGAAAGTTCTCGGCTGCTTCCCAGCTGAGTGTCAGTGGGCAGAGCCCCCGGTTCCCAGCCGCTCCTGCACTCACCGTCAGCTCAGCCCCGGGCAGCGGTCTGCTCCCTGCGGTCACAGCGGGAAGAGAGGGGGAAGCTCGGGCATTTCTTATTGAAACTTGAGCAGAGCCATTGCCCAAAGTTGGGAGTGTGGATCCGGGTCTCTCGTCAGTGATGTAATGTTTGCAGCTGGCTGGATCGGGGACACTTAAAAAAAAACTGGGCAGCAACAACAACTACAAAAAAAAACACAATAACACTGAAGTGCAGCCGAGTTGGAGCCTGCCCTCCCCAGGGGAGGGAGCGAGCAAGTGTCCTCGGTGCAGCTTCTCGCGGTGCCCGGGGCGGGGGAAGCTGCGCGTGCCGTGGGGGCGCGAGTGTGTCTCCACCACAGGAATGCTGGCCACGAGGGCAAGTCTGCTCCAGCAGCCTGAGCTTGCCAAACTCCCAACAGTGCAGTCCTCAAGCACAGAACCTGCAGCTTTTCAAACTCAAAATTCCTGAGCGCTAACCCTAACCTTGCCCTTTACCTTTCCTCGGCGGCTGCCCGTGAATGGAGAACTTTGCTGCCTAAGGCTTGCGTGATGTGTGGGCGCCGGTATTTGACTGGGGTGTAACAAGGTTAAAAATCACACAACGCCAGGTTATATGTAGTCGAACAGGTTTATTTGGAAGCACTAGCTTTCTGAGCGCTCCTTCATCAGCTGGAGAAGTCAAAGTTTCCTGCTTCAAGAAAGATTATACCTGAAACTAAAATGTTGACTTCTCCACCTCCTACTGCTGCTTGGTTTGCTGTGTTCTTCCAGTCCCCTGCTTGTCTACTTTGGATTCCAGCATCTGCAGGGTTTTTTGTGTCTCTCTGGAGGCAATACAGCACCTACTGTTCTTATTTGCTTTACTATTGGGATGTGGGCACCTGATGAAGGAGCAGCGCTCCAAATGCTAGTGCTTCCAAATAAAGCTGTTGGACTATAACCTGGCGTTGTGTGGTATTTAAATTTTGCATGACCTCCTGTAAGTGTTTTCTAATATAAATTCCAGAGCACTCATGTTTATTGTGGTGACAACTTTACCAAACTTGCCCCCCCCAACCCCACATGTACTCTCACTACCATACTTCCAATGTAGACCTATTCAGCACCATTATTGTCCAGTTATCATCACTGCAGCATGACAGGTTTACATTGTAAATGTGAATCAAGAAATTTCTGACGACAACTAAAACAAGGACCAGACATATTCTGAAGAAAATTACAATGGGGCCTGCATGGGTCTCATAATTTTCAGCCGCTTCCTTGGTGAATCTTGGAACATAGAACATTACAGTGCAGTACAGACCCTTCATCCCTCAATGTTGCGCCAAGCTGTGAAACTAATCTGATGGCCATCTAACCGCACTGTTCCATTATTATCCATATGTATGTCCAATGCCCATTTAAATGCCCATAACAGTGAGTTTACTACTGTTACATGCAGGCCATTCCACGCCCCTACTACTCTCTGAGTAAAGTAACTATCTCTGATATCTGTCCTTAAACTATCACCCTAAATCTAAAGCTATGTCCCTCATGTTGGCCTTCACTGTCCGAAGAAAAAGACTTTTACTGTCCACCCTATCTAACACTCTGATTATCTTATACGTCTCAATTAAGTCACCTCTCAACCTTCTTCTCTCCACTGAAAACAGCCTTGATTCCCTCAGACTTTTCTCATAAGACCTTTCTTTCATTCCAGACAACATCCTCATAAATCTTCTCTGAACCCTTTCCAAAGCTTCCACATCCTTTCCATAATGCAGTGACCAGAATTGTATGCGATGCTCCAGGTGCGACCTTACCACTGTCTTATACAGCTTAAGCATGACCTCATGGCTCCAGAATTCAATCCCCCTACCAGTAAATGCCAACACACCATCTGCCTTCTTAACAACCCTGTCAACCTGGGTGGCAATATTCAAGGATTTATGCACCTGAACACTGAGATCTCTCTATTCATTTACACTGCCAAAAATTTTACCATTAGCCCAGTACCCTGCATTCCTGTTATTTCTTCCCAAAGTGAACTACCTCACACTTTTCTGCATTAAACTCCATTTGCCACTTCTCAGCCCAGTTCTGGATCTTATCTATGTCCCTCTGTAACCCACAACATCGGTCAGCAGTATCCATAACTCTGCCTACCCTAGTGTCATCTGCAAATTTACTAAATCATCCTTTTATGCCCACATGCAGATCATTTATAAAAATGACAAACAGTAATGGCCCAAAATAGATCATTGCGGCACACCACTGGCAACTGAGTTCAGGATGAACACTTCCCATCAACCACCACGCTCTGTCTTTTTTCAGCTAGCCAATTTCTGATCCAAACCACTAAATCACCTTCAATCCCAAAACTCTTTATTTTGTGCAATAGCAACCTTATCAAATGCCTTACTGAAATACACCACATCAACTGCTTTACCTGTTTTGTCACCTTTACAAGGAACTCAATAAAGTTAGTGAAGCATGACCTATCCTTCACAAAACCATGTCGACTATCCCTAATCAAATTATTCTTTTCCAAATGGCTGCAAATCTTATCTCTTAGAACCTTTTCCAACACATTTCCTATAACCAAACTAAGGCCTACTGGCCTATAATTACCAAGTTGTCCTGATTCCCCTTCTTGCCTTCTTGCACCACTCTTGTTGACAATGCTGACATAAAGATCAAAGCCAAACGTTCTGCAATCTCCTCCCTGGCTTCCCAGAGAATCTGAAGATAAATCCCATCTGACCCAGGGGTCTTATCTATTTTCAAATCTTCTAAAATTGCTAAAACCTCCTCTTTATCAACCGCAATCCCATCTAATCTAGTAACCTGGATTAGTAACCTCTAGTAATCGAATATCTCCATATTCTCACTAACATTGCCCTTTTCCAATGTGAATACTGATGAAAAGTATTCATTTAGCGCTTCCCCATGTCCTCAGATTCCATACACAGCTTCCTACTACAATCTTTGATTGCCCCTAATCTTGGTCTAGTCATTCTGTTATTCTTGACATACCTAGACGGCCTTAGGGTTTTCCTTGATCCTATCCACCAACAACTCTTCTTAGCCCTCTCTTGAGATCTTTTCTGGCTAACTTATAACTCTCAAGTCTCCTAACTGAGTCTTCATGCCTCATCCACACAGAAGCCTTCTTCTTCCTCTTGACAAGAGCTTCAACTTATTTAGTAAACCATGGGTCTCTCTCTCGACAACTACCTCCCTGTCTGATTGATATATACTTATAAGGGCCAGCAGTAGCTATTCCTTGAATAAGCTCCACATTTCAAGAGTGTCCATCCCCTAGAGTTTCTTTCCCCATCCTACGCATCCTAAACCTTGCCTAATGGCATCATAATTGCTTTTCCCCCAGTTGTATCTCTTTTCTCACGGTGTATATGTATCCCTGTCCATTGCTATTGCAAATATAACCGAATTGTGATCAGTATCACCAAAGTGCTCACCTACCTCCAAATCTAACATATGGCTGAGTTCATTCCCCAGTACCAAATCTAATATGGCATTGCCCCTTGTTGGCTTGTTTACATACTGTGTCAAAAAATCCTCCTGCGCACATTGAACAAAAACTGACCCATCTAAACTACTTGAACTACAATATTCCCAGTCAATACTGTGGAAGTTAAAGTCCCCCATACCAACCACCCTGTTAGTCTCGCTCCTATTGAGAATCATAGAGTCATAGAGTCATAGAGATGTACAACATGGAAACAGACCCTTCGGTCCAACCCGTCCATGCCGACCAGATATCCCAACCCAATCTAATGTCACCTGCCAGCACCCGGCCCATATCCCTCCAAACCCTTCCTATTCATATAACCCATCCAAATCCCTCTTAAATGTTGCAATTGTACCAGCCTCCACCACTTCCTCTGGCAGCTCATTCCATACATGAACTACCCTCTGCATGAAAAAGTTGCCCCTTAGGTTTCTTTTATATTTTTCCCATCTCACCCTAAACCAATGCCCTCTAGTTCTGGACTCCCCGACCCCAGGGAAAAGACTGTCTATTTACCCTATCCATGCCCCTCATAATTTTGTAAACCTCTATAAGGTCACCCCTCAGCCTCCGACGCTCCAGGGAAAACAGCCCCGGCCTGATCAGCCTCTCCCTATAGCTCAAATCCTCCAACCCTGGCAACATCCTTGTAAATCTTTTCTAAACCCTTTCAAGTTTCACAACATCTTTCCGATAGCAAGGAGATCAGAATTGCACGCAATATTTCAACAGTGGCCTCACCAATGTCCTGTACAGCCGCAACATGACCTCCCAACTCCTGTACTCAATACTCTGACCAATAAAGGAAAGCATACCAAACGCCATCTTCACTATCCTATCTACCTGCAACTCCACTTTCAAGGAGCTATGAACCTGCATCCCAAGGTCCCTTTGTTCAGCAACACTCCCTAGGACCTGACCATTAAGTGTATAAGTCCTGCTAAGATTTACTTTCCCAAAATGCAGCACCTCACATTTGTCTGAATTAAACTCTATCTGCCACTTCTCAGCCCATTGGCCCATCTGGTCCAGATCCTGTTGTAATCTGAGGTAACCCTCTTCGCTGTTGCTATCCTTTCCTCTACATCCCTGGAACAATTCAGAGGTCTATAGAAATTTCCAACAGAGTGACCTGTCCTTTCCTGTTTCTAACCCTAGCCCAAACTACCTCACTGGATGTGTCCTCGAACATTATCTCAACTGCTGTAATGCAAACCTTGACTAACAATATCACCCCCATCCCCCTTTTACCATCTTCTCTGTTCTTACTAAAATATCTAAATCCTAGAATCTGCAATAACCATTCTTGTCCCTCCTCTAGCCATGTCTCTGAAATGGCCACAACATCGAAATGCCAGGTACCAACTCATGCTGCAAGTTCACCCACCTTATTCCAGATGCTCCTAGCATTAAAGTACATACATTTCAAACCAATACCCTGTTTGCCGGTGCCCTCTTGCCACCTTGGAAATCTGTCCCTGACCTCGCTACCCTCAACCTCTTGTACAGTGTAACTACAATTCAGGTTCCCTTCCCCCTGCTGCATGAGTTTAAACCCACCTGAAGTGCATTAGCAAATATCCCCCCCTTTGTGTATTGGTACCCTTCTGGCTCAGGTGAAGAATATCCTGTTTGTAGATGTCCCACTTCCCCAGAAAGAGCTCCAATTATCCACAAATCCAAAACCCTTCCTCCTGCACCAATCCTGCAGCCACTTGTTCAGCTCAGCGCTCTCCCTGTTCCTCACTTCACTAGCACGTGGCATCGGCAACAAACCAGAGATAACAATGCTGTTTATTTTAGCTCTAAACTTCCACCTAACTCCCTTTGCCATTTCTGCCTCTCAAACTTTTTAGGGTATTACTCTGTTTCAGGAAGAAAGGTTACACCTGAAACATTTACTTCTCCATCTCCTGATGCTGCCTGGCTTGCTGCATTCTTCCAGTCTTCTGCATGTCTACTTTGGATTCCAGTCTCTTTCTGAAGGTAATGCGGCACTTGCTGTTTTTATTTGATTTACTCTTAGGATGTGGACACTGTGGGCTGGACCAGCATTTTTTGCCTGTCCCTGGTTGCCCTTCAGTAAGTGGTGGTGAGCTGTTACCTTGAACTGCTGCAGGCCACATGCTGTTAATTGACCCACAATGCCATTCGGAAGGGAATTCTTGGTGACACAATGTTGTAATTGCTATCCCCTTAGACCATAAGACCATAAGACATAGGAGTGGAAGTAAGGCCATTCGGCCCATCAAGTCCTTTCCGCCATTCAATCATGGCTGATGGGCATTTCAACTCCACTTACCTGCATTCTCCCCGTAGCCCTTCTACTCAATCACATTTGGACTGAGGCCACAGAACTACTTGGCAACTGAATGTGAAATCTGTCAGCAGATAATCTGTGAAGATTGTCAAAAAGATAAAACAAATTTTTTTTTTGAAGGAATGTTTGAACTTTCACAGTGAAGCTTCATGTTATGTCCTGATGAAGGGTGGTATGGAGGGTTTTCCAAGGAGATCAATGTTATACCTGCACACTAATGTGTACACACTAGGATAGCTGAGGAAAATGATGAGTGTGGAGCCCACAGGAACATTGTGCTGAAGACATGGTTGGATGAAGGCCTAGACAAGCATTGGTGAGCCACAGCTTCCAGAGACCCACTCTGACTTTCATGTCAGCATTTTCATTTCCAGGCTCTTGGGGAAGGAGAGAAGTGGTGCAGAAATAAGCCAATTTTGGATATTAATAAAACTCAAGTGCAGTGTTAAAAAATGAAAATCTAAAATTACCATTTAGAGCTCAGCAGGAAAATTGAAATCTTTTATCAACATCAAGATTCTGATTGTTTTCAGTCTCACTGTATTCTTCCAACTTGCTCAGCGTTGCACACACCATATCAGGGAGGGGAAAGTTATGCCCGTGGTGTTCTAAGATTATATGTGAGCTGTTTAATCATGGTGCAGAACATGATTTTCATGCCACACCCCCACACCACCTCTGATGTGTATGTACATGTTGTAAAAGTTAAAGAGCAGATGTAAGAATGCTGGCTTGTCTTAAAGTTTTGATGAGTTTCTGTTGAAATGTTTGATTTGGACCTAGAGGAACTGATAAAGTTTACTACAATGAAATTTGTTAGCATTTTGTGTAAAGATGATAATTTACATTTCTTGAAAAGACAACATTCTCATTTCACCAGACTCAAATTTGTTTGCAACCGTTATCTCTGGAGCGATTTGTTATATCAGTTTGTAGAAATGACTAACAAAATCTAACATGAGATTTGAATACACAGAAGATGCAATGATCATGAAGCAGGGATTCATTATTCCACTGACATCACATCATAACAAACATGAAGGAAAATTAAGATTAATCAAGGATGTCATGGAATTTACCTGGAAGGAGGCCTTGGATTGATGAACCCTTTGTCTGTCCTCTTCTTCTCATGAGAGGATCTTTCCCAAAGACATCCTTTTTTCTGGAGATGATATATTCAATTGCTCTAGCTTCCCTCCCTCATCATTACTGTTGGCTGCAGGAGCTCCCAACACAACTGCTTGAGCTCACCTGTTGCTGGAAGCCCCATAGTACACTTTCCTGTTGATATTTGCCCTCACAGCAAATACACATACACCATTTGCTAATCAGTTGCATGATTAGCAGGTTCAATTGTATCATGATGGTTAGAATGTCTAAGTCTACATTAGTGGTAACAGTTCCTTTTTTATATCATTAACCTGGGCAACAAGTAAGGACTGGAGTGATATTCAGCATTTGCTCAAAAAGAGCTTCTCACATTTTCTTTGTACACTACCTTCCAAGCGATCCAGGCTTTATGGTGGACCACCTACTTTGGGATCTAGATCAGTCAGATCTCTAGGCGTTCTATGAGCAAAACCACTTGTTGATTCAGTTGCTGCCTCCTGGCAGGTCACCCTGCACTATTTTCCATTGTGGAAGTAAGCCTCCTAATACTGGATACATCCCTGGATTCACAACAACATACAGGCTAATCCACAATTCTTCATTGCTCTCTGATACAACTTTACTCAAGCCATCAAGCTGATCAGGCATCATGCATTCAGGCTCTGTAGTACCTATCATTAGAGAGAGAGAGAGAGAGAGAGAGAGAGAGAGAGAGAGAGAGAGATAACAGGTAGTGGCTTAACCTGAGGGAAACTACACTTCAGGTGAGGGGAAAGGGTGAAGAGATTCCTTCAAGGTAAGCTCAGCTGGTGTGAAAATTGAATCCATACTGTCAGTGTTGCTCTGCATCACAAACTGGCTATTTATTCAACCTACTAAGCTAATTAATCTACCAGATGGATATAAACCAGTTAAGCAAGTAGACATAAAAATGGCTGATGAAATAATATAGGGAGATGCGAGGGATTGAACCTTGGCATGAAGAATTGGGGAGCTGAATGTTATTTAAATTGATAAATTCTGCAGAAAGCTACAGCACAGATGGATTTTGGAGCCCGTATGCAAAATTCACAAAACGTTTGCATATGTGTTCAGCTAATAGTATGGAAAGCAAGTGGAATGCTGTGTAAAAGTTGGGAGGTTTTACTAAAACTATTCAAAGCACTATTAAGACCATAACTGGAAAACTGAAAAATTTTGGGCCCTTTAGATAATGAAAGATACATTGTCATTGGAGGAGTGTTGTACATCATGGAGTTACCTGTGATCTTAAGTAGATTGTTATGAAGATGTGGGTGTACTTATCTTCAAGAGAGTTAGAAGCTAGAAGAAATAGGTGACATGACCAAGTGCTCCCAATAAGGTAACAATGTAACACTGGGTCGAAAGCTACATTAGCTGGGTTGCTTGGAAACGACAAAACAGATTCGAATTCAGCCAAACAGTTTTAATTATACCCTGAAAAATACCAAACTCCAATCCAGTTTGAATTTAGTATATTGACAGTCTTAAAAGCCAATGATACAATCCGATGCTTTAGGAGGGTATAAGACTTGGGAACATTGAACAGTTGAGAGGAGAACTGCCGAGTTACCAGCATTTAAAGACTGCCTTAAAATTAGCTCTCTTGAAGGTACCTTTATTGATCAGTAACCTGTGAAGCAAAATCCCCAAGAAGAAGAAAAGAAGACAGGAATTTAGAGAAAACTGAAAGCTGCCTGGTTTTGAGATAAGAAGTTTAGTTTTGTAAATCTTAATTGGGAGTTTTATCAGACTAGTATTGTGAAAGGTGAAGGTAAAAGATAGGTTAGAGGAAGGAGTTGTAAATAGTTATTCTCTGTTACACTTTAGGAAATGACTGCCAGACTACTCAGACCCCTTGGCATCATGGTAACCCACAAACCCACCAACACACTAAAACAGCAGCTAATGAACTTGAAAGACCCTATAGAGACAACGAGCAAAACTAATATAATTTACAAAATACTGTGCAAAGACTGTAACAAACATTACATTGGACAAACAGGTAGGAAACCAGCCATCAGGATACATGAGCATCAACTAGCTCCAAAAAGACATCACCCTCTCTCACTAGTATCCTTACATGCAGATGAGGAAGGACATCACTTCAACTGGGCCAACACATTCATCCTAAGACAAGCCAAACAGAGACACGCATGAGAATTCTTAGAAGCATGGCATTCCAATTGGAACTCTATCAACAAACACATTGAGTTAGATCCCATCAACCCCCCCGACAGAAAGAACAGGAAATGACATCATCACTGGAAGTAATGTCACCACAGGAAATGACATTGCCAACCCAAACATATAAATAGAGAGCAGAAATTATCAGCAGTGTTTCCCTAGAAGCCCACTTGAAGATGTTAACTAGTAGGGTGACGAAATGTCTGGAAATGAACCTTCCAGCTCAGTGAGTAAACCTAAATCCAGAATAAAGTTGTTAATTTTTACTTTAAATAGTTCTTGCCATATCGAATTTTCAGAGACTATTGCATGGTATAAATCTTTTCGGTCTTGCTGCTTTAAATTAAGCAGGAGTGTTTATCCCATGTCGTAACAGATTTAAAACACTCAGAATTAAACGTCAGTTGAAATCCACATAAGGTGTATCTAAATCAGATGTGGCCAGAGAAGCAAGTTTTGGCAAATACCTTGTCAAATACAAGGAGCAACAATGAAATTCATGATGGTGAGCAAGAAAAAGGAAAGATGGGTTACTTCATCTCTTCCTCTAGGAAGATTTATTTTTTGGTTGACTTCAGATAGACTTAAGTGCTCATAGTTACAATTCAAATCAAGCTATAGATGTTCAGAATCTATGTTCAAGATACTGCAAAACAAAATTTCACCCAGATGTTCAACTCTAGCCTTTTCCTTCTGCCCACATCATTACTTGAAGAAGTCATGACAGATGGAACTCCTGGTCCACAGTTGGAATTATGCCCATGAGAAGTCTCATTAGAAATCATGTTGGTTGGAGTCTGATATGAGTCTATGTCCTGTCTGTCTCCAGATGTTGCCCAAGTAAATATAATCAATCCAAAATGAAACAATCACCTTAAAGTTATGATTCCTGTTGGTGGGATGAGAGCTTCTCCCTTTTCCTTCCATGGGATTTGATTGGAAGATGGATGTACTCTTATACATGTAACACACTTCTCTGAATGTGCTAGTTGCCCTAAGCATTCTGCAGGCAGTTGGAGGTCACAGTCCAGAAGCTGAATAGTTACTTTAGATTTAGTCACAACAGGGAAGGCCTGTAAGGGGTTGGATCACAAAGGTTTGTGCAGCAGGAATTTGAGTTTTGCTTTTGGGTTTCTCAACCAATCTGAGCAAGCAGCATGACCCTGATCTGTATTTGACTCTAAAATCTTCAGTATTTAAAGTGACCGTGGGAGTGAGGTGGGGGAATGAAGAGTGGAAAGAATTTACAAATGATTGATGACAATTGGATCGGAGAAATCGCAAAAAAAGGAAGGCAGTCTCCCTGGTTCTTTGAGCCATACCTAGAGATGATACTACAGTTGGTAAAGCCCTGTAGAAAAATATTGACCCCACATGTCTCTAGATCATTGGAGACTTCACCCAAAATGCATGTTGGAAGCCTACAGAAGTTGTAAAACTCAGAGCTCTGTGGAAATTATGCAGAATCTTTGGAACTTCTGAAGGTATGTTCTTCAAGGTTCAACTCCAAGGCATGAACGTACATGTTGGGTTGAAAATAATTTTGATTTTGTGCCTTTAGTTCTGCAGCATATGTTTTGAGAATTGACCTCTTCTGCTAAAATGAGTCCGTTGCCACCAGCAGGCTGGCCAGTTTTTTTTCTTTGCAGATGTGGGGTTTTGGAACCACAGCTGTGATAAGTTGCTGGCGCCATAGATTGGTTAACATTTCATGTCGATATCACATGTGGTATATTATTAGAGAGGTCTATCTGCCTTGGTCAGCCAGTTTCATGTGCTTTCAGTAGTCAGTACATTCTGGAGGATGTTCTAAATTTGATTGAACTTTTGCTGTGTAATGCTTCTAGAGCAATTTGTAGATTCTATATCCACTGCTATTTGAATTACTTATTCTAGAGTTAGATCCTCTATTGATTGGAGAAGTTCAATGGCAATTCTACCACAGAAGAGTTTTTGTTGTAAGTTTCCATAGTTGTATGGTTCATATAGCTCCATTAACCTGTATGAACTATCTACAGACTATCCTGGAAGGTGATATCTGCTTTGAAGCATGAGGTTCTGTTTATTCTTAAAGTAAAATATTAATCAACAACTGCTATGCAGTTGTCAAACATAATTTGGTTCTCATTGATCTGTTGTCCATGTAACAGATGTACTTCTATGAAGTAGAAAATGTGCTAACTTTTTCTATATTAGATTTGGCATCCAATGCTGAAGCTGTTTCAAATCTTACTAATTATGTTTTCCACATTTGCCAATTTGCAAATATATCAAGTGAGTCTGAAAGGTTAATTTTTCTAGTGGAAACATTGGTAATGATGAATTTTGTGCCAATGTTTGATTTTTGACAGACACTCAAAGTTGTTTATTTTCTTGATTAGGAAAAAAAATATTGTTAGGATTTTGATCTCCTTGTGCTACACTAATTTTGTTGTCTTGATATAATCTTAATTGATTAAAATTGTTGAATTTTTGATTTGTAAATATTATTATTGTAGAATTTTTTAAAATGCTAAAGTTTTCTATTGTGTTAAACACTGTTTCCAAGTAAAGTTACTGTTTCTTTTATGAATATGTTGTCTTCATAGAGATGAAAAAAGATATTCCTTTTCTAAGATGGCTGAAGGATTTCCAAAGGATCAGTGGATAGAAATAATTAATTTTTGACTATACCAAAGTTGTCTGCCTTGATATCATTGACGCCAAAATTTTCTGTATCTGAGATATTTTTGTGCAGAACTTAACACCATGTGATCAGATGTGATCACATGCTGTTTTTCAGCATTCAGTTATTAACTACCTACCCACTCTACGGTATCTGTCATGTCAAATTCTGACCCTATCTTCCCATGCAGCACTAAATTCATAAAACCACTTAATAGCCCAGTAAGTCTTTAAATTTGCTATTCAAACTGCCATAATAATAATGGTATCCCTAATTTCACTGCGAGACTCTGATTAAGCAATTTCAGTTGTTTTTTCCCTTTTTTCATTTGAGTTTCTTGAAACCTGTAACAAAAGAATTATTGCAACATACTGTTGTTAGCTTTTTCATCAAGTAACTTGTTCAGAAATTTATTTACTCAAGTTTGGAAACATTAACTATGCTCCTCAGTCTAGCTTTGCAAGTGGAAACAAAGCATTGTGTCCCTTCCCCTAAGACATTACAATGTGTTGGTTGTCCAGTAATTGATCTCTTTCATGTAATCAATTTGGATTTCTCCCTTTAGCTGTTAATGGGCTTTTACTGCTCCTACAGCTTTTTAAAAGACTTATTTTCTTATTTTTGGAAATAAAAGTGTTCTGGTGGTTTCTCTGGAGCAATTTCTCTTTAGAGATGTTTCTTTCACAGTAGTTCAGCTGTGTCTTTTCTGTCTCCCATCTGGCCTTAAAGCTGTACTGACAAATTCTTGAAAAAAATATTTTTGAATTATTCTCCAGGCAATCCTTAGTCTGTTTCTTTAACTATTGCCTCAACATTAGGCGGGGAATCTCATTATTGTCACATATTTTTTATTGTGTGGCATCAAGCCACATAATCAGTTTATGAGTTTGTTTTTTATAGACTGGTCATGGAAAAGACAAGTAACACTATTTTTTGAACATTATTACTAAATACACGGTAATCACAAATATACCAGGCTCTGACATATAAGGCTCAATCTTACCTTTCATTTGGTTAAGTCCAAGCTGTGTTGAGGATTTTTGGAGGGATTTATGCCACAAGGCCTAACAAGTTGCCATATTAACTTACCTACCCTACTCTATAATCTCTGTCATGTCCAATTCTGGCCCCATCTTACTACGCACCTTTCTGGAAACAACTCATCCCTCAGTCGATATCCTGGAATACATAGGTATCCACTACATCTTTTAAAGCCCATTGTGCACACAGACAAGCACTGTCAATCTGGAGCTGGCCTGAATGGTTCCTGACATTTGCCCTGAATAAGGCATACAAGGGCATACTGTTACTGTACTTTGTGTGCAGAGACCTGGAGGTCCTGTTTTATGACATGGAGCAAGAAATGGGACTTTCTCTTCTCCCAGCACCAGCCCTGGAGGTCATGACGCCAGACCATACCAGCCTGGTCTGAGGTTGCCACCTTGGTCAGTGCGGTTTCAGTCATCAGAAAGAATGCCCAGCACTCAGGAGGAAGATCAATTACCTTAAACATTCCACCAGTGTAGGTGCGATTAACTTCTGTCCAATATCTCACACTCACTCTCTGTCTCTACTACCATACCAACCTCCCACTGAGGCTCATGGCCTGCCACTCTCACTATTGCCTCCAACATCTTCCCTCACTTTGTCTCACTCACACCAGCCCCAATTGGATGCCCTCTTGGCATCCTATTCGTTCATTTGGGAAACTTCCTTGCCTGTATCAACAGTAACAGCTGTGCTACCCACATTCATCTCTTGTAATACCTGCCTTGATTTCACTTCAGAAGGAAAACAGCCCTCTATGGAGCACAAAGACCAAAGATTGGTGGTGGGCTGTCTGACATGTACCTCTTCACCCCTATGTGGACTGACCATTCTGAGTGGTTGACTGACTGTGGACTGGTATCATAGGCTGTTCTTGATTTACTGTCCCAGTAATCCTAACCAAGGGTTATCCACCCTTTACTTGATTGAGGTCTGCTGCTAACCACGATAAACCTCCTGCCTGCCTTTCTGTGCTAAACAACGAGGCAAGGCAGCAGTAAAATGAGCCTGGTACCTCAAGCTGGGGGACATAGCGCAGAACATCAAGACAGGATTGTGTGATCATCCAGGTAGGTTCAGAGTGAGTGGGTGTTATGACAGCAAGCAAAGAACCCAACGAAACAGCCTAGTCCAGTGTGTGAGCTGAGTGCATGTTCCAGAGTGCACAGCATCCTTGCTGCAGTATTACGATTATAATTGCTGATGTGGCCTGAGATGCAGCACTGCAAAAGTACTGTAAGTGAATTGGAGATGTGCCATGAGAATTCTTAGAGACTGGCATATAATGGATGCTAATATCTGTGGAGGTTGGGTGTCTTGGCCGATGCCCATGAGATGCCCTGAGATGTTGGTGACATGGTGTCCAACATTGAGGGCTTTGGAGAAGTAACAAGCTGAATTTAGCAGTTACCCACTGTGACTTGCAAATCAAGATTTCTCAATGCCCAGCTAGTTTGGTGCATTGGGATAAGATAGGATGTTGAATAACAATGAAGCATGTTGTGCTGTTAACAAGATATTTAATAAACAGTAATCACCCTGACTTTGAAAACTTACTACTGCTTAGTGAGAAACTTGCCACACTGCTTGTTAAAAGCACAAAGGCTGGAACCAGATGCTTCCAATGTCAAAATGGGCATTACTGAACTTCTCACCCAATTTTGTTATAACCCCATGTTGTTCAAGTTCTGCCCAAAATTATTGTCTGAATAGAGACCTCTGTATTCTTTGTGCATTTTAAGCCCATGCCCTCAAGACATATTATCTTATTCTAGAGTTTTCTTACTATGTCCATACTGTGGTATTCATCCTCAGTGATGTGGAGCTCTGTGGTTTCATTGCAAATTGCACTCAGGACCTGAATTCTTATATAATGGAGGTCATGTAGTCCAAGGATGAAGTGTCACATGACTTGTACATCCTCCACTGACTCAGATACAAATACCTCAGCGGATATCCAGATCATCTAATGGATGGGCACATAGTGATGTATTTGCTTCATTACAAATGAGCAGGCATAGGTGTGGGAGGAAGGGAAAGTAGTGGAAGTGCTGATAAACATCAAAAAGTCTAAGACAGCAATCCTGAGATTTCCAAAGTCTATGAAATCATTTCAAAAGCAATGAAAGCACATTCTCAAAACATCCTATGAGCAAAAATCTTTAGGGTGAGAAGGACCTGTCATTTCTCAGTATTTACAACAATCTCAGACTTCCCAACAGTCTAGTGGTGAGAGATGTAACTCTGACGTTGTTGGGTCCGGTGCAGGTGGTGGTGAATTGGTAGTGGAGGAGAATCGACCCAGCTGTGAAAATCGGTGCCTGATGAATGCTAAGTTCAGTGGTGGTTGGGTCCGGTGGAGACGGCAGCGAGGCGGTGGAAGAGGAATGGCAGCACAGGCATCATTGATGATGAGCTGGCTCAGGACTGATGGACTCTCTTTAAGTTATATCTTTCTATTTTCTTTTCTTATTCTTAAACTATTCAAAATGGTACCGGATCAGTGGCAACAGTGGTCAAGCTTTTCACTGTATTTTACTGTTTTGCTCACTGGAAAATACTAATGACAGTAAGATCATTCATACATTCATTTCTCCATCTCATCAATCTCTGTCTTTTAAAGCCAAGTGAATTGCAGACAATTTGGGCCATGCACTGGGAATCAAAGTCAGAATTCAAGGTTAACCCTGCAGTTAATTACCATTTAACAAATGTTAATCATAGGCTCATCTATCTCAAAGGGGCTTCCTGTGCACTACAAGCATACACGTGGTAAACGTGGAACTTGGTGGGTTCCTGTTGGAGTTCTGACATGCCCTTGAAGCAGATGTGCTGGTAAAGAGACTGTCATACATCTCCTTTTGGAATATGCCTTTGCAAAGAAGGTCTGGAGAGAGATGCAATAGTTTTTGTTGAGGTTCATTCCAAAGCTTTGTGACACAGTACTAGAATTAGAATTCCTACAGTGTGGAAATAGGCTCTTCAGTCCAACAAGTCCAGATCAACCCTCCAAAGAGTAACCCAGCCAGACCTATTCCCCTATCCTATATTTTTTACCCCTGTCTGATGCACCTAACCTACATATCCCTGAACACTATGGGGAATTTAGCATGGCCAATTCACCTCACCTGCACAACTTTTTATTGGGGGGAGAAAATCAGAGCGCCCAGACGAAACCCATGCAGACACAGGGAGAATGTGCAAACTCCACATAGACAGACACCCGAGGCTAGAATCGAACCTGGGTCCCTGGCACTGTGAGGCAGCAGTGCTAACCACCAAGCCACTGTGCAGCCATACTCTATGATCTATGGTCTGTACCCTGGGATGCATACCACAACTCCATCTGCACCTGGAAGCCCATCAATTCAATGAAAGACACACTTTCATCTGCTCAACAATGTTTGGTCTTCCAATATAAAGGGTTGACCTTGGTCAAGTGTTGCAAACTGGCAGATATGTGCTGAGGAATGCACTAAAACTTGGGACAGCTGCTAAGATGCAATGGGGCAAAGAACACCATCTAAGGTCTTTCTGCCAAAGTACGATGGGGATCCGTTCAGTTACCAGGCCCTCGACGTATGTAACTAGAATCCTGGATGAATAAGAAATGCCTTTGGTTTCCAACTGCAGGGAATGTCAAATTCCAATGTTTATTTTTCTTGCTAGTCAAAGGCTGTACAGAGCTACTTTAGTACCTGTCAAAGTAGATAAAGATTTTTTTATGAATAACGTATATTTTTGCAATTAAAAAAATGGCTTTGCTTTATTAGCCACCCATTTGCACTGACAGCTGTCCAACCGTGGAGGTTTAGTTTAATCCAAGTCTCTTTCAACAGTGAAACCTGAGCTTCAGAATTTTAGCTGTTCGGTGTTTTCCCTTGAAAAATGTAAAACAAATTTCTGGTTGTCATCAAAGTTATGATAGGTTAAACTTACTGGACACTAAATGGTTATCAATTAACCCACTTACATTTGAGTCCAGGGACTTATTGTAACATATCCCACCCAGGATCCAGCCTTTGCATTTAAATGACAAGTAAAATTGGGTGTGTCATTAAAGTGATGGTGGACCTGATCCTGTTTAGTTTACGCTAAAATTTCTCTCCATGTATTTTTTAAAAATCCTGCCTCATTCTTTTTGTAGCCACTAAATGAGAATAATTTATACTAATGCTTTACACAATCCTCTTTTTTAAAAAAATGTGTTATGTATTTACTTCTACATTTGTGTAATTTTTTTAGTTCATATGAAATCTGACAATGTCAATGGAAGTTTTAATAAATAACGGTTATGGTGTTATTAAGATTTCTGGGAAAATATTAAGATAACACTCTGGCAGGGTCATGTACTTAATGACCTTTAAAAAATTCATTTTCAATTCCTTTTTACAATCACTGTTCTCTGACAAAACGAAATTGATCTTGAATTATTCAACTGTAACTGCAATAAATTGAACCATAAATGCAAAATGTTCTTTGAATTCAGTAACTATTTATTAATAATTTTGTAAAGAAAACATAAAATTATACAGTAAAACAATGTTTCCAAACATTCAGCAACATGACCTATTAGATAATAAATGCATGCTTGAGATCTCAGTCTATAATGTTCAATTTTCTACATAATTGTGTTTCTGTATCAAATTACAAATGACTTCAAATCTAATTCTTTACATAGTTTATTTCTCTATGATGTGTGTTTTCATTTTTTTGGCTGCTCTTGCACTAACCTTTTTTTACGAACATGGTTTTAAATTCTCTACATGTAATATAATGTAAGCTCTGTACCTTATACAATAGACTACAATTACGACGTTCAAACTAATCATCTTTTCTACGGAGCAACAGCGATTCCCTTAATCAGTAACATATTGACAGTTCATTATGAAGATTCAGCCCTCCTGATTGAGTTCAATGAGACGACCAGCAAAGACACTAAGGGTACCGATAATACAAACCAACATGAAGACACCCAGCAGAATGTGATCAATAACCATTGCAACATACTTCCATTCGTCTGCAGCCTAGTATTGAAATTAAAAGTAAATAAGTATTATTATTACTATTATTAACTGCAGCTATAGTAAGATCTTCAAGGGCTGATTTAGTTGACAAATTTCTAGTGCTGTGCGCACAAGATGGAAATTTTGAACTCCATTGGACAAAATAAAAAATATTTGATTTTACTGTTAGATTTTATTTTCATTTTATTTCTTGGCAATTACTGTGTTGATCAATGTAAAGAATATAAACAGTAATGACATATGTTTATGCTTTGACCATGTCAGACATGTCAAGGCCTTTCACAGGAGCACAAGCAGAAAAATAAAGCAGTAATCCAGGGGAAGAGACATTAGGACAGGATTGAGGGTCAGAATTTCAGTGCTTAAGTTTTACACCAGTCTAGGGTATGGCTGCTGAAGTCAAGAAAGATGGGATGTACAACAAACCAAAATTGGGGGGCACAGATTTCTTGCAATGCTGCAGTGCTACACAAAATCACAGAGACAGGGAGCAGTAAGGTTAAGGAGGGATCTGAATATAAAAATGGAATTTTTTAATCCAATGCCTTGGGAATTGGGTATCAATGAAAGTTAATGAGCACAGATGTGATGAATGAAAAGGACATTGTGCAAGTTAATATAATTTTGGAGGAATTCAAGTTTATGGAAGATGGGAGGCTGGGCATGAGAGGATTAGAATAATTGAGTTTGCAGAAAGCAAACATGGAGATGAAGGTTACAGCAGCAGATGGCTGATGCAGAGGGTGAGGTAATATTCTGGAAGTGGAATTGATGGTTTCATTAATGAGGAGGATGTAGGGGATGAAGCGCGAATTTGGATCAAATAGAAGTTGATTTTGCGGACACTCAGGTTTATCCTGAAACAGTGGTCAGAGAGAGGGGAATATATAATGGATTTTTGTAATTGCAGGCCATTTTTTCCACTTCTTAATTATAGGAGATTTGTGCTCATGCACTATTTGAATTCAGGGTAGCCTGACAGCAATAATGTAGTGGAGAGGTTAAAAGAGTTGGTGGTGTTGAGGTGAGATAGAGCCGGGGCTGCTCTCAGAAAGCTTGTGGAACCCGACATGATGTTTTCACTGGTGACATCAAGGAGCAGCATGTAAATGAGAAAGAGGATGAGTCTAAGAACAGACCACTGGGCAACTTCAGAGGTCATTGAACACAAAGAAGTCCATCAGGGGAGATTCTATGGCTATGATTGGAAGATTACAATAAAATAAGGCAACCACAGTGGACAATGAAGGAGAAGCATTCCATGAGGATGATGATGGCAATGTGTAATAGGTTGCAGACAGATCAAGAAAAAACAGGAGGTACATTACCCCATTGTCACTGCCACACAAAATTTCATTCAGGATTTGCATTAGCATCATGTCAGTACCAGTATAATGTGGAAACCAAATAAGTGTAAAATTCAAAATTATTTTTGGTATATTGCAAAATCTTACAACTGGCTAAGAGTTATTCAACTATTTATTAATATAAACTAAAATGGAAATAAAGTATATAAAATGCTTACATTGTTTGATTCCTGATCAGACTTCATGTGCTCTGCAATGTATTTGATTCCCTCAATGGCACTTTTGACATCTGGGTTTTTTGTTAAAGGTGTTTGGAAAGTAATGTTTCCTGTTGCTTGCTTTCCAGAAATGTCAGAGATATCAATGTCCTCAGGAAATATGCTTTTCTCTTGTTTCTCCTTTTTTGTTCGTTTCATTGTTGAGAAAAACATTATATTGGGTATGGTGTCAATAAAAACCTGAAAAACAGTGATAACCAAAAAGTGGCATACCAGAAAATCCATATCTCAATAAATAATAAAATCCGCATTTGGAACTTAGCAATATTTCAACTAGATTCATGACAAAAACTACAAATAATCTCTTAAATACATAAAATCAATGAAAGACTGGGTTATCTGATAAAGAAAAATGGATAACAAGCCTTTAACTAATGTATTAACAGGAAAGACCTAAAGATCAGTTGATGAAGTAAGTTGTAAGAAGAATTTCAAGGGTGGAGAGGAAGGTGCAGAGGTGAAGGGTGTAAACACAAAATTCTAGAACACGGGGCCTAGGTGACTGGAAGCATGGCCAGAGGGGGGCAGGAAGAAGAAATACATGAATATCAGTATTAACAGGAATGAAGGATTTGGGGAAGACATAGGCGGGAGGTGATTCAAAGGATTCACATCAAGAATGAAAAGTTTGATTTCACAACCGAGTTTTGAACACCAAGGCGAGAATCTTGCTATCAAGTGGCGAGAAGTCTGATTGCACGTATTATTAATACATACTGTCACCTTACTGATTTGCACTTTTCTATCTTTCCCCATTGCTGGCGACAATTCACAAATGAAAGTTAGAGTGAGTACCAGCAAATCAGCTCATTGCTTGCCCCTTGAGCCTATGACTGGGACATTTCTGGCCTCTCACCTCTGATACATAGAGGTTGGCATCAGGCATGTACCAGCCTCTTTGTATCCTCATGGAGCATCTCCAACTCAAATTACAGTTTTGCACTTCAGTGTTGCACTTTGAAGTGTATCAGCACCTGTCACTGCAATGCTGATGCCAGGGCACTTTGCACGCTGGACAGGCACCCATCTCATTGGACAAAGGTGGGTCTCAAGGCTCTTTTCTCACTGTGTCAATGCTCACTCACTTTATGCCTAACTGAATGCTCAGCAGATTTCTGTCTTCCCTTACTCTCCAATTAAAGGCCCACAGTATTTTTGTCTTGACTTGCTTTTTTAGCACAGACACAAAACCAGACAGCTTGTCTAAAGAAGCTATCTGCTATTCCAGTCTAAAAGGTGAAGTCACAAGTGTTGAATGTTCATTACAGGGATGCCATCAGAGATATTATTGTCAAATGAAAGAAGTGTTTATCCCACTTCTCCAACACCCAATTGTTAATACAGATTTTTGACTAATATAAAAGCCCCATTCTCCTGATCTTTGGTGGACACATAGAGAGAAACAGTGAAGTCAGTGTCACTGCCTCAGAGTTGGCCAGGATCACAGAATGCAACTTCAATGTTGAAATGTTCATGATTGAAACCAAATGGGCCTTAATCCTGTTGTAAGAGATGTTATGTTGCTGCAAACTCATTCTCCATCTGTTGTTTATTTGGTTGACTTACTATTGGTGAAGATCCAATTTTTATGAATAGGATATTCATGTTTCCGTTGAGAAATTCTACATAATGATCAGAATTTGATCTAGCCTCCTGGGGTCCTTAAACGTTGCTTTTGATCTCGACTTTTTTCTCAAATATTAATAAAGCAGATGATATCTCACCTTGCGTACCCATTGTGGCATTGTGTGTGTACTTGGAGATCGATGATGAGTATTAATTACGATGACAGTAATAATGATTGAACTGATGACAAAAATCATTGTAAAGAGCATGTATTTGCCAATTAAAGGCACAGCACTGGAAGTTGAAGGGATCAGCTCAACAATAACCAGTAGGAACACTGTCAGAGACAGCAAAACCGAAATGCTCAAAGTCATCTTCTCACCTGCACAGAAATGAGAAGTCAGTACTACAAAAAGTATATGAACTACTAACAAGGAGAAACTTTATCAATATGCACGTATTTACCAAATGAAATCAGAAACAATTTCCAACTGTTGGAAACCTCATTCTTAACTGAGAAACAAACAGCAGACTGTTGGAAATTAGGAAGAATGTGAAGAAACACATTGAAGCACAAGAACTGTTTACA
Source organism: Hemiscyllium ocellatum (assembly GCF_020745735.1). Classification (NCBI taxonomy): domain Eukaryota; kingdom Metazoa; phylum Chordata; class Chondrichthyes; order Orectolobiformes; family Hemiscylliidae; genus Hemiscyllium; species Hemiscyllium ocellatum. The sequence continues at coordinate 67,026,991 of NC_083407.1, forward strand.
GGAACTTCAGGTGAACCTGTAAATGGTCAAGTAGCATACTCACCTGTTGTGCATATAAGGCTGCTTACAAATCCAAACAGTTGTTCAAATTGGTGTAGGACTTAATTTATAAATTTCAGATGTCTTCCCTCCTCCCAATGAATAGTCTAACCAAGAGTCCTTGAATTATAAATTTTATGAAGGCAGGAAAAATAGTTCACTGGTTCATTGTTAATCTCTTCAAAATTTGCAACACCCCCAGGTTCCCACCAGCTGTCTAACTCAGTGTAGGGGTAAGCTGTTTTCTCACCTTTCTAAAACTGGCAGGCTCCAGCAGGCTGCATGTGCAGTGCACACAGCTGAGAAATGGAGTAGTATGAAAATAAAGCCCTGACCCAAAAATAGAAATTGTTATCTTTGAATGGGTAGCATAATATTTATTTGTATTTCTAAAAGGCATTAGTTTATTCTTGCTCCCCTGCATCCCTGTTCAGTCTAGCCTCTTTGACAGAGTTTTATATCAGCTAGATGTTAAAACCTGTTTCACCTCATAGAAGCATTATCTGAGTAATTCAAACCAATGATTGCGCAAAGTCTCAATTGGCATACTAACATTTATGCGATTTTGTAACAATGGCATTGACAATTAAAGGTTATTTTCATGTAAGTTATCTTACTATTGTCTATTGCTCACTTTGCACAGTGTTTAAAAAGTAACTGTGATAGTGGACAGAATGAAATAATGTCTTAAAATATTCAGCTGCAATCCACCAGCAATTATTGAACATGAACAGAAAATTGAGAAAAGAATTCTGGTATTTTTCAGTTTTTTGATTTTTCAGCATTTGTATTATTATTGTTTTCATTATTAAGTATTTAATTATTTGAAAACATGAATTAATAAATGACTTAATGAATGAATGAATTAATTAATCTATTGCCACACATATCTAGGAAGAAAGTACTTTGCTGAGTTACAAAAATAATAAAAAGGAATTACTTAAATAGAATTTGTCATCTGTTCAAATTGAGCCTAAAGCACAACCCCAGGGTTTCTGCAAGGTCTCGGCAAGGAGTCCCCATTCTGGGTACAGCAATGCTGATGCCCAGGGACACCCTGGCTCCAATGCTGCCACTGCATTGCCAGACTCCCCACGCCAGCTGCCACCACTGCATGCAGGAGTCCCCGCTCTGGGCACTATCACCACCGCCACCGACATGGTAAGTTGTCAACTGATGATTGCTAATGTAATAGTAAGGTTGCATTCTGACACAGAAAAATGCAAAACAATGTGTGTGATAAATGAGCCTCGAAATGACTGAATGCATTGAGTATGAATGAGTATATGGTGGATAGATAGAGATCATGTCTGAGTGAATGTAAGGTTGATGAAGGTGGAATACATGTGGGGTGAATCTAAGGTACCTTGAGACCAATAAAGCAAATAACTGTAAAATAAATGAAGGATACTTAGTAATGGTGATAGTTAAACAAAAGAATATACCAAAGGCTGTAAGTGCTGAATTAGGGGTTTGTGAATGAATATGAAGTGAAATAGTATCACACATGTGTATCTGAAAACTACTAAAGTGAATCTGAAGCTTCATAACCATTAATTAAAGAGTTTAAGAAACAGATCCCCCCCCTAGGACTGCAGTGGCTTAGAGGACAGCTCACCACCACTTTCTTCAAGGATATCAAATGATAAATGATCACCTAGCCAGCAAAGTTCTCATTCTATGAATGAATTACAAAAAAATTGAAAACTAGAGAAGCCAACCTGGCTTAGGAACGAAGTTACAGAAGGCAAGATGAAAAGAATGCAAGTGGGTAGAAATTGTAGCTCTACAAAATAGTACAGGCAGAACAATCTGATTTTATTTTACTTCCATATTTTAAATATCTTATAGAACAGATGAGTTTCTTTCCACAATGACAAACTGTAAATCAAACGTAATTTTTTTTCATACCTGAATCGGTTGGCAAGTAAAATACTAATCCAGTTAAAAAGGAAAAGAGCAGACAAGGGATAATGACGTTTACGACAAAATACAGTGGTAGCCGCTGCATGATAAAGTGATAGGTGATATCCAGGTAAGGAGTATTTGGACAGCAGGTATAATACACCCAGTGTTTCCATCCACGATAATCTTTCATTACCCACTCTCCACTCTCCATGAAGTCACTCAAATCTGGTCGCTCACTTTCCTGAATGAGAACCACAGCATTGTAATTATCTTGCTATGTTAAATCAAAAATTGAATCTATATGTAAGATATAGATATAGATATAGAACTTTTAAAGTTCTTTGTCCACATGTTTAATAATAATTTTTCCTTGGTTAGGTAGTTCCAATTTACAAAAAGGGCGATGAAGTAAGATTCAAGGAATTGGTGGTCCGTTATTCTGACATCATTTATAGATAAAGTGCTTGATTGAATCCAAATATCCTTTTGGATAAAAAGGAGTATTCAGATGCACTCAATTTCTGAAAAGGGAGATGCTTCATATTAACCACATATTCTGGCAAATTAACAGGTAAGTGGATGTGGGGATCATCAAAAAGCCTCTGATAAAATATCATAAGAATTTCTATATTATTCTTTAATTTGATCTTGGGGAACTTTAGCTGCTCTCCTGAGAGACTATATTGTTACTGGGTAGTGAGGTTGTCTGATCATGAGGTTAAGGACATCATTACTATATTGGAAAGACTCTTGGGTCAGATGACCTGCCAGTCAAATTCATATCAGGTTAGGCAGCATCCAAGGAACAGGAAATTCGACGTTTTGGGCCAGAGCCCTTCATCAGGAATCAACAGGAAATTCGACGTTTCGGGCCAGAGCCCTTCATCTGGCCCGAAACGTCGAATTTCCTGTTCCTTGGATGCTGCCTAACCTGCTGTGCTTTAACCAGCAACACATTTTCAGCTCTGATCTCCAGCATCTGCAGACCTCACTTTTTACCCAGTCAAATTCATATGCTTGTGCTACACTAAATATGTTGAAGTCTATAATTGTTGTATCCTGTTAAATACTTACTAATTTTCATGTTTCAAAGTGCTCTAAAGAACATCCATAATCATTTAAGTTTCTTACTTCAAACTTGCATGGAAATTGCATAAAGTTGCTATTTGAGGTAAATTTCTTTCTCTGACATGGCCTATTACTCAAGCTCTTTAGTATGGATGACATAATCTTGTTGAATTTGTAATTTGCATTAAGCAGGGTGTAGCATACAAGTATCAAATGACAGTTAATTTTACCCAAATGCTTTATCGCTAATTTTCACCTAAATCCAATTTTTAGCACTATTTATAATATTGTTGGAGCCTTTTGTAATCATCCTTCCATGAAGGTTTCACTTTCGAATTATGGGAAAATGTCATCCGCCTATTGGTGTTGTCAAAACAAGACACATTTTTCCTTATTTATTTCTCAACAAAAAAAAATGAAGGTTAGCGTGCTGGGAGGATTGGCAGAAATGAAATTCAAAGTTTGCAATATTGTATTACAATTCAGTATGTTGCCACTAGAGGTCCTGCATGTGCTTTGTAAATTATCGTGAAAGAAGGCAGATATTGCACATCCAGCTTTCACGAATTCAGATTTTCTCCAGATCACACCCCATACCAGAAACCAGTTAATTATCCATCCCTTGGTTCATATATTTGCAACCAGTCTGTATAAATGGATACTTATCTACTGGACAGAGAGCGCTATAAAAGAGAAGCTTAGTTTGAACCTGTTCCTTGGCCAACATTAATTCAGCATTATGACAATATCAATTAACAAACACCTCAATCACAACATTATATTGCATTCAATATTGCCCACTATTTGAATTGTGCGACATAATTTAAATTGTGAAATTTTCCTACTCAATTATTTCAATGAAACCTTTATAGATCTGGAGAAAAATCAACTTTTGTACTTGGGTTTATTCCAATCCCCTAAACTAAACACAATTTTCTTTTAACTGCAAGCAAGGTGAGAATACCTCTGTCTATTGGCTTGGAACACCAGTAACTATCTATAATAACCAGTGTCCTTGAAGCCTTCTGGTTGAATCCAGAGGAGTGGGTGTTGCCACCTAGGATTCCTGACTCACACTCGCCATCAAAAAAGGAATACAATTTTTGAACCTATAGGTATTTGTTGCCTTCCTGGAGTGGGGTCGAGTGCTAGACATGACAAACATTTATTCTGGAGATCCTTTAAAATAAATGAACCTGGGCACTGAAGCACAAAGATAAGCTGGAGAGCCAGCTATCTGTTGCGGCACCCGCTCCCAATATACATGTCTGCAAACAACCCTCTAATAAGTCATACAGGTCTCAAAATATTAACTGTTTTCTCTCTGCACAGATGCTGCCAGACCTGCTGAGTAACTCCAGCATTTTCTGCATTTCTTTCAGAACCCTAGGATAATTTTCTGGGGGACATGTATTTGAATTGCAATATGCCAGATGGAGAAATTTAAATTCAATAAAAATCTGGAATATAAAAAGCTACACTAATGTTGACCATGTAGCCATTGTCAATTATTGCAAAGACCTATCTAATTCACTAGTATCCTTAGGAGGGAAATCTGTCATCCTTCCCTAGTCTGGCTACACGTGACTCCAGAACAACAGCAATGCAGTTGACTTTAAATTGGCCACTGGGCAAGTAGGGCTGAATGGTTAATGCTAGCTTAGCCAGCAATGCCCTCATCTTAAGAACAAATAAAAGATTTTCCTTCCCTTTGTGCCTGGGATTTGAGAGTTCCCGAAAAGCATAGAAGAAAAACAGTTGTCCTGATGAATTATAAATGTTATATTTTTAAATCCAAGTAATGATTCAGATGTTGTAACTAAAATATTTTAAGTATAATTTAAAATTAAAATGTGTATTGTGATTTTCCTGAACTGTCTGTTATGGTTGATTAAGTACATGAGACGATATGAATAGAAAGACAGGATATAGTCAGTTTTATTTATATATCTAACCCAGTGTCTAGGGATTAAAAGAATTCACGATACCATCATACTCTATCAAACTTTCTCTGGGTATTTCTGCAAATCTCTTCTGAATTTCCTGATATAATCAGCTCTCATGTGTCACTTGGCAAATTTTACATCCATTCAGTACTCTCCAGGTACAGTACTTAAACCTGAACTCTTTCTTCATACTCTTCTTGCTGTAAAATCTATGACTGAGTTAAATCTATTGTGGCAGATTTTCCTGTTCTCGTGCGTGAAGCAACTAGGTTGCTTAGGTAGTGTAATTTCAAGAAAATCTGACAAGGAAAAATGAATACCCTAATAGAAAGTGCTAGATTTTTCCATCCATGGACAGAAACCTCAGCAAGTTTTCTATACTATACATACTCTATATTCACTGTGCCAAGAATTATCCAACAACTTCTCCTGAGCTCCTTTATAATGTAGGATGGGTAGAAGATTGTATAGATTATAGAGTTTGATGTCAAAAGAATGGTGACTTGGCCAAACCAGTCTGTACCTCAGAAAAATTCAGTACATTTCAAAAGAATGTAATTCAAAATCTTCATATGAAAAATTAAGTTCAATGTGTAAAAAGGATGTTTTGCTTTTTCAAAATACAACAGTAAAAGCAAACATTTTAGGTGAAGACGTAAACATACCGGAAATATGGCAACTCTTGTTCCATCAAATGTCCAGATTCCCAGTTTAATGCTGCAGTTTTGTTGGTCAAATGGGAAATATGTGACAATGATTTCACAATAGCTTTTAAAAATTGCCGGAGGATTCCAGATTATTTTTCCTGTATATTCCAAAAGCACCTTTGTCATATGAACAATGGCAAATTCACCATCCGCACTGTAGTAAAACAAAATACAAATATTACTGTGAAGAGTCATGTTTTTAGAAAAAAGCAATACATAGATTAATATCACAGTCTATGTGAACAGCTTCTTTGGAGAGTGTTAGATATTTTGAAAGACGGTTTCATTTTTAGCTAAGTTCCAGAACAATTCTACTATACAACGGATAAAAGGACATAATTTACCCTATGAGCTAATTCTGACTTTGTAAACCTAAGGTATTAAGACGGATTGGAGATTTAGGTCCCAGTGGGGCAAGTACAGAAGGACTCAGGTATAAAAATTAATATGAACAGCTGGCCTGCTGATTGTACGTCAAGGTTCCTGCCACTGGTGATTTTGCTCAGGATAGATAAAGGCAGGCTGTGGAAATGCCTCTGATTTGGAAATGATGCCTTAACCATATTAATGAATTTACTATCAGCTTGTTAGGGGTTTACTGGATTTTTTGGTGGGGCACACAGACTGGACAAAGGACCAAGGACTGCTCAAGTACAAAGAGGTAACAACACGTTTGACCCATTCAAGAAAGCATGTCCGAAAGTAAAATTTCTGCCAGTGATATGCAAATACTTATGGATGTGTCAATGTATCAGAGTGGTCTATATATGTCAGACAGTGGATGGGGTTGCAACCCTCCAGGGATCATGAGGCTGAGCACGAGGAATTATGATGAGTTCAGTTGAGTAGAGGAATGGCAATAACTATTGTTGGAATTACAGTCGCCCGATCTGCATCAACATCCTATTGTTTAAGAAACGGATAAAGGATAACCCAGGAAACCACAGACCTGTCAGCTTGACATCAATATTGGCTAAACTGATGGTGGCCATAATATGGGATAAGATTAAAAAAAAAGAAAAATAAGTTAATAGAACATTGAGCATGGAACATAGAACATAGAACATTACAGCTCAGTACAGAGCCTTCAGCCCTTGATGTTGCGCCGACCAGCGAAATTCATCTGGTGCCCCTCTTCATATGTATTACCAATGCCCATTTAAATTCGGCAAGTCTATTACTGTTGCAGGCAGGCCATTCCACACCCCTACCACTCTCTGAGTAAAGAAACTACCCCTGATATCTGTCTTAAATCTATCACCCTTCAATTTAAAGCTATGTACCCTCATGTTAGCCTTCGCCATCTGAGGAAAAAGGCTCTCACTGTCCACCCTGTCTAACTCTGATTATCTTATACGTCTTTATTAAGCCACCTCTCAACCTTCTTCTCTCCAACGGAAACAGCCTGAGTTCCCTCAGCCTTTCTTCATAAGACCATCCCTCCATACCAAGCAACATCCTAGCAAATGTCCTCTGAACCCTTTCCAAAGCTTCCACATCCTTCCCAAAATGCGGTAATCAGAAATGCATGCAATATTCCAAGACACTGTTAAGGCCACACCTGTTCAGCTAAAGCATGACCTTGTGGCTCTGAAACTCAATCCCCTTACCAACAACCACCAACACACCATGTGCCTTCTTAGCAACCCTATCAATCTGGATGGCAACTTTCAGAGATTTATGCACCTCAAAGTTTGTGAGAAGATTTGTAGCTTGGATGCTCGTTGTTGTGGTTCTGTTCGCCGAGCTGGGAATTTGTGTTGCAGACGTTTCGTCCCCTGTCTAGGTGACATCCTCAGTGCTAGGGAGCCTCCTGTGAAGTGCTTCTGTGATGTTTCCTCCGGCATTTACAGTGGTTTGAATCTTCCGCTTTCAGTTGTCAACCGAAAGCAGAAGATTCAAACCACTACAAATGCCGGAGGAAACATCACAGAAGCGCTTCACAGGAGGCTCCCAAGCACTGAGGATGTCACCTAGACAGGGGACGAAACGTCTGCAACACAAATTCCCAGCTCGGCGAACAGAACCACAACATTTATGCACCTGGACACCAAGAGCTCTCTGTTCATCTATACTGCCAAGAATTTTACCATTAGCCCAGTACCCTGCATTTCTGTTACTTATTCCAAATTGAACTGCCTCACACTTTTCCACATTAAACTCCATTTGCCACTTCTCAGCCCAGCTCTGCATCTTATCTGTGTCCCTGTGTAACCCACAACATCCTTCAGCACTATCCACAATCTATCTACCTCAGTGTCATCTGCAAATTTACTAACCCATCCTTCCATACCTACATCCAGATCATTTATAAAAATGATAAACAGTAGTGCTCCAAAACAGATCCTTGCAGCACACCACTGGTAATTGAGCTCAAGGATGAACATTTCCCATTAACCACCACCCTCTGTCTTCTTTCAGCTAGCCAATTTCTGATCCAATCTGCTAAGCCATCTTCAATCCTGATACTCCTTATTTTGTGCAATAGCCTACCATATGGAACCTTACCAAACACCTTACTGAAGACTATATACACCACATCAACCACTTTATCTTCATCCACTGTTTTGTCACCTTCTTGAAGAGCTCAGTTAGGTTAGTGAGGCACAACCTATCCTTCAAAACACTATGTTGACTATCCCGAATTAAATTATTCCTTTCCAGACTTTTATAAATCCTATCTCTTATAACTTTTTCCAACACCTTACCCATAACTGAAGTAAGGCTCACTGACCTATAATTACCAGGGTTGTCCCGATACCCCTTCTTAAACAAGGGAACAACATTTGCTATCCTCCAGTCATCTGGCACTATTCCTGACAACAATGCTGACATAAAGATCGAAGCCAAAGGCTCTGCAATCTCCTCCCTGGCTTCCCAGAGAATCTGAGGATAAAACCCATCCACTCTGGCGTCTTATCTATTTTCAGATCTTCCAAAATTGCTAAAACCTCCTCTTTGTCAACCTCAATCCCATCTAATCTTGTAGCCTGGATCTCCGTATTCTCACTAACATTGCCCTTTTCCAATGTGAATACTGATGAAAAGTATTCATTAAGCACTTCCCCTATGTCCTCAGATTCCACACACAACTTTCCACTACTATCTTTGATTGGCTCTAATCTTAGTCTAGAGTTGAAAAATGTGGTGCTGGAAAAACACAGCAGGCCAGGCAGCATCCGAGGAGCAGGAGAATCGATGTTTCGGGCATAAGCCCTTCTTCTGGAATCTTAGTCTAGTCATTCTTTTATTCCTGATATACATATAGAAGACCTTAGGGTTTTCCTTGATCCTATCCACAAACAACTTCTCATATCCTCTCCTGGCTCTTCTTAGTCCTCTTTTGTGATCTTTTCTGGCTAACCTATAACTCTCAAGCCCCCTAACAGAGCCTTCATGCCTCATCCTCACATAAGCTTTCTTCCTCTTTACCAGAGCTTCAACTTCGTTAGTAAATCATGGCTCCCTCTCTCAACAATTACTCCCTGCTTGATAGGTATATACTTATCAAGGGCCCGCAATAGCTGTTTCTTGAATAAGCTCCACATTTCAAGACTGTCCATCTCCTGCATTTTCCTTCCTCATCCCACACATCCTAAATCTTGCCTAATTGCATCATAATTGCCTTTCCCCCAGTTGTACCTCTTTCCCCACAGTCTATACCTATCTCTGCCCATTGCTAATCTAAACATAATCGGATTGTGGTCACTATCGCCAAAGTGCTCACCTGCCTCCAAATCTAACATATGGCTGGGTTCATTCCCCAGTACCAAACCTAATATGGCATCACCCCTTGTTGGCCTGTCTCCATACTGTGTCAGAAAACCTTCCTGCACACATTGAACAAAAATTGACCCATCTAAACTACTTGAACTATAGGATTCCCAGTCAATATTGGGGAAGTTAAAGTCTCCCATAACAACTACCCTGTTACTCTCGCTCCTACTGAAAATCATCTTTGCTATCCTTTCCTCTACATTCCTGGAACAATTTGGAGGCCTATAGAAAATTCCCAAGAGGATGACCTCTCCTTTCCTGTTTCTAACCTCAGCACAAACTACCTCAGTGGATGAGTCCTCAAACATTACCCCATTTTCTGTAATACTATGATTAACAATGCCACACTACCGTCTTTCCTACCATCTTCTCTATCCTTGCTGAAATATCTACATCCCGGAATCTGCAATAACCATTTCTGTCTCTCCTTGAGCACTATCTCTGAAATGGCCACAACATCGAAATTCCAGGTACTAACCCATGCTGCAAGTTCACCCACCTTATTCCAGATGCTCCTGGCATTGAAGTACACACATTTCAAACCAACATCCTGATTGCCGGTGCCCTCTTGTGACCTTGTAAACCTGACCCTGACCTCACTACCCTCAACCTCCTGTACACTGGAACTACAATTCAAGTTCTCATCCCCCTGCTGCATTAGTTTAAACCCACCTGATGCTCTGATATGTAGGTACACATTGACTAGCAGTGAACAATGTAAATCTCATTTCCTGTGAATCCTCCCTATTCAAATATCCATCCAGATGGCTTTTAAATCTTAAACCTATGCCCTCTATTTCTGGGCTCCTCCACCCTGGGACAAAGACTTTGGCTGTTCACTCTATCAATGTCCTTCATGATTTTATAAACCTCTATAAGGTCACCCCTCAGCCTCTGATGCTCCTGGGAAAATAGCTCCAACCTATTCAGCATCTTCCTATGACTCAAACCCTCCAGTCCTGGCAACATCCTTGAAAGTTTTTTCTGCACCCTCTCAAGTTTAAGAATATTTTTCTTGTAAAAGGGCAACCAGAATTGTAAACAGTATTCTAAAGTGACCTCACCAATGCCCTGTACAGCCATAACATGATGCTCCAACTCCTATACTCAACGCACCGACCAATGAAGGCGAATGTGACAAATGTGTTCTTCACCATCCTGTCTACCTGAGATTCCACTTTCAAGGAACTTATGCACCTGCACCCCTAGATCCCTTTGTTCAGCAACACTGGGCCTTGTTAGGATTTAGAATGTGTTGCCTGGGAAAGTGGTGCAGATGGATTCCATAGGAGGTTTCGAAGTGTTAAAGTTAGGGGCTGCAGTGATAGGGCTGGAGACTAGGACTAGCTAGGTAGATCTTTCGGGAATGATGGGTTGAATGGCCTCCTTCTGTACTATAAAATTCTATGATTCTATCCTCAGCAGTGACATAAGGTGGGCAAAGGAGAGGGAATGAGGAGCAGTGAGTTAATTTGTGGCACGTTTGTAGTATATGATATACTGCAAAGACAATGTTACCTGGGCATGTCAGAGCATCAGTGCTACAGAAAACTGCACCCATCCTGGCTGATATCACAGACTTTTGCCCTCATTGCGGAAGATGTCACACCTCTCAGTACCACTTGCTAGGCCCTGCAATGATGGCAATCATTGTGACTTGAACTTATTCATCTTTGGTATCTTTCAAGGACCTTATTGGCATCTCAAGTGTCAGCACATCACAGAATCCACAGGTTACTGAACCCCCATTTGTGAAACCTGAGCAATGTACACAATGTTAAACTGATGAGACCACACAGACATAAAGTACAGTGGGATTTGTTTCCATCATCAACTGTGCCCATGCAGCTCTCATGGCAGTGACAGAGTAGCCAACAAGATTCAGCAACAAGAAAGATTTTCATTTCCTCAGTATGTAGAATTCGGTGACAACAACAAGAACTTCCTGCATCTTTGCACTCAATGTTCCAGCCGCTGCCACGGCAGTTTCCTCCTATGGCAGTCCTAGATGCTGCAGCTCCTCATTCTACCCTCCTCCAAACTCTCTGGATAGGTCCTAAGAGACATTGGCTTGATGAAATGGCTTATGACTCATTTTACATGATAAAGTCACAGAAATGTCACAACCAAAGCCATCTGCTCACAAGTACAACCGTTAAGCAAGCTATTAGGCTTCTGAAGTGGTGACCAGTGCCTGGATCAATCATTAAGGGTCTGCTGCAAAGAGTCTCTCAATTTGTAATGGTTTAACTCACTGTCCACTACATGGCTCTCCCAGGAGGTGTGGTCCTTCAAGATGTCTTGGCCTTGGACTGACAGGGCTTACAGAAGGAAAGCAAGGAGGAAATTGAGGAGAAGATAAAGGAGCAAAATTAAGCTGCAGAGCCAAAAGGTCCTGCAGGAAAGTGGCTGGGACAAGTGTAGGACTGAAAGGTCTCATCAGGATACTGTCAACATTAGGGAACATCTCATCCAGGCAACTTTAGCTGAGTCCTTCCAACCAGAAGGACCGTGTGCCTCTGTACTCACCTTGAATAGCTTATGAAAACATTTCCATTGATACAGGCTGGAGTAGATCCACTGTCATTACTGTGATGCAGATATATACAATGGTTCCACTGTCCTCCTTTTGAAGAACTTTGTTTCACCACTTCAATCTTCTCTATGAACTTCATAATAAAGGATGGAAATTCGTTCATCTGGATTCACGTGAATATTTACAGAGCGGTCAGAAAGTAACAAAATGGCCACTTACAAATGAAGTAAACCCTAGTGTCCCACTCAGTGCTCTGCCTGACCTGGTCTCAGGTCTCAGCCAGCTCTGCATGATGCTTCCCTGTCTTGTACGAGATGGAGACAATCTGGTAGTTTATGCTTGTTTGCAGCTGAGATAGAGCTGGCAGGTAGCACATATCTATATCGTAGTAGCACAATTGGGACACCTACAGAGGTTGCTGCACTGGCAATAAATGCCCTATGGTATGAATAGTCTTTTAGTCAGAAGGACCCAAGAGGCTGATGATGGTGATGGCATCCTATTAGTAGAAGCACTCTCATTTTTCTCCATGACTGCGGCAAGGCACTCTCCAGAATGTTGGAGAGGAGCACAAATTGGGGCACGGCAAACATCCATTTCATACATATTTACTCCATCAGCAAAATAGATCCAAGCATGTTACAGTGCATTGCATGCATTTTATGCACATTAATGTGCTGTTCCTTTATCCACTATAAATACTGCCCCAAATGGCTCTCCATAATATTAACAACTCTCCTAAGTTCATGCATTCCAAACCTGATCTATAGTGCTTTACACTGTTGTTTAAGGGTGCAAGGAACTGAAAAGGTTCATACTGAGGACTGCCTTAAACACAATCTGCTATGTTGTTGTCATATGGACTTGTGTGTAGAACAGGTTAAGATCCTGAAGGCATAACAATTAACATCGAGTCCTCCTCAATTTCTTTTACAATGTCTTCATATCACTGTAACCAGTAATTAATTGAGACTATTCAATTAACTACTTTAATATTAATTAATAATTATTCAATATAAGAGCCTCTTCTAGTTAAACTAGTAAGTGATACTAGACCCTGCAGATTTCTACATATCAAGAGGATGGCAACAGTAAAGCTAGCCTATGATGAGGTGCACACTTGATTTTGTGCATATACAACATGGTGAGCTTTCTTGAGCCTAGAATCATGAAGAAGAAACTAGAGACAATGGTGAAAGCATTTCAGACCGAGCAAGAGACACATTGCAGATTAGTGAGAGAAGAAGAATTAATTTCTTCAAAGAAGACACAGATTGCATGGCATGTTGGTGGTCTGCAGGAACAGTAACAACTCAGGGTTCAGCTGGACAGCAAATGGGCATTGGAGTGTCTGAGAAAAATGAAAATCCCTGGTGGGCAAGGGAAATCTTTACAAAATGATGTTGTAATGCACGCTGGGAGTATGAGAAATATGTAAAGGACTTAGAGTTCAGGTCAAGTGTCACCATTTGGCAGGTGGTCCTTCCAGAAACACAATATGCATTGATTGAGGATTTTTGTATGCATTTTCAGTTACATCCGCTTGTGAGAGATTTTCAGATTATACCCTTGGTCTGATAGTGGTTACAGAAGTAGATGATAAATCTCTGCTCTGTGTTCTGAATAAGGAAGAATCAGCAAGGATCCCTCCAATAATGTAGAGATTTGAACTCTGTCTCAAGGAGTTCATTTACAAAATAGCATATGTACAGAGAAACTCATAGACAATGGTGGATGTACTCTCCAAAATCATGGTCAACAGCCTTACCAGTCACAATATTTAGTTTGTACCTGAAATTGAGTTATATACTCAGTTCATGGTTACATAGTGGTCAGTAAAATACAACTGGCTGAAGCAAATATGGCAGAAGCAGAAGGGGTACCAGGAATATCTCATGATCCATTGTTATTTGTGTCAAAGTTTGGTCAGATAAAAGGCCCAGTGGGTTGGCCATTAAATTGTATTTTGAGCACAATTGTGGATGACTTATTAGTATATGATAAATAACTGATAATTCTAGCTTTCCTTCAGGAGCATGTCCTAGACAAGCCTCATCAGAGACATTTGGGGATGACCAAGTGTAGACCCAGAACTTGGTCAGCAGTATGATGGTCTGGGATTTTCAAAATATTAACAATCTCACTGCTGACTGATAAACATGTGCTATTCACAGACCAGAACAACAAGAGCTACTGCTGGGTCCTGTATTCTCTACCAGGTCATGGGAATGTGTGCGCAGGAGTCTATTTGCTTTCAATGGGAAGGCATTACAAATCAGCATAGATAGTATATCATTCAGTTAAAGGGAGTCAAATGAAGGAACTGTAGGAATCACATTGAATTGTCCACCATTACTTGCTGAATCAAACCCAATGAGGAACTTGATAATGTAAAGATCTACAGGCATTGCACTGTTAGGAAATGAATCAAAACTACAATCCAGAGATCTATAACTCTTCCAAAACTGAAGAGAACACAGTCTAGCAGAATAACAAACCTTTCAGATTATCTGAGTTTGTGAAGGTAGAGGCTTGAGCAGAGACAGGGTAGTGTCAAATGCAACTATTTTCAAAAATAATTAACACTAATAATGAAAGAAAAAGCTTGGGGAATGGTGGGAGACAACACACCTACTTCAGAGTGACATGCAGAATCTGTTTACTGCACATAAGGCACATACAAGCTGATTCGACACCTCATTAACAATTCAAGATCCCCTTATTGCCTCAGGAAGCTCTGACATGTGGGTACACATTGCTCACTGCTAGTCAATGTAAATCTCATTTCCTGTGCATCCTTCGGCTCTGTATTTGCCGCAGCTGAACATGGTTGTATCTATCCTCCATCCTCTGAGGAGTACTGCCTACTGTGTCTTTTTCTCTTCCCTCCTCCTACTTAATGACATTGAGTGCCACTCTTTCTAAGTGCAATGATGACCCATCAAAGCGATTGTATCGACATTAGTGAGGGTGTACTGAAAACATGCAACAGTGATGTCGCTCACATTTCCAAACCTATGAAAGCATGAGAAATAATCTTTGACTCCGGAAAGCGTGGTAGTGCTGACGCCTCCCAATACAACCAAATCTTTGACATAAAAACCGAAAGAACTGCGGATGCTGTAAATCAGAAATAAAAACAGAAGTTGCTGGAAAAGCTCAGCAGGTCTGGCAGCAACTGTGAAGAGAAATCAAAGTTAATATTTTGGTCCGGTGACCCTTCCTCAGAATGGAGGACCTTTCTGAGGAAGGGTCATCAGATCAGAAATGTTAACTCTGATTTCTCTTCACAGATGCTGCCAGACCTGCTGAGCTTTTGCAAATCTTTGACATGCCTCAATAAAAGGAAGTATTTATGTTACACATGAAGGTGTTGTTTTTGCATAATAGCAATAATTTTTTAAAAATTAACTAATTAGGCAAAATTAAAATGACTATTTGTAGCCAGAAATGCCACATCTGTCTCCACTGGGATCTTGTACCAGACTACTTCTGATACACCAAAAAATTATCAGATTGGGCAAAACTGAATGCAATCTTCAGCATTAACGTTTTCAAAACCACTACCTTAAAACAAATTCACAAGCTCTGATGACTTTGGTCTCCCCAGGAACACAGTCCTGACAATAGGTTCCCGACTGCAGAGGCAAAATATGCTGTGGTGAAATACTGGTGATGATTGTAACCATGTGTACTCAGCAGAAATCAAATGGATGGTCAGTAAAAATCCTCCATGTTACTTGTTCACCCTGTTAGATTTTCATCTGTTCCAAAGACTGGTGAAAGTCAATAAACTTTAACTTCTCAACAGGACATATGTGCAAAGAGCTTAAACTCTTAACACCTCATTAATTATTTTAAACACTGATAACATTTAGCTTGAATTAGAGTTAAATTATTACAATGGTCATTTAATACTGTACCCTTTATCCCATTCATCCATGCCCCTCTCACCTGTCCCTGTCATCCCAATGTACCTCTCTCAAATCCCCCTCCCTCATACCCTCCATGCCCCCTTACACCTCTTGTTTGTCTCATCCCCTTGTACCTTATAATCCTTATGCTCCACACTCCCTTGTCCCTCACAATCCCTTGATGGGAGGAGGTGGGGAATAAACAGTATAAGTGCTCTGTAATCAAGGTACGCACTAACATTTAGAGTACAAACACGTAATAATATGACTGGATAATACAATCACATGTATTAGTTTGAATATCATTGGATAATACTATGTGTATTAACTTGAAATGTGAACTATGCAAATGCAAATTTGGTAGAGATGGGGTGAGTACATGTGTAACCTTTTGTTTGGAAATTATTATTAGTAGGAAGATTCAATTAAAAACTTGTTATCTGTAAAAATGGCATAAAACCTATGATAAAGGTTTGCCCATTTTGGATATGTACTTTTCCCATGCATGTATGAATAAATGGTTAAACAAAGGAACCTGAGTCTCAGTTCTGAGGAAAGGTCACTCGACCTGAAACGTTAACTCTGATTTCTTTCTGCAGATACTCCCAGACTTGCTGAGCTTTTCCAGCAATTTCTGTTTTTGGAACTAAAGTCTTGTGGTAGAGGGAGAAGAGGGTTATATTCAGTCTTTCAGCCCCATCTTTCACACCTTCCCATCCACATTTTCATCTCATGCCTCTGTCCCTTTCAGCGCCGCCTCCATCTCAGCCCACCTCTCTCACCGTTACATTTCCCTCATGGGCTTGTGTCCTTCTCACTCTTACGTCCCTCACTTCCCTTGTCCGTTACAATCCCGTGTTCTTTTCACTCTTATTTTATTCACAATTTCCTGTCTCTCACTGTATTAGATTAGATTAGATTACTTACAATGTGGAAACAGGACCAACAAGTCCACAACGACCTGCCGAAGCGCAACCCATCCAGACCCGTTCCCCTACATTTACCCCTTCACCTAACACTACGGGCAATTTAGCGTGGCCAATTCACCTAACCTGCACATTTTTGGATTGTGGGAGGAAACCCACGCAGACACGGGGAGAATGTGCAAACTCCACACAGAGAGTCACCTGTGGCGGGAATTGAACCCGGGTCTCTGGCGCTGTGAGGCAGCAGTGCTAACCACTGTGCCACCATGTTGCATTGCGTGACCTTCTTTCCCTCAAACTTTGTCAAAAGGAATCGCAATGAATCCTCAAATTGGGTGGTTCCCTCAGGTGATGAAATTAAAATTGGCCGTACTGACAAAGAAATACTAGTAATGGACTATCAAGTTATGTGAAACCTTCAAGATGCCATGTCTCTAACATAGATATAAATTTTAAATATTACTTGCTTACTTACTTGTTGTACAGGACAATGTCTGGGAGCCAAATGTCAGAAGAAGGCAATCTGATCTTTTTAGTACCACCATAGTCTTCTGGTTTCCAACGCAGTCTCATATCAACCCATTGCTAAAGAAGAAGCATTTTATAAATGTTACTTTAAAAGAACCTACAACTTAAACACAGCTTTTTAAATGAAATACTGCATTTTAGTACAAATCTAGTTAAACATTTAATAGAAAGGTTTCAATAATATTAAATTACAGACTTGTGCAAATAAAAACAATTGTTCCACTTTGTTACCTGTTTCAGGCGCACATTTGTTTCCACAATTTGATTTACTTCATCCTAATGGAACAATAGTAGAACTTCAGTCAAGACAAGCAAGAGGGTTGATAAAAAGTTAATTTTAGACTCATGTACCATTCTATAACTATTAACATTAAAAGGTGAATCAAAACCTATAACTTCTACACATAATGTTGAAAATACGATAACATTTATTTCAAGCAGGAAATGTTCACATTTGCACAATATTTATTAAAATGTAAACTTCCTTCCATAACACCTAATGTTATACCTACAATTCTGTAGCATTTGACTATACCATATTTTTTCTAACCGTATAGTGAATTTTATGCATTTAATTGTTTTACTGTTTACAATGCCAGGTGTTACAGTTAGGCAAAATGCATGCATTGACTGTGATGTTATTTCAAGAGGCAAAGCAAAACAGCTCTTGACTGTTGCATCCCATGATTCTCAAGTCAAATTTACTATCAGGTGCTTGACAGAAATTGTATTGCTTGTTGTTAACGCTAAGATAATAAATGATTATCTTTTAAAGATAAATGTGTTCTAATCCAATTTTACAGTACTTGGCCCATTCCCTGGGTGCCTTGGCATTGCATGTACACATCAAAATACTTCTTAAATGTTATGAGAGGTTCTGACTCTACCACTCTTACTGGCAATGTGTTCCAGATTCCTACCACTGTCTGGTCAATCTTCTTTTCCTCACATCCCCTCTAAATCCTTACCCCTTACCTTAAATCTATGCCCCTGACAATTGATTCTGCCACCAAGGATACACGTTCCTTTCTATCTATGCCATTCATAATTTTATATATCTCAATCATGTTCCCCCTTCCGTTCCCAAAGCTGCAATGAAAACAACTCCAATCTGTCCAATCTCTCTTCATAACAAAAACGTTCCAGCCCAGGCAACATCCTGGTAAATCGCCTCTTCCCCTTCACCAGTGCAATCACATCCTTTCTATAATAGATTCCAGAACTACGCACAATACTCTAGCTGTGGCCAAAGTATGAAGTTCCAGAGTAACCTCCCTGCTCTTAAACTCTGTACTTTGGTTAATAAAGGCAAGTACTCAATATGCCTTTTTAACCATTTTACCTATCGATTCTGCTACCTTAAGAGATTGGCGGACATTCTCACCAAGGTCCCTCTGATCCTCAGTGCTTCCCAGAGTACTATTATTCATCATGTATTCCTGTACCTTGTTTGTTCTGCCCATGTGCATAGCTTCACATTTATCCAAATTGAATTCCATTTGCCACTGACAAGCTCATCTGACTACCCTATCCATATCCTCCTGTAATATAACTCTTTTCATATCTTGCACCAACTTACTAATCAAGCCACCTACCTTCAAGGCTAAATCATTTATACATACCACAAACAGCAAATACCCAAATGTTGATCCCTGAGAGGCTCCACCAGACACAGGCTCCAGCCATAAAAACACCCCATCACCATCACCCTTTGCTTCCTGCTACTTAGTCAATTCTGGATCCAATTTGCCAAATTCCTTTGGATTCCTTTGATTCTTACCTTTTGCTATTAATGCTATGTGTGCACCTTAGCAAAAGTCTTGCTGAAGTCCAAGTAGACTGAGTTAGTTGCTTTTCCCTTACCTATACACAGGTCACCTCTTCAAAAATTTCATTTGAAAATTAAAAATGATACACTAAAACACATAAGCCATGAACTAGATATTCATGACAGTATGCATACAAGATGTGTGCAGTGAAACCATCAGTCCAATGTGCTTTAGAACAGTATGCTTTACCAAAGTAGTGACAAGGTACCCTGCGCTTGCAATTGCATTGAAAAAGGTGTGTGGATATCAAAATGATCACATCGAACATGCTCTGAAATTGAACTGCATTATTTCAGGTAGCCATGGTAATCTTTCTAACGTCAGTCAGGTGGCAATGCAGGTAAACATTTATCAAATTTCCAACACACATAATTGGAGAATTGTGGAATTCATCACCTTTGTTACCACAACAAAGCAACTAGTTATGGCCTAGCAATTTGTATGAGATTTCTGCCTTTCCCCAGATCCAGGGAAAATTAATATGCTGCTTTTTTGATCTTGTACAATTAATAATCTCAAATTCATCGATCTGAATAGCTTCCACACCCTGATTGTGACAACAAATAAAATAATTTTCACATCAATATGAGACTTACCAAGCGTTCTTCCACTTACTGAGAGAAATATCAAACAATGGGGGACCACTGCTGTCAAATCCTACTACAGCTCTGATGATTCCATTCAGATAGCAGGGGAATTCAAATGAGGCTCGCATCACCACTAAAATATACAGGACATGAACACTTCAATCTCAAAGAAGTGCTTCACTAGGTTAAATGGGCTTTGCAGTACTTTGAGCTTGTGTGCCATATAGTTATTCTGTGGTGTATCACAATCCTAAGAAGATGGATCCCAGTTGCTTGCTAGATAGGAGTACTTAGAGGAAAACATCAGGATGGCCATCACTGCCAAATTTTGGTGGAGCTGTAAAATACTCCATTCATACTTTTAATGAAGAAAACTTTTCCCTGATAAAATTCAAGTGAAGAACATAAACTATAACTTCACTCCTGTTGTGTACCACACATCTTTGCAAATTGGTCTTGGAGCCTATATGTAGATGTGATGATTTATCAAATATTTTTCATTTCAGGCAAGTACAATCATGTTCTAAATTCTATAAATCTGAAATAGCAGACAGCCCTCTACCTAAATTTCTGCTGATAAAATGGCAAATCCTCTGTGCCCAGCTGTCCAGCTCTCTCATGTTCTGCATACCATCCAGCGCCCGATTCTCCCATGCATTATTTCATTTTACCTGATTGAACTAGAGAGTGACATCAAGGATGCAAGTGACACAGGGATGTGCTGAACTGAATTTTAGCAAAGCAGCATGAAGTAAGATGTAGATTCAGAGAAGTTATGAGTAGTTTAACCTTTCCTTCATCATCATCCTTACAGTCTGTAGGAGGAAGCAATATCTCTCCTGCTCCTTTCTTGCTTGTTAGTATTTTCTTCTTGCTCATTATTTGCAGATTTGCCCCCATTTGCAGTAATCTATCCACAGGAAATTAAGAGTTAAAATGAAAAACAAGTGATCATCACCCCTTGGGATTTAGGAGACAGAGAACAACCCAGGTGCTTGTCATTGTTTTCTACTTTCAGGTTCCTGCAACCGTGTGGATGTGCAGCTATTACGTCCTCCCCTGATCTCATGGTGTCCCATAGAATGGGCAAGGTACCTCCCACTCAGGTTTCCTAGTTTGATTTTCGCAACAGGTCAGTTACTAGAGGGCATAGGTTTAGGATGAGAGGGGAAAGATTTAAAAGGGACCTAAGGGGGACCTTTTTCATGCAGAGGGTGGTGCGTGTATGGAATGAGATGCCAGAGGAAGTGGTGGAGAGTGGTACAATTATAAAACTTAAATGGGATCTGGATGTGTATAGGAAGGGTTTAGAGGGATATGGGCCAAGTGCTGACAAATAGGACCAGATTAGTTTAGGATATCTAGTTGGCACAGACAAGTTGGACCAAAAGGTCTGGTTCTGTGCTGTACATCTCTATGACTCTATGATTCTATCCCAGTGCTTCCATTCATGCCCTGCCTCTAACAGCTGGTACGCTCATACTTCTCCAATAAAATTAAGTAAATTAGGTAATAGGCAACAATTAAGCCAGACTCTCATTGACACTGGACTGACTGAACTAAATTTTACGTTTTGGAGTGGTAATAATGGTAGACTTCTTCCTGCCCCTCCAACTCTGCTCTAACCTTGACATACATCCCAGGAGTTCAAATTCTTAATGATGTTAGGTGTGTTCCAGCATGATTCCTGCATACTATAGAGGAATTTGTTCAATTATATTAGGCAATGTGGTAGTAGGGGCATCCACTGCATCATCAGTCTGGCAGAATAACAATTAAAATGGGAGTAGATCTAACAGCAATGCTGCACTGCCAGCACAAAGGTCTCAAAGAGAGACATTAGCATTAAATATCGATAGACTTTCCTCAGAATTTATCTATTTTGTTGTACAAGTGTTGTACTGTTTCTCTAGTGGTTCCACAGGTCACCCAAGTTATGACAAAAGATCAAGAGACTCCAATGGAATTTGCCTCCTTCACAGTTCCAACCACTGACAGTTGACAACAAATCCAATAGCTTGTAAACTTAGCTCGGAAACCTAATATGATTGTAAAGGTGTATGACATCATTCTAACTTAGTTTCAGGTCCATTCTGCTGGGTTTGTTTCCTATTTTGTTGTGCTCTTAATTTTAATACTAGTTTTAAGCAGGTTAAGTACTGCAGTAAGAGGATTGTTTGTAAGAAGTGTGGTCAAGGGGAATCCGGTAAATGTGGAGAATTATCTTTTTTCTTAAATAGAGAAGTGTATTTGGTTCATACCACATTGATGAGCTGAATGAGCTGCAGTCCCACTGTGACGTTAACTGACTGATCGTGGCTCTCCACTGGACGAATCACCTTGTTATAGTTTTCAAATAATTTAGCCACCAATTTCGTCTCATGTTCAGAACCCAGCACCAGTCCTGAGAAAACACGACATAAAAATGGGTTTTGCAAGGTTTCTACCATCACTGAACACCTGGAGCCCTCTTTGAAACCACACCAGCTCAAGTATAAAAACTGATCCATTAAAATTGTAAATTTAACATCACTATTATACACCATTTTCTTTCTCCATATTTTCTCCTGTTACTGCAACTTACTTATTCCTCATTCCATTTAAAAAAAAATTAAGTGAGATGCTAGTCTTTGGTCAATTGTGTTTGTTGATGTACTCTGAAATGGGCTAGCAGTAGGTGAGCACCCGACATTGATATTTCCCAATCGCTCTCGTGTCAAAATAGCACTTGGATTTTAGTTTGAATTGATCTCAGTGTCTAATCCGCAGTAGTAGGGTTATGGATTTCCACTCAGATTCTATTGCTCAGTATCTTTAACAGGGCAATTATATGTGACTGCAGTCATTTAGATCAATTATTAGTTGGGAGTCAAATTCAACATCTACAACTAATGTTCCCCAATTTCCCCTTGCAGCTTTAACCCGAAGATAATCTGAATCCCCAAATGGAAATCGTGGAAACTGTAGTTACGCCGTTTATTTGAGCTTTCTAACCGGTGTCTAGAAACGTTATATCACTTCAAGATTATGTTATCCAAACGGTGGCGTTTTACAATATTTAGAAGATTTCTTTTAAACAAGCAGAGATGTTTTAATTGTCCACCAAATAGCGTTCTAACACTGTCTTAACATGCTGTTGATGTCATTTAATTCTGAGCTCTGCCAAGTTCATCGATATAGGTTATGAACATTGCGTTTCTTTGCATATTTTATATTTTAAGTAAGTGCTAAAAGCAGATCGAAAATGTAACTAATAATTTAAAATTCTTGCAGCTTAATGTTAACATCGCACAGGCTTTCAATATAAATTTGAAAATGATTGTAACGAACATTTGTACATAATATTTTTTCTATAAATTTTTTACAGAGAAGCAGTATATTTTCATTTGCTGGAATATTTTTAGCACCACATGCATGAAGAATTATAGGGGCACATTACCCCACATGTCAGGTATTTGAAAAATCTCAAACAGCTGCACTGTATCCACCAAGGTATTTGCGATTGTAATTACATGCTTATAAAAGCATTCTAACTTTTGTGTCAGCGATCATACCAAGTTTGAAGAACAAAATCTATAGAAGTTCCAAAGTCAATGATCTTAACTGCCATATTTACAAACAAGGATAAGGAACAAAGTGATTTGAATGTAATTAAATAAAAGGGAGCATAACCTTACATACAACCTCTATTAATTCACGCTGGCTTTTCTTTGTTTGGATAATATATGACTACTTCAGTGAATCGAGGAGTTGACAGATTTAGCCCATTCCTTTTTTTAAAAAAAGGTTCTAAACCCGCTGAAGGTAACAGGCCGTCCTAGCCCATTCCAAGGTTATTGCTGTTGCCGTGATTGAACTACTATTTCCGCTGTGTAATGCTGATCCCGCAACACTCCTGACCGACAGCCGCACTCCAGAAAGTGACCTTGGCTAAATATTCCTCATTCCAAAACCCTGAGCCAAAAATCAGACCATTCCGATACAACAGTCGCCCCCGAAATTCAACCTTTCATAAACGTATTCACCAAAAGTCGGGGAAATATTTCCTGCATCTTAGTCAGAACTTCACATAAACTTCGCAATTTGTAATACTGGAAATTGATATTCGGTTCGTATTGGGATATAGAGATGCTTATCACAGAAAAGGAGGAATAAAACCAACCCACAGCACTGTTCTTTTCCGCCAAATAGTCTAACTAAATTGTACAGAACTATAGCCTTTTATATCAAACAGCGAAGACACTGGGTAATTCTCAATTCAACAAAATTAACTGGCGGAGTCGAAGACCTACCTTCAAAAGATAATAAAAGGATCATCAATGCGAAGTGCAGATCTATGCACGGAGTCATTCTCAACTTGCCAGTTGGACAATTCACCTTTCAATCCACTCTATCTCTTGTAACACTTTACAGTACTTGGAGATTTGCTGGCTCTTCTGGATTTCTGAGTATTGACTAACAGTCCTTTGTTAGTGAAGAGTGGAGTTGGGAATGCTGCGTTTACAACTGTCCATTCCCCCTCGACTCTGCTCTTATGGCACCTGTCTAGTGACAGCTGATAGCAGGAGGCTGGGGAGTCAAAACACACCACCACATCCTGTTTATTTCTATCTTTTTCATGTACTGAGATATGGACATCATTGGCGACACCAGCATTTATTGTCCATTCCCTTTTTGAACTACTGCATTTCTTCCACAATGTTCTCGTTGTTTAATATAAGATGCAATAGTTTTGTACAGTTTAATTAGACAATTGGCAGAGAAGTGCAGTGCTGTGGGTTGGTTTTATTCCTTTTTTTCAGTGATAAGTGTTTCTATATCATAAGTATGAACTGAATATCAATTTACTTATCTTACAAATTATGATGCAGTAAATATTCCAACTAATAATACGCTTGTTTATGAAATATTGAATTTCCCAACTGTTGTGTCAGAATGGTCTGACCTTTGGCTCAGGGTTTGGAATGGAGTTCCAAGATTTTGACCTAGCAACAAAGGAGAAATGACAATGTGTCTCCAAGTAAGTAAGATGGAGGGGAGCTTGCTGCTGGTGGTATTCTCATCCATCTCTTGACCTTGTTTTCTGGAACCTAGATAGATTTGGAAGTTGTTGAGAAAACCTTGGGAAGTTATTGAAATGTGTCTTATAGGTGAAGCAGGGGTTGATTTTGCTCAGATGTCTGGACAGTTGATTTGTGATACCAACAGGATGGGCTCGATCCCTACATGGGCTGAAGTTACCATGAATGACTCTCCCTCTGAAAATCTCTCCTCACCAGAGGTATGGTGGTCCTCAAGTTAAATTACCACTCATCTCCCTCTATGGTGACGACTTGATAGCATTTGAACACACTATTGGCATTGTATGCCAGTGTGAAGGCTGTGAATATTTAATGTGATGGATGGGCAAACAGAAGAAGACTGTTAGCTCAGTGAACTGTCTAGCTGTAGAATGGTGCTAACAACACCATCCCTTACTGGCTGAGGTGACCATGAAGGCCTCATCCCTTGCCTGAGGCAGGTGGACACACAGGTTAAATCAACACCAGTTGTCGTGCTATAATGAAAGTGTAATTTTACTTTGGTCTGAATGGTGTTAAGCTTTGTTAGAATTGCTCAATGTCCTATGATAAAACAATGTTTTAGATAAATGTTTTTACATTGTGATGTGACAATGCTAGTCCTTTAACAAGGTTATGCTGTCTTGGCTTGTAAAAGTAGTGATTTCTAAAAGTCTAGGTTTGAAGGCCTTTAGAGCCAGTTTGATTATTGCTAACAGATATTGCCTCAGAAAAAGGCTTTCAAGTTTTAAAAACGCACTTGTACAATGAAAGGGGAGTGGCCAGTTCTCCCAGCTCACTTTTTTTCTCTAGTTGGTTTAGTTTTTAACAAACAATCATTGTGAAGCTGCTGGATCCAAAACAAAAGGTCCATGCTGATCCTTAGTCTCTCTGTCATCTCTCCTGGAAGCACCTGTGTTTGGTTTTTACCTTTCTTTGCCAAGGGGTATTTACGGGGATTATTGAAAGTATTTGGAACTGCATCATTAATTTGGGATAATCTGTTGGTTTTTGGATAGGTTATGTTATTATATATTTTGTTCTCTTTTGTTTGTATTTTATTCAATTATCTTGTAAATAAATTCTGTTTTGTTTAAAACTAAGTGGTTTGACCAGCTGAATCATTCCTAGAATATCCACAATGCACCCTGCTTAAAACAACTAGCAAAGTTAGGGTCTAGGCTACATTTTTGAAAAAGGCACCTTAAAGGTTTGAGAGCAAACTATCTGAGGAAATACTAAAACAAAGTTATGAACACAAAAACAGAATGTTTAACATGCACATTATTATTTGTAATGTAAGTAACCTAGCAATTTGTGGTGAGGAACCCACAAGCTGCAAGTTACCCTAAGTTTCAGGACAGTCTGTGTTGCTCTACAGTTAGTTTCATGGGAACAGCAGCTTGCTGTTGACCACTCCATGCATGTCAAGAAATTTCTGCTTTTATACCTTAATGACAACTTTGAATGTTATAATATCCTTGTAACATTTCCCATCTCTGGTATATCAGCTACTAACCACTTGCTAGGTGATGTCCTTCATATACTCAGACTTCCTTAATGTAGGTAAATTAAGGAAGAGAAGCTGGCACACTGCAACTGGGAGAGATAGGTCACTGGAGGGGGTGCTAGGAATGCAGCAAGGTATGATAGAATTGGGAACTGCTGGTTGAGTGTTTTGGACTTGAGAACATTCTGTGTATTGGGTATCAGGGCTATGGCACTGTAAAGAGGCATCATCAGTTAACACCATACCTTTGCACAAACTCTAAGTTCACTTTCTCACAATGTGTGGCAAATAGCAAGGATCACAGAAGAATCCACTTCCTTCATAGTATCAACAACAGGAATCTTTTTAATTCTGTTATGATCCCAGGCAGAATCACCAAATTTCTATTATGGTCTGTCCAAAAATCAGCAGTAGCTATTTTTAAAGTTGATAAAGTGCGAAACCCAAGGGGCTTACTTAGAGAATAAAGTGACAAAGTTCCATACTTTTGAACAAACAACAATAAGCTTCACAATATAATGTTGAAACAATGATAAAACCTACAATCGATACATTACTTACATTCTAATAGCCAGAATTATTTTGCCAAATATGTGGAATATTCTGTAAAGAACATTCCATAGCGAACATTTGGATGAATCCCATGGATTTCTCAGCAATTCCCCCAGATGTTGATGGCATATTGTCACCAAATCTCATTAAACTTCATAAGGGATTAAGTTCTTCACCATTGTCAATATAGTCTTGAAAATGTCTGAAGAGAGCTTTTTGGTCATGGAGTGCCTTAACAACTACTCCAATTCTGGTCAGTCACCATCCTTCCCTAAGTATATAGTCCTCTGGACTGTAGTACTTAATCATGAGCATAACTCTAGCACTTCAATAGCAGTAAGCTTCACCAAACTAAAACTGACCCTCGTATTTTTTTCCTGATGAATAACTTTGCTCAGTTTTTCACCTCCCTTCCTCAGCTGTAATGAGCTATAAGGGCCCCACAGCTACCCTGAGTCCTCAGTAAACATGGTTTTTTAACTCTTTTAACCCTAACCCTGACTCAATGCATGATATCCCTGAGTCCACACTACACACAGGCTCTGGACATCAGTTACCTTTAGCTGCATAGTTAATAACAACTCTGCCAAATAATAATGTCTGCTTCTGCTCTTAAATAATAACAAAAGAAAATGCTGGAGATACTGAACAGGTCTGGCAGCATCTGCAGAGAGAGAACAGAGTTAACATTTTGTGTTCAAAAATTTCTTCAGAACTTGGTTGAGCTTAGATCTCATCCATTGGTTGTGGGATTATTCAGCTCTATCACATGTTGTCCTGCTGTTTGCCGTGCAAGAATGCATATGTTGTAATTTCATCAGATTGAAACCTCATTTATAAATATGCCTACTGCTACTCCTGGCATGGTCTCCTGCACACTTCATTGATTGATCTACCAGCTTGATGATAATTGTATATTGTGGAATATGCAAGCTATGAGGTTACAGGTTGTGATTGCATACACATTTTTTTTGCTGATAGCCCACAGCCCTTTATGTTTGCCCAGTTTGAAATTTCTGGATCTAAACAAAGCCTGTCCCATCTATCACAATGGAGGTACTACACAACATGATGGAGGGTATCTCAGTATGAAGAGGTGGAGCGTGGTAATCAGTGTGAGGTTCCTTGTCCATGTTTGACCTGATGCCATGAGATTTCACGGGGTCCAAAGCTAATGATGAGGACATCCAGGGTAATTCCATCCCAAATACATATCTCGTTCTGTCACCTCTGCTGTGGACTGAACATCCAGGGAAATATTGTCTGTACAATTCTGTGAGTATGACTATGTCAGGCTGCTGATTGACTAGACTGTGAGACAGCTCATCCAATTTTGGATCATGGAGGACTTTGTAAGATCAACTGGACTGAGAGTGTGGTGTCAATTCCATTGCCTAGATCAATGGTGGGAGGACCATCAAGTTTATGAGATAGTATCCTTACAGTGTGGAAACAGGCCTTTTGGCCCAACAAATCCATACTGACTGTCCAAAGAGTATCCCACCCAGACCCATTCCACTACCCTATTACTTTACATTTCGCCCAACTAATGCACCTAACCTACACATCCCTGAACACTATGGACAATTTAGCATGGCCAATTCACCTGACCTGCACATCTTTAGATTGTGGGAGGAAACTGGAGCACCTGGAGAAAACTATGCAAAACTCCCCAGAGACAGTTGCCTGGTGCTATGAGGCAGTGCTAATCACTGAACCACCATGCTGTTCATTCTTGACTTGAGAGATTGTAACAGTTTTGAGACAAATAAGTGGCCTAGGCTGTTTAGAAGGCATTCTGGATCAGTGGTGCTGGAAGAGCACAGCAGTTCAGGCAGCATCCAACGAGCAGCGAAATCGACGTTTCAGGCAAAAGCCCTTCATCAGGAATAAAGGCAGAGAGACTGAAGCGTGGAGAGATAAGCTTGGGGAGGTTGGGGGTGGGGAGAGAGTAGCATAGAGTACAATGGGTGAGTGGGGGAGGAGATGAAGGTAATAGGTCAGGGAGGAAAGGGTGGAGTGGATAGGTGGAAAAGGAGCTAGGCAGGTCGGACAAGTCCAGACAAGTCATGGTGACAGTGCTGAGCTGGAAGGTTGAAACTAGGATGAGGTGGGGGAAGGGGAAATGAGGAAACTGTTGAAGTCCACATTGATGCCCTGGGGTTGAAGTGTTCCAAGGTGGAAGATGAGGCGTTCTTCCTCCAGGCATCTGGTGGTGAGGGAGCAGCAGTGAAGGAGGCCCAGGACCTCCATGTCCTTGGCAGAGTGGGAGGGGGAGTTGAAATGTTGGGCCACGGGGCGGTGTGGTTGATTGGTGCGGTTTCCTAAAGCGTTCTGCTAGGAGGCGCCCAGTCTCCCCAATGTAGAGGAGATCGCATCGGGAGCAACGGATACAATAAATGATATGAGTGGATGTGCAGGTAAAACTTTGATGGATGTGGAAGGCTCCTTTAGGGCCTTGGATAAAGGTGAGGGAGGAGGTGTGGGCACAAGTTTTACAGTTCCTGTGGTGGCAGGGGAAAGTGCCAGGATGGGAGGGTGGGTTGTAGGGGGGGCGTGGACCTGACCAGGTAATCATGGAGGGAACGGTCTTTGCGGAAGGCGGAAAGGGGTGGGGAGGGAAATATATCCCTGGTGGTGGGGTCTTTTTGGAGGTGGCAGATGATTTGGTTTATGCAAAGGTTTTAGGGTGGAAGGTGAGCACCAGGGGCATTCTGTCCTTGTTACGGTTGGAGAGGTGGGGTCTGAGGGCGGAGGTGCAGGATGTGGATGAGATGCGTTGGAGGGCATCTTTAACCACGTGGGAAGGGAAATTGCAGTCTCTAAAGAAGGAGGCCATCTGGTGTGTTCTGTGTTGGAACTGGTCCTCCTGGGACCAGATACGGCGGAGGCGGAGGAATTGGGAAAACGGGATGGCATTTTTGCAAGAGGTAGGGTGGGAAGAGGTGTAATCCAGGTAGCTGTGGGAGTCGGTGGGTTTGTAGTGTCATTGTCAAGTCGGTCATCATTAATGGAGATGGAGAGGTCCAGGAACGGGAGGGAGGTGTCAGAAATGGTCCAGGTAAATTTAAGGTCAGGGTGGAATGTGTTGGTGAAGTTGATGAATTGCTCAACCTCCTCACGGGAGCACGAGGTGGCGTCAATACAGTCATCAATGTAGCGGAGGAAGAGGTGGGGAGTGGTGCTGATGTAATTACAGAAGATCAACTATTCTACATAGCCAACAAAGAGACAGGCATAGCTGGGGCCCATACGTGAGCCCATGGCTACCCCCTTGGTCTGGAGGAAGTGGGAGGATTCAAAGGAGAAATTGTTATGGGTGAGGACCAGTTCGGCCAAACGAATGAGAGTGTCAGTGGAAGGGTACTGTTGGGGACATCTGGAGAGGAAATGTTGACATCCAAATCATTTATATAAATTATGAAAAGCAGTGAACCCAGCACCGAACTCTGTGGCACAGCGCTGGTCACAGGCCTCCAGTCTGAAAAACAATCCTCCACCAAGACCCTCTGTCTTCCATCTTTGAGCCAGTTCTGTATCCAAATGGCTAGTTCTCCCTACATTCCATATGATCTAACCTTGCTAATCAGCTTACCGTGAGGAACCTTGTCAAACACCTTACTGAATGCCATATAGATCATGTCCATCCCTCAGCCCTCATCAATCCTCTTCGTTACTTCATCATAGAACTCAATCAGTTTAGTGAGACACAATTTCCCATGCACAAAGCCATGTTGATTATGTCTAATCAGCCCTTACCTTTCCAAATGCATGTAAATGCTGTGTCTCAGGATTCCCTCCAACAACTTGGCCACCACTGATATCAGGTTCATGGATCTATAGTATGCCTTACCAATGGCACCACGTTAGCCAACCTCCAGTCTTCTGGCATCTCACCTGTCGATGATATAAATTTCTCGGCAAGGTTCCCAGGAATCAGTTCCCTAGCTTCTCACACAGTTCTATGGTACTTCTGATCAAGTCCAGAGATTTATTCACCTTTATGTATTTTATGATGTCCAGCATTACCTCCTCTAACATATGGACATTTTTAAAGATGTTGTTAATTCTTTCCCCACATACTCCATCTTCCATATCCTTCTCCACAGTAAACACTGAACATTTAGTAACCCCACCATCTTCTGTGTTGGTGACAGAATGCTGGCAGTGATAGAAATCACAGAGAATGATTACTTGAATGCAGAGACTTTGGTGGGTGAAGACAAGCAGAATGGTGCTATGTTTTTGGGATAAACATGAATATGTAAATGCAAAAGTACAAGAAGTGGGACATGGGCAGCTAATGTCCTTAATTGGTCTCTGCATCTGAAGCAATAGTATGGCATCTTTAGAACATTGTGTAATAGAGAGCTCACTGCCTGTTAAAAATGTAGAACCCGCTAAAACATTCATAATAAAACTATTAAAAGTTAAATTTCACGTATATTCATTAACAATACTTGGGATTTAAAAAAAACTTGTGCCCCGTGTGAGGATCGAACTCACGACCTTCAGATTATGAGACTGACGCGCTACCTACTGCGCTAACGAGGCTCTGCCCAAAAGCTGGAAGAAGTATTTTATGAAGGTAGGATCTGTCACTGTATTCCAGTTACGGTTTGACGATAGTTTACGACACTGACGGGGGCGCAGTTACAGTTTGCAGCAGGTTCGCGGAAGAGGGTGGGTCGCCCGAGTTCAACTGCTCATTCGGCCTCATTTGTAAATGGTAGGTGGGTGGCTCCGCCCCTTTCCGCGCGGGGCCGGGGATGAGCCGCGCGCGTGAAGTTACTCCCCGACAGGCACCAGCTGTTGGAGCTCTAGTCTCTATTGTACAAGCGTTTGCTGCAATTTAGGTGCACGTCACACTACATAATAAAATGCGGATGGAGCAGGGGATCATTATTTGTGCATTCAATCCTGCGACCAACATGTTTCAGTTAGAATAATTAGCAGCAAGGAATTTCTGGACCTATTTGCAAAGGCAAAGGATTGAGATGCAAGATCAGTCAATACATGGGAACCTGTTACAGACACCCAAGCATGTCAAAAGTATAGTACTTCCATAGTTTCTAAATGAACTTGAGAAAGATTTAAGTCTAAAATGATTTTCTGTAAACTAATATTTTAGAAGCATTGTTTTAAGCAAATATATAGTGGGAGATAATGAGATTCGTGTTGGAATTCCTGCAGGGAATTTGCAGTTCAAAGAAAAGTAATGAACAGAAAGAAGAAAAAAGGTTTTTTAAAAAGGGAGAGAAACAGAGTTGAAGTTTAAGGTCGGTGGACTTTCATAGGTCCTCTGATGAACAGTCATTAATCTGTAACGATTCCCGCCATAATTGCTGTGACCCCTAGCATTCTCAGTTTTTTGGATATTTATCTCAGTTTTATGGCAACCGGAAATATTTTGCTTTTGCAGGAATTTGTAGGGTGTATCTATCTAAGAATATAAAGAAAGCAAAACAACTTTTAATTTCAGCAATTTATTTTGCTCCTAAACTCCAGCCCACATACCCTATAGATAAGGGATTTAAAGCTGTTGTGTTAATAGACAGCATGCACCACTGGTGGAACTTAGACCTACCTGAGAAAGGAAGACTGTAATGGAGCCCAGCAGAACCAAATCTCTATAAATAGCATAAGTAGTTAATGAATGTGCATTAGTATGTTTTAACTGCACAAAAAGAGCATTGATGATTTTGGCTAAGAACATTAAAACAAATAGCATTACCATAATAAATAAAGTGGTTTTAATTTTTAAAGCATAAGAAAATACACTACTTGGAACTGCTTAGAGGGGTCCAATTTCAGCACATGTAACTCCAATCACCAGGACTAGGGGACTCATTCTTATGAATAGCTCAGGTACTACACTAGTAACTTCCACTTTTTTTGCAAGGTTTGTAGCTCAGGTTGAGGTATAGGGTATAGGTTTGCTTGCTAAGCTGTAGGTTTCATATCCAGATGTTCCACTACCTGGCTAGGTGACATCCAAGTGAAGCGAAGCGAAGCTGTTCGCTCCTGCTTTCTATTTATGTTTGTTCTGGATAGGGTTCCTGGAGTTTGTGGTGATGTCATTTCCTGTTCGTTTTCTGAGGGGTTGATAGATGGTATCTAGATCTATATGTTTGTTTATGACGTTGTGGTTGGAGTGCTAGGCCTCTCGGAATTCTCTAGCATGTCTTTGCTTAGCCTGTCCCAGGATGGATGTGTTATCCCAATCGAAATGGTGGTTGTTTTCATCTGTGTGTAGGGCTACGAGGGAGAGAGGGTAGTGTCTTTTTGTGGCTAGCTGGTATTGTGTATCCTGGTGGCTAACTTTCTTCCTGTTTGTCCTACGTAGTGTTTGTGGCAGTCCTTGCATGGAATTTTGTAAATGACGTTGGTTTTGTCCATGGGTTGTACTGGGTCTTTAAGTTTGTTAGTTTTTGTTTGAGAGTGTTGGTGGATTTGTGTGTTATGAGGATTCCAATAACAAACAATCTTAAAAGACCCAGTACAACCCATGGACAAAACACACGGATGAAAACAACCACCATTTCGACTGGGACAACACATCTATCCTGGGACAGGCTAAGCAGAGGCATGCCAGAGAATTCCTAGAGGCCTGGCACTCCAAGCACAACGCCATAAACAAACACATAGATCTAGATACCCCTCAGAAAATGAACAGGAAATGACATCACCACAAACCCCTGGAACCCCATCCAGAACAAACATATAAACAGAAAGCAGGAGACAACAGCTTCGCTTCACTTGGAGGTCACCACTGATGATGTTATCTAGCCAGGTAAAGAAACGTCTTGATATCAAACCTACAGCTCAGCGAGCAAACCTACACCCTAAGTAACCTCCACTAAAATAACACATTTTATGTAATTAAGCATCCCAATTTTGCTACAAAATAAAACTAGACACTGAACGATGTAAAGAGGTATTAAGATAGATGACCCAACCTAAATCAAAAAGGTGAATTTTAAAAAACTCTTAAAAAAAAGAGATGGACAATTAGGATGAGAATTCTAGAACTTTGGACTTTGGCAACTGAAGGTACAACCACAATGGTGAACCAATTAAAGTCAGTAATGCACAAAGAATAGATCTGAGAGATTTGAAAATAAAGACTAGAATTCTCAAATGTTACTCTTAAAATTAGAAGCAACAAAGAAAATTGGCATTAATAGGAAGTATTCTTGGAGAACACAGAAGATTCAAAATTCTTTTATTTACTTCTGAGATGCTGATGTTGTTGGCTGGCCAGCATTTATTGTCCATCTGTAGTTCCTCTTGAGAGTTGGTGGAGCATTATCTTCTTGAACTGTATGTAGATAAACATACAATTCCCTTAGGGAGGCAAATCCAGCACTTTAACCTAGCAACAGTGAAGGAATGGTAATATATTTCCAAGTCAGGATTGTGAATGGTTAGAGGAGAACTTGCAGGTTTTGGTCTTCCTGAGTATCTGCTGCCCTTGTCCTTCTAGATGGAAGTGGTCATGGATTTAGAACATGATGTCTAAGGATCTTTGGTGAATTTCTGCAGTGCATCTTGTAGTTAGTATACATTGCTACTCCTGAGCACTGGTGGTGGAGGAGTGGATGCTTCTGAATGTGCTCCCAATCAAATGGGCTGCTTTGTCCTGGTTCTTGAGTGTTTTTGGAGCTGCACCCATCCAAGCAAGTGCAGAGTATTCCATCACACTCCTGACTAGTACCTTGTAAATGATGGACAGGCTTAAACAAGTCCGGACTTGAGGTACTCACTGCAGTGTTCGTAGCTTCTGACTTGTTCTTGTAGCCACAGTATTTATATGGCAAGTCAAGTTGAGTTTCTAGTCAATGATAACCCTAAGATGTTGATACTGGGGATTCAGTGATGGCAACGTCATTGAATGTCAAGTGGCAGTGGAGACATTATCTCTTAATGAGGATGGTCATTGTCTGGCAATTGGGTGTGGTGCAAATGTGACTTGCCAGTTCAAGCCTGAATATTGCCCAAAATTTGTTGCATTTGAACATGGACTGCTTCAGTATTTGAGGAGTTGTAAATAGTGCAGAACATTGCACAATCATTGGTGATTATCCCCACTCTGACCTTGAGATGGAGGGAAGATCATTGATGATTGGGCTGAGGACACTGCCCTGAGGAACCCCTGCAGAGATATCCTGGAGCAGAGATGACTGACCTTCAAGAACATGTCCAGATTACAGAGGAGGAAGTGTGGGATGTCTTGAAACGGTTAAAAGTGGATAAATCCCCAGGACCTGATCAGGTGTACCCGAGAACTCTGTGGGAAGCTAGAGAAGTGATTGCTGGGCCTCTTGCTGAGATATTTGTATCATCGATAGTCACAGGTGAGATGCCGGAAGACTGGAGGTTGGCAAACGTGGTGCCACTGTTTAAGAAGGGCGGTAAAGACAAGCCAGGGAACTATAGAGCCTGACCTCGGTGGTGGGCAAGTTGTTCGAGGGAATCCTGAGGGACAGGATGTACATGTATTTGGAAAGGCAAGGAGTGATTCGGGATAGTCAACATGGTTTTGTGCATGGGAAATAATGTCTCACAAACTTGATTGAGTTTTTCAAAGAAATAACAAAGAAGATTGATGAGGTCAGAGCAGTAGATGTGATCTATATGGACTTCAGTAAGGCATTCGACAAGCTTCCCTGTGGGAGACTGATTAGCAAGGGTAGATCTCATGGAATACAGGGAGAACTAGCCATTTGGATACAGAACTTGCTCAAAGGTAGAAGACAGATGGTGGTGATGGAGGGTTGTTTTTCAGACTGGAGGCCTGTGACCAGTGGAGTGCCACAAGGATTGGTGCTGGGCCCTCTACTTTTTGTCATTTACATAAACAATTTGGATGCGAGCATAAGAGTTGCAGTTACTAAGTTTGCAGATGACACCAAAATTGGAGGCATAGTGGATAGCGAAGAGGGTTATCTCAGATTACAACAGGATCTAGACCAGATGGGCCAATGGGCTGAGAAGTGGCAGATGGAGTTTAATTCAGATAAATGCAAGGTGCTGCATTTTGGGAAAGCAAATCTTAGCAGGACTTAAACACTTAATGTAAGGTCCTAGGGAGTGTTGCTGAACAAAGAGACCATGGAGTGCAGGTTCATAGCTCCTTGAAAGTGGAATCGCAGGTAGATAGGATAGTGAAGAAGGCGCTTGGTATGCTTTCCTTTATTGGTCAGAGTATTGAGTACAGGAGTTGGAAGGTCATGTTGCGGCTGTACAGGACATTGGTTAGGCCACTGTTGGAATATTCCTATCGGAAAGATGTTGTGAAACTTGAAAGGGTTAAGAAAAGATTTACAAGGATGTTGCCAGGGTTGGAGGATTTGAGCTATAGGGAGAGGCTGAACAGGCTGGAGCTGTTTTCCCTGGAGCGTCAGAGGCTGAGGGGTGACCTTATAGAGGTTTACAAAATTATGAGGGGCGTGGATAGGATAAATAGACAAAGTATTTTCCCTGGGATCGGGGAGTCCAGAACTAGAGGGCATAGGTTTAGGGTGAGAGGGGAAAGATATAAAAGAGACCTTATGGGCAACTTTTCACGCACAGAGTGGTACGTGTATGGAATGAGCTGGCAGAAGAAGTGGTGGAGGCTGGTACAATTGCAACATTTAAGAGGCATTTGGGTGGGTATATGAATCTGAAGGGTTTGGAGGGATATGGACCTGGTGCTGGCAGGTGAGACTAGATTGGGTTGGGATATCTGGTCGGCATGGACGGGTTGGACTGAAGGGTCTGTTGCCATGCTGTACATCTCTATGACTCCATGACTCTATAACTGCAACCAACTTTTTATGTTAGATACAATTTCAGTGTTTGGAGACTTTGCCCCCTGATTCCAGACTTGCTAGAACTCCTTGATGCCATACTTGGTTGAATGTGGTCTTGATGTCAAGGGCTGTCATTCTCACCCCTCCCCTGACATTCAGTGCTTTTGTCCATGTTTAAACCAGGCTATAATGAGGTCAGGAGTTGAGTGGCTCTGGCAGAATGCAAACTGGGTGTCACTGAGCAGTTTATGCAGATCATGATAGTGTAACAACCGTTCCACTGAAGCACAGAAGCGACAAGCCAGTGAATGAATCTGTCAGAGGCAGCTAGATATATGTGATGCAGCTGGTCACAAAATACCGGAACTTTGTAACCAGATATAGGAATATCAGGTTAGCCTGGCTAAGGATGTCTCTGTAGAACTGCTCATGACTCTTAAGAATTTATATTTGGATTGTGCTGAATGAGATAATCTTATTACAAATTACCACTGATGGTAATAATAAGAAATTACTGCTAGTGCATGTTCTGTATGGACATTAAACATAGGCTCCCAACTGTACTGCCAGCAGTAGTTGAAAACCTCGATTTGTCTTATAGAACAGGCAATGTTTTCCAGTTAAATTCATATCAGGCATTGAATAAAATCTTATTAAAGGAACAAAAATCTAAAAGAACAGGAATAATTTTCTTCCATTCTTTGAACAAGCCAGGCCCTCAGCAACTGTTCTCCAAAGCTGACTAAATGTTGTGATGTTTTTGTTATTAGTTGGGGTTAGAGAGAGGTCTCAAGACTACTTTAGTTGGAACAGGAATTGAAACCCATGATGTAGCTTTTAACACAAATCACATACTTGTCATCCAGCCATCTTAACCAAACAGACCTTGCTGTTTAGAACCCAACTTGTAACGTTTAAGGGCTACTTAAAGCACTCATCAAATTGCCACTGGGAGCAGATGACTCATCATCTAGAGGTGTTATTCACAAAAGTATATTGGGTTTCACTGCCAGCTTCTAGGGATGGAGTAGTGTCTGTCATTCTCAAGCACTTTGTACCTGATCAAGGAATTTGACATTGGGAAGTAGAGTCCTGCAGCCAGTCACCAGCTGCCTCTGTAGTTAACACCTTTTCCATCTCATAGCGGCCTAGGAACACTACCTATCCTACTTAAAAGTCTCCGCAAGATCTACATCTAAACCCCCAGGGGATCCTTCGCTGATTTTCTGGGTGAGCCAAAAAGTAATACCCAATGGTTCCCAGTGTTACTGCCAATGCCGCAAACTAGAACATAAAAAATTGACCTGTACAGCACAGTATAGGCCCTTTGGCCCTCTATGTTGTGCTGACCTTTTACCTTACTCTAAGATGAAACTAACCTGCATACTCTTCATTGTACTATCATCCATTTGCATATCCAAGAGTCACTCAAATGTCCCTAATGTATCTGACCTGACTACCATTGCTGGCAGTGCAGTCCACACACTCACCACCTTCTGTGTAAAAAACCTAACTCTGACATCTCCCCTGAACCTTCCTCAATTACCTTAAAATTATGCTCCCTCATGAGAGTCATTTCCCCTCTAGGGAAACGTCTCAGGCTATTCACTCTACCTGTGCCTCTCATCATCTTGTACACCTCTATCAAGCCACCTCTCTTCCTTCTTCACTCCAATGAGAAAAGCCATAGCTTCTTCATAAGATAATGCTCTCCACTCCAAGCAGAATCCTGGTAAATCTCCTCTGCACCCTCTCTAAAGCTTCCACATCCTTCTTATAATGAGGCAATCATAACTGAACACAATATTTCAAGTGTCATCTAACCAGAGCATTATACAGCTGCAGTATAACCTTGCAGCTCTTAAACCCAATCCCCCTGCTAACGAAAGCCAACACACAATATGCCTTCTTAACAACCCTACCAACTTGGGTGGCAACTTTGAGGGACCTATGGACATGGACCCCAGGATCCCTCTGTTCCTCCACACCGCCAAGAATCTTGCCTTCAACCCTGTAATCTGCATTCAAATTTGATCTTCCAAATGAGTCACTTCACACTTTTCCAGGTTGAACTCCATCTGCCACTTCTCAGCCCAGCTCTGCATCCTGTCAATGTCCCGTTGGAACCTGCAACAGCTTTCCACACTATCCATAACTCCACCAACCTTTGTGTCATCAGCAAACTTACTAAAC
The DNA here is from genome assembly GCF_020745735.1 of Hemiscyllium ocellatum. Classification (NCBI taxonomy): domain Eukaryota; kingdom Metazoa; phylum Chordata; class Chondrichthyes; order Orectolobiformes; family Hemiscylliidae; genus Hemiscyllium; species Hemiscyllium ocellatum. Next base: position 67,065,868 of record NC_083407.1, read on the forward strand.
CACCATTCCACTTCCTCATCCAAGTCATTTATAAAAATCACAAAGAGCAGAGGTCCCAGAACAGATCCCTGCAGTACACCACTGGTTACTGAACTCCAAGCTGAATACTTTCCAGTTAATGCCACCCTCTCTCTTCAATGGGTCAACCAATTCTGTATCCAGACAGCCAAATTTCCCTGTATCCTATACCACCTTACTTTCTGAATGAGCTGACAATGGGGACCTTCATCAACCTCATTCCTGATGAAGGGCTTTTGCCCGAAACATCGATTTTACTGCTCCTCGGATGCTGCCTGACCTGTTGTGCTTTTAGCACCACTCTTATCTAAACCCTACCTTCACTCTGGCTATCCTCTTGTTCTCACATAAGTGTAAAATACCTTGGGGTTTTTCTTAATCCTACCCACTAAGGCTTTTTCATGTCCCCTTCTAGCTTGCCTTAATCCATTCTTCAGTTCCTTTCTGGCTAACCTTGGGAAACCTCTATAGCCCTAGGTGATCCTTACTTCCTCAACTTTAAGTAAGCTTCGTTCTTCCTCTTGACTAGGTGTTCCACATCTCTTGTCATACAAGGTTCCTTCACCCGACTATCCCTTCCTTGCCTCAGTGGGACAAACCTATCCAGCACTCCAGCAAGTGCTCCCTAAACAACCATCATGTTTCTGGTGTGCATTTTCCGAAGAACATGCTCCACAGTTCCTATTGGTCACTGTTTCATTAGTAGCCGTGAGTTGGGATTTTCACCTTCCCACAGCATTAATTCAATTAAAACCCAACACTGTCCAGTTAACTAATTACCTTGCAGCAACTTCAGGCTTCCTGCGGTTCCCGGATCCCCACCACTAAATTCCACACATGGTTTCTCTTTCCAGCTTTCTCTTACTAACAATCCCACATGCAATGAGTGCTCTCAGCCAACTATGAGTATTACATTAACTTGACAATGAGAGAAAGAGGGTGGTCGTGGAGGGTTGTTTTTTGTACTGGAGGCCTATGACTATGATCGCAGGGAAGTGCCGGGTCCACTGCTGTTTGTCATTTAAAAAAACAACTTGGATGAGAATATAAGAAACATGGTTAGTAAGTTTGCAGATGACACCAAAATTGTCATGGGTGTTTCATAAATAATGTATCATATCTAAACTGCTTCTTAACAAATGCAATAAATTATCTTAAAATTGCTTACAAACTTACGATTGCCTATGTTAGGTAACGGTGATCATAAACTCCCATAATCAACAATACACTATTTAGTTCATATTCAGAAAAAATGCACCATAATTAATTTACTAACTTCCAGACTGAACATAGGCCAACTTTGATACTTGTGTCACAAACAATAAATGCTGGCGTTCTGAAGGAGTCATACTACACTTAAAACATGGACTGTTTCTTGCTCCATGGATGCTACCAGACCCTCTACAGCATTCTCTATGTTTGTTTCAGATTTCCAGTATCCATAATATTTTGTCTTTATTACTTGTGTCACTGTCCTAGCTGAGACTATATTATTTGACACGCACAAAAGGATTCCTGATATTCCTGATCTATGAGTTATTCCTAAAGTATTTGGGTATTTATAAGCTGACAGGTTAGTGCATTGAAGACCATTGGCATATGCTAATGTTAGTTGGTTTATTGCAAATAAACAACTCAATGTAATTTTACTGTTAAAAAAATCAATTCTGAAATAATAAGTTTGAATTCTATTTACTTTTATGCAAATTCACAAATTTTCTAGAAAAACATTTAAAAACACGCATGTCTTATGAGGAATGGGGCATCATTTGGAATGTGTGCATACAATTCTAAATTTGTTGCCTACACTCTGCACCAACTGAATTATAGCTTCCAAGTTTGTTTATTCTGGAAACTCTTATGTGGTTAACTATAATTTTTTCTATAACAAATTTACAAGATGATATAAACATATAATTTGAAAGTTGCAAAATATCCTAATTAGAAATAGATTTCCATATTGAAAATGAGTTAGTTATTTTGTGACTAAACTTGACACTGATGGATACAGTGAAAGTGTTCAAAAATAATAGTTCAGCAGTTTTTTTCACATGAACTTAATGGCAATTCTTTTACCTTAATTGTTTAACACACAATCTCATATAATTGCAAATTGTGTAAATAGATGTACGACAATATATTTTTAGATGCTACATGCCTCTAAAAAGTACAGTGGAACATCATGCACAAATAATCTCACTTAATTAGCTAATTTTTGTCAAATGGCATTTGAATTCTTGGTAATTTTGCATGTGACCTACCAATATCCTCCAGACACAAATCTTATGTGGTACTAAGGAGATGCCACATTTTCAGATGTCACTTTTCTTGAATGTTGCTGTTTATTATTTGGACTTGTGAGGTGCAAATCTGGCACCAGCTAGTACAGTCCTAGATACCGTCCAGAGTTTGCTGCACGTTTCCTTATCTCAGATATTGCATATGGAGCAAAACATCGTGCAATCATCAAAACATTACCGCCAAATATATTTGTTGAAGATAATTGGATTGAAGATGCTGTCATATGGAAACTCTGGGAAGATGTTCTTGGGCCGAGATGGCCTTTGTGCTAGGTGTGAGTCAAGCAATCAGAGAGTTTGCCACCTAATTCCCATTAGGCTTAGTTTTCCTACATTTTCTTGGTGGAACACTCAGTCAAGTGGCACCTTGATATCAAGGGGACTCAGTCTTACTTCACTTCTGGAATTCAGGACTTCAGTTTCCATTTTGACCAACACTTTGATAAGGTCTGGAATGAGGGGCTGTGGTAGAACACAAACGGAACATCAGTGAACAAGTTACTGATACATAATTAGTGATCATCTGCATACTCTTCACCCAATTGTTGCAGTAATTACGTGACTGCTCCATTTCACTTCAAAGGTATGAAATGCTAAAACATTTTAGTTGGCTTTTTGACAGTTACCTCCTATGCAGCTCTCTGGCACCAAGAATATTGTGGGCCACTAAGGTTCCAACTTTTCGAAGCACATAGCTGCTAGTCAAATACGGGGGGGGGGTTTCAGATTTACAAAAGTCCAACTTACTAACACAATCTCATACAGGAGTGTAATTTTAAATATTCAACATATGAACATTTCCTGCACTTACAAATGGCTACTTTATATTTTCCTGTTTGTGTTCTGACTTGTGCACAAATCGAATTGCAAATGGACTCAAGAACAGAACCCATTCACAACCCGGGACTACCTGTACCACCCCTCTGAATATATTTTAGCTGTTAGCAAACTCAGTGTTGGAGCTGTATGGAATTCCCAAGACCCCCAAATGACGAGCTGCGTTAGAATTCCTAATTGGCATTTGCAGTATTTCCGATTCATACAGAAAAGGCCTGTGGCCAAACTTCAATTAGTTTCTGAATCAACGTCTAAACATGTATATTTAAATTGCATTGTTACTGACAATTTGCCCTTCCTTGTGAAATCATAAAATATCATATTTCCGATCCATAAAAATCAGAAATGTTTTGCTTTGCAAAGTTAATACGTTTTTAAAACATCCTATTTTGTGATCTTGTTCCCAACAGGAAGGAAAAGCCAAACAACATATAGCACTCTGCCTTCTTATTGAAAGCAGCTGTGCTGTGAGAAAGAAGTCTGTTTTTAGATGAAAGACATGTAATAAAAACCACAGGAAGTGCAGCTTGAGGACACAAGTGTCCCTTGGCAATACAATTCCATAATTCACTGACAGAGCTTGCTACGTTTTGTTGTGCACAAGGTATAAATCATATAACATATTTAAACCTTTTTACTTTCAGCATAGCAAGACAACTTAAACACAGGTCAATTCAATTTACATGTTCCATTTGATCACAGCTGATATGTTTCCCAACCCCCATCTGCTGCCTTGTCCCCATAAGCCTTCATCCCCTTACTAATCAAGAACCTATCTACTTTTGTCTTAAATGCATTCAATGACTTGTCCTCCACAGCCTTTTGTGGCAATGAGTTTCACAGGTACACTACTCTCTGGCTGAAGAAACTCCTGCTCATTTCAATTCTAAAGGGTTGTCTCTTCATTCTGAAACTGTGCCATCAGGTCCTAGCTCTCCTACTAGTGGAAAGATCTTCTCCATATCCACTCTATCCAGGTCTCAGTCTTCTTTGTTTTTAATGAGATTCCCCCCCTCACCTTTCTAAACTCCATGGAGTCCAGCGTCCTCAACCACTTCTTGTATCTCAAGCCCTTGATCCCTGGAATCATTCTTGTACACTTCCTCTGGACCCCCTCCAAGGCCAGCACATTCTTTCTTAGCTTTTGCACTCAAAACTGCTCACAATATTCTAAATGCAGTATGACCAGAACTTTATACAGCCTCAGCAGTACATCCTGTCTCTAGTATCCTAGCCATCTCAAAATGAATGTTAACATTGTATTTTCCTTCCTAATTATCAATTGAATCTATATGTTCATCACAAGAGAATTCTGAACTAGAACTCTGAAATCACTTTGTACTTCAGATTTTGAAGTCTTTCTTCATTTAGAAAATAATCCATACCTCTATTCTTACCACCAAACAGCACAACCTCACACTTTCCCATATTGCATTTCATCTGACACTCTTTGACCACTCTTGTGGCCTGTCCAAATCCTCAGCAGCCTCCCAAATGCTATCTGTCCCTCCACCTATCTTTGTGTCAGCTGCAAACATAGTAAAAATGCCCTCAGTTCCTTCATCCAGATCATTAATGTATTACATGCATAGTTGTGGTCCCAACACTGACCCCTGTGCAACTACACTAATCACAAGCTGCCATCTTGAAAAAACCCATTTATACTCACTCTCTGCCTTCTGCTAGTCAACCAATCCTCTTTCCGTGCCAGTACCTTCCTACTAACACCATAAGTTCTTGTCTTATTTAGTAGCCTTTTATGTGGCACCTTGTAAAAGACCTCTAGAAATCCAAATGATCATGCCCAGTGCCTCTCCTTTGTCTAACTTTCTTATTACCTCCTTTAAGAATTCTAACAGATTTGTCAGGAATGATGTCTCTTGATGAAGCTATGCTGACTCAGCCCTATTTTACCATGCACTTACAAATACTCTACAATCTCATCCTTAATGGACTCTAAAATCTTCCCAAAGACCATGGTCAGGCTGCGGTAAAAACAAGGACTGCAGATGCTGGAAACCAGAGTCTAGATTAGAGTGGTACTAGAAAAGCAGAGCAGGTCAGGCAGCATCCGAGGAGCAAGAAAATCAACGTTTCAGGCAACATCCATTCATCAGGGCTTCCAGCACCACTTTAATCTAGACATCAATTTCCTGCATTCTGTCTCCCTCTCTTTTTAAACAAGTGTGTTATATTAGCCATTTTGCAGACCTCTGGGACCCTCCCAGACTCCTGTGATTTCTGAACGATTACTACCAATGCCTCCACAATGTCTTTCAGAACGCTGGGACCATCTGGTCTGCTTGATTTATTCATCTTCAGCTTTCCCCGCATCTTCTCCTTGGTGTTGGCTACTACACTCGCCTCAACACCCCTCTCAAAGTTGTTGTGTGTTACTGGTTTCTTCCACCATGAAGACTAATGCAAAATAGTCATTCAGTTCCTCCGTCATTTCTTTGTTCCCCATTATTTGGGTTGGGATATCTGGTCGGCATGGACGGGTTGGACTGAAGGGTCTATTTCCATGCAGTACATCTCTGTGACTATGACTTCTCCATCTTCATATTCCAGTGGCCTAATTTCCACTCTTGCCTTTCTCTTACCTTGTCTAAAAAACTCCTAACTTCTTTTATATTACAAGCTAACTTACCCTCACATTTCATCACTCCCCAATTATTGTTTTTATTAAGTTGTCCTCTGCTGGTTTTTAAAGGCTTCCCACAACAGCCATGGTTGCCTCTTCCTCCCCTTAATATATTCAACAAGAATTGCTAGAAACAAAAACATGATGTGGAGGCGCCTGGGATGGACTAAGTTAAAAATCACACAATGCCAGGTTATAGTCCAACAGGTTTATTTGGAAGCACTAGCTTTTGGAGCGCCGCTCCTTCATCAAGTAGCTGTAGAATGGGATTGTAAAATACAGACTTTGTAACAAAAGATTACACTGTCATGCACCTGAAATGATATATTGAACAAACCTAGATTGCTTTTAAGTCTTTCATCTTTTAGAATGGGTTGCACTCTCTCACTTTACAACCTCTACTGATACTTCTAAATTATTTGACAGTGTAATTCTTTGCACACTCAGGAGTTTTTTTTAGCAACGCTGTCCAATTGCAGAATCACAGTTAATTTTGGACACTATGTTGTGGATTTAAAAGTGCAGGCTGATTGGATGTGGTCAGTATCTTTCTTTTTGTGATCTGCTGACAGGAAATCTTTGATATTATCCACCAGTCTTTCGGACACATTGCCAAGATACATGGCATCACGCTAGCACTGGAGTTCTTACACCGGATTACTCGTTTGTGTGGGAGGCAGCATGTCTTTAGCTTGATGGCAGCAATCTATGACTTGTTGGTGAAAAATACAATTGTTTTGCTCCTGCTGGCTTCCATTTTCTCCCAAAATTCCAGGATAATTTGAAGTAGACTCAGCATTTTTCCTGAATAAGATTGAGGTTGTTAGACCCATTTATGAGTCTGCATAATGTACACTTACTGTACCTTCATCTGCACATGAAGGATAATGGCTACACTGATCAGATAATTTCTCACTCCATATCATGTTAACTGCAATTAAATGGAGCACTGAGGCCACATCTTGAATACACTGCATGCAGTTTTGGTGTCTCATTATTTAGGAAGTATGTAAATGTGATGGAGGCAGTACAGAGGTGGTTTACGGAATTCATTCCTATGTTGTCTTATGAGGATAGATTGCAAAGGCTGGGCTTGTTGAACCTGAAGTTTAGAAAAGTGAGGGGTGACTTGACTGAAGTGCCCAGGATCCTGAATGGTGTTGAAAAAGTGGATGTGGAAGGGCGATTGCTCTGGTGGGTGAGAACTAGGGAAACTGTTTAAAAATTAGGGTTGCTCTTTTATGATAGCAACGAAGATAACTTTTTTTCCCTTACAGGGTGGATACTTTGGAACTCTTTACTTTAGGTGATGGGGTGGGAGGATGTTGTTATTGAATATTTTGTAAGTTGGGGATAGATTGATTTTGTTAGGAAGGGTTCAAAATTTATTGAGGGTAGATAGGAATGTGGAATTCAAAACACAAACAGATCAACTGTGATCTTACTGAACAAGGGCTAAATGGCCTACAACTGCTCCTAAATAATATGTATATACACTGTGGCCTAACCAAGGTTCGGTACATATTTAGTATAAGGTTCCTATTTTACATATCCAACTTCTTAAAAATAAAACCTAATGGTTGGTTGATTGGCTTTTTTTTGGCCTTGCTTACCTGTAAAGCAACTTCTAGTCACCAGTAGGTTTGTGATCGGATCCCTCTGTTCTTCTACCCAACCTAGAATTGCACCTTCTAAGTAATGTGACCTCCTTATGCTTCCTACCCAAAATGAATCTATCTTATGTCAGCCATTTGATCATTCTGCAAGTTTATTAATATCTTTTTGGAATTTATTATCCCTAATTTGCTATCATCTGCAAATTTATAAATATTGGGCTGAATTTTTGCATGGCCCAGGTTACATTAAGTTTGAGATATTTTAGCTGCTGTATCTTAGTGAACTCACTGCATTAACTATCTACCCCACATCTGTGGTAACCATTACATCTAATACCAACCCTATCTTATCACATGCCATTCCTAGAACAATTTGCTACTCAGCGATACCTGCTGAGATATGGCATACCATGCATTGCCTAGCGATACCTGCTGAGATATGGCATACCTTACAGTGCCTTGCACTTGGTTGAGTGCTGGCATTCCAAAGCTTCCCTGCTCAGTCATGGACAGATTCTGAACATGCTGGAGAATGGGAAGATGGCACTGTGATTCTTCGACAGGGATCTGGCAATCCTGGTTGAGGGAGTGGTGCAGTGGAGGGCCATCCGCTCCATGGAGGATTGGAAGAAGAAGCCATGCCAGCAGACCCTGGCAGCCTGATCCAAGGTTCACCACTCAGGTCAGTGCTGTCTCTACAGTTCTCAGGAACAGCCAACAATGCTGCTGGAAAGTGAATGACCTTCTCCCTGGGTCAGTGAAAAAGCTATACACTTCTTCTGATACCTCACTCGTTCTCTGCTACTGCACCCACCTCCCATCAAGACTTAGGCTCTGCCACTCTATTGCCTTCAATATTATCTCTTACACTCTTCGCTGAGACATCCATGTCTCATTACTCCAATGCAATTCATATTTACACTGCTGTCATTTTATTCATAGCTCATTATTTCTGGCCCAATGCTTTACTTCTCCTATGTCTTCATCAGCATCTCCACCACCTTCACAGCAAAATGCCTGGTTGCCCCAGAAGCCACCAACCTCAATCCCTGAGGACTTGAGTATGGAGGACGCAGAGCACCAGCAAGCCTGCCTCCAGCATTGCTGTCACCTCTGAAACTGACACCTCAGTGGGAAGTTTGGGCTTATTGAATTCAAGAACACAATCTGGTGACAATTCGACAGCTGGCTGAGGAAGAAATGCCCTGCGTCACTGGTACTTGAAGTGTTGAAGACATAGGAGAGGACTCTGTGGCACTGGCAATCAGGGACTTTGTCCATGAGCACAGGGACGAACATGAGCAGCAGACAGGTATATGCAATGCAACAGTCTTCATTGCCCAGAAGCTGCAGCATGAAGTGAGTCAGGTAACAGTCTAGCTGCCTTCATGGACAGATTAGTGGTTGCCATGGAGAGCCAGGAGCACGCACTTACACTCAATTTCCACGTCTCTTCCTCAAAAGAAAGCGAACAGCCAGGAAACACGTGGAGCTCCCGCAGAAATCTTCACTCACAACACTCCAGAGGTGTTTGGGCCCTTCAACCTCCATCCTGCCTGCTCTCCTTCAATTCTGGAATTTTGAAGTGATCTCTGCAACACACCACTCATTACATCTGACCAACCAGAAAAAAACCCATTTATGTTTACATTCTGTTTTCTGTTAGTTAGCCAATCTAATATCCATAACACATATTGTCTCCTACACCATGAGCCTTTATTGGCTGCGGTAATCTTTGATGTGGCATCTTATAAAATGTCTTCATGAAATTTAAGTACAGCACATCCACTAGCTTCCTTTCATGCACAACATTCTTAAAAGAAACAAATAATTTGGTTAAACATTAATTTCTTTTCACAACATGCAATAACATCTTCAAAATAGCTATGACGATTATTCAATAAGACAGTAAACATGAAACTATTAACCAATTAGCAATCATAGATAAATCTCTATGACTGCTAATTGGTTAATAGTTTCATGCTTCCTGTCTTCTCTTATTGAATAAAGGAGTCACATTCACTAGAAGCCCACCAGTGGCTCCAAAATTTAGTTCAAAAGTGCCTAATAATGGAGAGTCATGTGAACAGTAATTCTTCAGGCACACCTGGATTAATAATAAACTTCATGTACCCACGAGATATTTAGCAGAACTGTTTCCAGTGGCAAAAAAACTTAGAAGACTCTGAGTTAATGTAATTGACAGAAGAACCAGAGCTAACATGAGGACAACATTTATATAATTGTTGCAAACCCACTTTGTCATTCTCTCCTTGCCAAACCAAAAGTCAGCTTCAGTGATCTATTGTCTTTAATTTAGAAGTCAGCTGCTTCAGCAATAGATACGTTCAAGAATTTCATGAACGTCACTGCATCAACTCCGTATGAAATGAATTTTAGTGATAAGAAAAGGGATTCATCCTTCATCAGGTTTCAAACTTTTTTCAAACATGTTTTCATAAATTCAACTCTGAAAATATGCAGAATATTCATTCATAAATCTCTGACTTAAGATCTTTTCTTGAGTTCAAAGCTCCAGTATTTTAGTTAGAAACGTAATGACTAAACACACACCACTACCTTCAGCTTCAAGTTGATTGAAATCAATTTACAAACAGGTGACTTTAACATGAAATACTACTTCCTTTCCTTCTTAAAATCACTCCAGATCATGTAAATCTATTTTCAACCTAGACTTGAGATTCAGTATCAAAACTACAAATGTTTGTTTTGAATTTTCTTCAATGATTTCTCTAATATCCAAATAAGTTTAGTTCATAAGAATTAGTGAGATATCAAATTAATATTTAATGTGTAAATGGACAGAGTACCAGGTTGTACACATTTCATGTTGACAGAGTTACAGAATTATGTTAGCGACTGTTTAACTTGCTACTTCATTTAATCAGAAAAATATAAATGGGACAACATAGTAGGTGAGAAGCAGGTCAATAAAAGCTCAATACTTCCTTTCTCAGCAATTGTCCACATTTATTTTGGTAGTCAAGCAGTTCACATTAATGTGTCATAAATAAAACACATAAAAGTTACAGATAATAAAAGTTGCAAGCAACTCTCAACATTTTATATATCTATACATAATATATTAAAGATGGCACATCAGCACATGCAGACAACACACTCCATCCAGATCTTACACTATCTTACAGATGCAAAAGAATCTTAAATTGCAGGGTGATGCTCAGCTGCAAACTGAAACTGATTGGCATGTTTCAGTTTTCAAATTACCTTGATCATTAATTAGATTATACTTACAAGAATGCTGCAACTGAAATGCAGATCCACGACAATATTTTGGGAATTACATGATATAATAACCCCATTGTTATATAAAATCTCATGACATACAATTTACTATAAGCCGCAATGTGACACAGCCACCTGGATTTTAAAAATAACTTTTGACAGTTTCACATTTCAGATATCAAAGTCTATTACAGATACAAAATAATCTTTTAAAAGAAATAGAAATAATTTACTGAATACTTGGTGGTTTTTCTGAGCTAACTAGGAACCACTGATTTAAAATCATCTTTGAATCTATTCAGAAGATCATCCAATTGACCTCAAAATGTAATGGATGTGAATTACCCAAAAATTGGTTCTATAATTTCTCACCAAGGCACCTCTGATAATAATTTCCAAACTTGCGACCTCTACTATCTAGAAAGATAAGGGCTGCGGGGCATGAAAGCATCACCTCTCCCAAGTTTCTCTCCAAGCCACCTAACAGCCTGACTGGAGCTACATTGTCATTCTTTAAGTGTTACTGTGTCAAAATCCTAGAAATCCCTTCTTAACAGCATTGTGGCTATAACTACACCACATGGACAAGTGGTTCACCACTAACTTCTCAAAGGTAATTAGGGATGGAAAATAAATGTTGATCGAGCCAGTGATGTCCACATCTAGTGGAATAATGGCTATGTTTAAGAACAATACAGCAATTAGATATTCTTGACTTAGGACACAGCACCACCTTAGTAGCAGCAATGTGTGTTATATTGTAAAAGTGTTCTCCCTTTATAGAGCTGGCATTGTCTACTATGAGCAGATGTATATACATCCACAAAGAGCATATAATCCAACACATCTGTCACACACAGATTAAGTGGTTTCAGTATCTTTGATAAAACAAAATTACAGCAAAGCAATCATTAAAATGTGTGAGGAAAAATGCCATTTTCTGGCGATTTCTGCTGGCAACATTGAGACATGAAGAGCAGATATGCCAACCTTCAGATTAATCTCCTCCTGCAAGAATCACCTCCAAGTGACCTTCAGATGTGTCTCTTTAGATCATGTGCCCCATGAGAGTAGATTTGTGACCAAAAAGATACCTTCTTGGTTAAATACAGCTCTAACGTCTCAACTCTGTTCCTTCAGCCCATTTACAACTTTCCTTTCATTTCTAAATAATACATTCACTGTTATATAGTATAATACACCAGTTATAGTTCAATCCAACTTCACTTCTGTTTTATCATCTCAGATAACATAAATCTAATAGTCACTGGTATATATATCAATTTTTTAAATGCTGCTGCTAAGACATGATGAAGTATATTTAACAAGGAAGGGCAAAACCTTTCCCACCCCCCTGAACTGAGGGGCTCGGATTCAAGTCCTACCTCCTCCAGAGATGAGGAATAACAGGTTGATTAGAAAAATAGGTTATACAGAACAGTTCACATATGACTCATTAACAATTTACATACATATAATCAAAACGCCTGTGAGAAATTTTGAGGTTGTAATTAATATAGTGGATAAGGGAGGTAGTAAATTCCGATTTTCAAAAAGTATTTGATAAGTTGCGCCAAAATAGATTATTATACAAACTTAGGATTCATGAAATAATATTTTGGCCAGAATTGAGGAATGGTTAGCATTAACAGACAGGAACAGTGTAATTGGATCAATTTTGGACTGCCAGGTTGTAACTGGTGTCAAGATTAGAGTGATACTGGAAAAATACAGGTGAGGCAGCATCCGAGGAGCAGGGAAATCAACATTTCAGGCAAAAGCCCTTCATCAGAAACTTTCCTGAAGAAGGGCTTTTGCCCAAAACGTCGATTTTCCTGCTCCTCAGATGCTGCCAGACCTGCTGTGCTTTTCCAGCACCACTCTAATCTTGACTCTAATCTCCAGTATCTGCAGTACCCACTTCTGCCAGGCTGTAACTGGCGGGGGAGTTAACCACAAGAATCAGTACTTGGGCCTCAGTAATTTACAATACATAGGAATGACTTAGGCGATGGGACCAAGTCTAATATATCCAAGTTTGCTGATGAATAAAAGTGGGAATGTATGCTGTGAGGAGGATGCAAAGTGGCTGCAAATTATTTAGATATATAAGTGAATGTGCAATGATAAGGCAGCTAGAATAGGAAGAAATTTGAAGTTAGTTTGGTTGAAAAGTTAGAAATGCCAAAAATATTTTCAAAGGATGAGGGACTGGAAAATATTGATTTCAGAGTGATCAGATTTCTTTGTAAACAAACGTATTAAGGAAAATGGAATTTTAAAAAAAAATTCCCTACAGTGTGGGAACAGGCCCTTCGGCCCAACCAGTCCACACCGACCCACCAAGACCCATTTCCCACTAATGCACCTAGCACTATAGGCAATTTAGCATGGCCAATTCACCTAACCTGCACATCTTTGGACTGCGGGAGGAAACCCATGCAGACAGGGGAGAATGTGCAAACTCCACACAGTCACCTGAGGCTGGAATTGAACCAGGGGCCCTGGTGCTGTAAGGCAGCAGTGCTAACCACTGAGCCACCAATGTTCACCTATATTACAAGAGCATGAGGATATTAGAGTGAAGAAGTTGCACTATATTGCTTTGGATTTTGTTGAATACTGTGTAGAAGTTTGATTTACAAAGAATATACTTGCCTTGGAAGGAGTACAACAAATGTTCACTGTTCTTACAAGGACAGCATTATCCTGCAAAGACAGAGACCAGGCTCGATTTCCCTAGAAAGTTAAAATATGATTTAATTGAAACACATGAAGTTCATTAGGAACTTGCCAAATAAGATACTGGGAAGATGCTTTCCCCTGGCTGAGGAGTCTAGAATAGGGGTCAGAGTCTCAGATAAGGATTTGGCCATTTAGAACGCAAATGAGAAAAAATGTCTTCACTTAAGAAGTCCTAAACCATTGGAAATTATGGCCCAGAATAGCTTAGTTGTTGAGTATTCAAGTCGGATATCTATAGATTTTTGGATACTACGGGAATCAAAGACATAGGAATCATAATGGAAGGTGTAAATCAGGTATGATATTGTTATTTGGTTATTCCTGATCTCATTTTTTAATGTTCTTATTATACTTTATAGGTAGCTGTATTACCTTTAATTGTCTAAGATTTATACTTTTATAATAGGCACTGCCAGCAGACTCCCTTGTTGCTGGCTCTCATGTTATTCTTGCTCAGTGAAATGGAGCTCTGTGCATTTGTACATATTCTTTTCAACAATTTCTGACTGCTAATTTAAGTTGACATTTGCAGAAGCATTGAAAATGTCTAGTGTAAAAACCAAATATCTAGTAGATCTTTAAAATTTTACAACCACTTGCTGTTTTAGCACTAGAACTAATTTTGGAGTAATGTTTTCCACATCGTTCTATCGCCAGTTTTCTCTTGCTACCTGTAACCTTTATTAGACCTGCTTCTAATTTAGTAACTAGCATAGTCATCTGCTCTGAAGATGATTTATATAAAACTTGAAACATTAACTCTGGTTTCTCTCTCTGTAGATGATGCCAGACCTGTTAAGTTTCTCCAGTATTTAAAAGTCTTTACAGAATGGAAACAGACCCTTCGGTCCAACTCACACATGCCGACCAACTTTCCCAAACTAAACTAGTCCTACTTGCCTGCATTTGGCCCATATTCCTCTGAACCTTTCCTATTCATGTATCTATCCAAATGTCTTTTAGATGTTGTAACTATTCCTTTCTGATTTTATTTCAGACTTCCAGCACTGCAGTAGTTTACTTCTATTATATTATTCTGCTCCTTTGGAACAGCAAAAGCAGCAAACCACTTCAAGTTCACTGATCTTCAACAAAAAAAAACGCTTAACCATGCTTCTTGATCAACTTTATCCAATATTTTATGGAATCTCTGACATGCTACTAGTTCTGACAGCTTTAACTGACTAGAAGGATATCAAATTCATACTTGCCATTCAAAGTCCTTTAAAGATACAAATAAACAAAATAATTTAAAGAGCGCTCCGCACATAACCACATTTGGTGCTTAGACTTACATTGGATTCAAATAGCTTTTCTTCTCACAGATATAGCTAGCAATCAAATATATACTTCAAAGTTGCAAAATAGTTTTTGAAACAAATACTTAATCCTGAGTCCAAACTATAATGACATAAATATACTATATTTTACACAAAAATTCAAAAACTAGCCATGGCTCACAACTGCAATTAATTATATTGGATTAAAAACCTATTTTCCACTTAATATAAAACTAAAGCGCATCTTAATATTGCATTCACCTAGATTCAATAGTATTACTTCAAAATATTTTTATAATGCTACCTGTTGAATTTATACACTATTAAACAGCATTTCTATAGCACAACTAACTTATTCTTTTTTCTCTATTATATTAAATAATTAATGCATCTATTTCGTTCCTCTATTGATACTACTTTGCTCGATTACCTACACTCTGAGTGGATGGACATTGTTTTTTGGATGATTCTTTAGGATAATATATTATTAAAATTAAGAGTTAGAAGATGTATGACTGTGGAGTAAAATAGCTAAAGAAATAATGAAAAGTATAAATTTAAAGAAGGGAAGTAAATTTCCTTTGGGCTTATATAACCTCTAATGACCTAGGCAAAGTACTTTTAAAAAATTGAATTTAACCCAAGAAGGGTTATGAACATGTTTTCAGATCATAAGCCATTTAGAATGTAATGTTATGCTCAGATGAGCATTATACTCAGAAGCTGGTACATTCCTTGACTTTGAGTTTAATTCTTCAATAAAGAAATATCCACTGCTGTGGGCCAGTTCTCCCTACATTCAATAGTTTCCAAATGCCATCACTTTTGTTATCATCCAGTAACTTATGCATACTGTTTCTTCTCATTTATATGAATTATTTGGATGTGAATACAGGAGGTATGGTTAGTAAATTTGCAGATGACACCAAATGTGGTGTAGTGGACAGTGAAGAAGGTTGCCACATAGTACAGCGGAATCTTGAACAAATGGGCCAATAGACTGAGGAGTGGCAGTTGGAGTTTAATATAGATAAATGAGAGATGTTGCATTTTGATATGGTAAATTAGGACAGGATGTATACACTTAATGATAGTGCCTTGGGGAGTGTTGCTGAACAAAGGGACTGAGGGGTGCAAGTGCATAGTTCCTTGAAAGTGGAATCACAGGTAGACAGGACGGTGAAGGCCGTGTTTGGCATGCTTGTCTTCATTGGTCAGTGCATTGAATATAGGAGTTAGGAGGTCATATCGCAGCTGTATAGGACATCGATTAGGCCACTTTTAGAATATTGCATTCAATTCTGGTCTCCCTGCAATAGGAAAGATGTTGTTAAACTTGAAAGGGTTCAGAAAGGATTTACAAGTATGTTGCCATTGATGGAGAGTTTGAGTGATCGGTAGAGGGTGAATAGTCTGGGGCTTCCTTCCCTGGAGCATCAGAAGTGGAGGGGTGATCTTGGAGGTTTATAAAATCTTGAGGGGCATGGATAGGGTGATTGGCCAAGGTATTTTTTTCCAGGGTATGGGAGTCCAAAACTGGAGGACATCGGTTTAGGTTGAGATGGGATAAATTTAAAAAGGGACCTAAGGGGAAATTTTTTCATACAGAAGGTGGCGCATGTATAGAATGAGTTGCCAGAGAAGGTGGTGGAGGTGGGTGCAACTACAACATTTAAAAGACATCTGGATGGGTATATGAACATGAATATTAGAGGGGTACGGGGTAAATGCTGGCAAATGGGACTAGATCAGTTTAGGATATTTGCTCAGCATGGTCTGAAAAGTCTGTTTCCGTGCTGTACAATTCTATGAGTCTATTTTGAAATCACAGCAATTAAATAACTATTCAGTAATTTCACAAAATTGCTACTTTCACCAAATATCCAACTAATTTAAGTTTTGCTCTAAAAAATACATTGGAGATGTAAATTTTAATAAATTAATGCTTGCATGCCAATATAAAAAGAAACAAAGATTACACAAAAAATAAATCAGTGTTTGTTTTGTGTTTCAAGTGAAACTGATCCTGATTATGCAGTTTGTACAGAAATATTATACAAAGCATTTTGTTTCAAATAGAGATCTATAAGCACAATTTACACAACTCTGACAAACAATATTATAGTTCAAAATGCAGAAATAAACACTGGAATGTGTCACTGAATGCAATATCAATATTATATTCTGACATCTGGTATTGTAGATTTATCCTTAGTCCAGAATCATAAACTGTTAAAATACAAGTGTAGTTAAATATTTCAACAAATGCTCACAATTTTACAAACATGAGGCAAATTCCACTTAATATATGATTAAAAAAGCAACATTTTCTCATTTTAATTGAAGATCTCTGACAAGTACGTGCAGCAGCTTTGATTTATATGAAAGTACCAAGTCCAACCTCGAAGGTTTAGTTCTCCAAATTACATTATGATGTGTCTGAGTTAAGTACACAATAAAAAAGTACAAAGAATTGCTGTCATTTCAACCTGCTCACTCAAACAATTACCCAGGTAAAATAAGTTAACTCATTCTTCCTACCATTTTTTAAAAATTTCCCTCCTAACAGTTTCAAAACAAAATATCTTCATTTTGGATGAGCATCTCAACCAACAGTCTTTGATAACGTATGTCATTCAAGGCAGCCATGGGATCCTGCTCTGGAGCTCGCATTAGAGTTGGTCCAAACACAATTCCTAGATTCTCGGCATTCATTAGATTGTCCTTCTCATGTAGAGTAACCCTGGAAAAAATGCAATAATCCATTTTAGTAACTACTGAATTCCAGTACTTACTTTGATAAAAGACTGGAATTAAAAACAAATCAACAGTATTTGGAAATTAATACAATTTAGTATATCGGTACTTTTAACATTCAATCCTAATTCTAATCAGTTTTCCAATCAGATACTCAAAGTGTAGAAAAGTTGAGATGGCTGCTGTGCTTTTACAAACAAGAATAAACTGTACTGAACTCAAAGCTACCCTGCATTGAAATATATTTTTGTTTAGAAATGTTATCTAATGGCATTACATTTGTTTAAAACTTGATAACTTCCATTAAAAGCAGTAATTAAGAATTTTCTTTTTGTAATGTTGTATCATTTTTAAATAGGATACAACTAGATATGTAAGAACAAAGTATCAAACAGGTATTTTGGTCTACTAAGTTTGCTCTATTCAAACATATCCTTCATGCATTCTTGGCAACTAAATTCAATCTTCTTAAATTTTCCAAGGATAAAGCTCAAGGAAATTTCTTCTGAGCCGCTGCAGTCATCTAATAAAACTTTGTGGTGTCAAACATTCTAATCAACTTTTTCCAAACTTTGACAGTCTTTATTATTCCAGGAATATCTTGCAATGCACAGATAACCAACTAGCTACTTCTTCCCACAAAGCATTGGCCTAAAATCTTTTTCTTCATCCTGATCTCCATGGACTTCTTTGTCATAAGGTTGCTCACCCACCGAGAAAAGCATTTTCCAGGGCCAAACCCCATGCCAGCCCTAACTTATATAGTTTTACTTCTCTTCAATATCCCATCATGCCCTCTGAGTTCATCTTGTCCACAAGATCCACCTCTTGCTCCATCAGCCTATGTTTTATTCATTCATGAGAAGTGAGTATCATTAGTTAGGGCAGAATTTATTGTCCATCCCAATTTGACCTTGATAAAATGGTAATCTGCCTTCTTGAACAAATATAGTCCTTGAGATTAGGGAGTTTCAGAATTTTTGACTACAGCAATGGTATAGCCCCATGCCAGATGGCATGTGGCTTGGAGGGGAACTGAAGATGTGGTATTCCTATGCACCTGCTGCCATTGTCCTTGGTGGATTTGAAATGTGCTGTTGGAGAAGCCTTAGAGAGTTAATGAAGTCCATTTACAGACAAACAATCTGCTCCCACTTATGCTGGTGAAAGGAATTGATGTGGAAGGTGGTGAATAGAGTATCAATCAAATGACTATTTAGTCCTAGACGATGTCAAGACTTCTGAGTGTTATCAGAGCTGTACCTATTCAGGCAAGTGGAGATCATTCCATCACATTCCTGACTTGTGCTTCATAGATCATGGACAGGCACTGGGGATTTAGGTGGTGACTTGTTCACCCCAGAATTCCTAGCCATTGACTTGCTACTGTAGCTATCATTTGGCTGGTGAAGTTCAGTTTCTGGTCAATGACAGCTCAAGAATGGTGGTATTTTTGAATTCAATGCTAGTAATGCCATTGTATGCCAAGTTCCCATGATATGCTTCGGTCTTGTTAGACATGGTCATTGCCTAGCACTTTTGTGGCATCAGTCCAATCCTGGATATTGTCACGGTCTTGCTACATATGAACACAAGTACTTCAGAGTCTGAGTCATGAATACTGCTAAACATTGTACAATCATCAGCATCCCCACCCTCTAATCTTCTGGTGGAGGGAAGACCATTGATGAAGCAACTGAATGTGGATACTTCCCTGAGGAATTCCTGCATTTATGTCTGGGACTGAGATGAATGACACCCAACAGCCACAACCAGCTTCCTTTGAGCTAGGTTCAACTTCAACCAATAGCAAGTTCTGCCCTGATTTCCACTGACTCCAATTTTACTCAGGCTCCTTGATGCACTTCTTGGTCAAATGGTGCCTTGATGATAAGCGAATGCTCATCCCTAAAGTTCAGCTCTTTTGTCTATGTTTGGAGATTGGAGTGAAGTCAGGAGCTGAGTGAATGTTATGAATGTTAATGTCAGTGAACAGATTATTGCTGGGAAATGGATGTTGATAGAACAACAAACCTGTTCCGTTACTTTGATGATGATCGAGTACGTATAGATAAAGTGATAATCGGCTGGATTGGATTTGTCTGGCTTTTTATAGAAAGGTCGTATCTTGCTAATTTTTCACATTGCTGGGTAAATGCCAGTGTTGTAACAAATTTCCAGTACTAATGTAATAATGTTTTCAGGGTAATAAGTGTTTGCAGTACCTAGTGTGTTTGCCACTGTTATTTCTTGTGCCTTGGTAGATGCTAGGGGGTCCATTCAGCTACATTCCTTGCTTAGAACAAGATGGATCATACTTCATTGAAGTATTAGATTTTATTCACACTAAGCTGGTGACAATCCAATCTTGCTTTCTGACCTCCATGATATTTGACACTAACAGCTCCTCTCAGTTCTGTATACCTGTCCTTCAAAATTTTTGCTATGACCCCTCTCCCTTAAAAGTACATCTTTGACCGCTTCTCATGGAAACTGACTACCCTTTCTCTAATCTCCTTTCCCTCTCCAATATCTTTGCATGCATTGTTGACTCCAAAGTCTGTGCCCATCTTGCCCACAACCCATGGTTAAATCACTCCAATCAAGTTTCCATTTCTTTTACAGCATTAAAAACCACATGCTAGGTGATGGTAATCATGGCAAGCTACAATTTGTTGAGCTTCTTAATTTGCATGAAACCTTTGACATGGTTGCTCAGTCTATCCTTGATTCAGCTGACTGGGACTGTAATTTCCTGCTCCATTGTTATCTATACAGTTAAAGCTAGTCAAGTTATCTCTAATGCCATTCCTGCATGGTTAACACTGGTGCTCAACAAGGGTCTATTCCTATTTATCCTCTACATGCTACCCTTGCTGACATAAGACCATAAGACATAGGAGCAAAAATTAGGCCATTAAGCCCATCGGGTCTACTCTGCCATTCGATCATGGCTTATAAGTTTATCATTCCCATTGTCCCACTTTCTCCCCATAATCCTTGATCCCCTTGACAATCAAGAACCTATCTATCTCAGTCTTGCATAAACTCAATGACCTGATCTCCACAGCCTTCTGTGGCAGTGACTTCCATGGATTCACCACTCTCTGGCTGAAGAAGTTTCTCCTTATCTCCATTCTCCTTTATTCTAAATCTGTGCCCTCAGGTCCTAGTCTTCCCTACCAATGGAAACATCTTTCCAACATCCACTGTGACCAAGCTATTCAGTATTCTGTAAGTTTCAATTAGATCCCCCCCCCTATCCTTCTAAACTCCATTAAGTATAGACTCAGACTCTGCAAATATTCCTCATATGTTAAGCTTTTCATTCCTGGAACCATTCTCATGAACCTCCTCACAATACCTTCCAGGGCAAGTACATCTTTCTGAGATATGGGGCCCAAAACTGTGCACAATACTCCAATGTGGCCTGACCAGAGCCTTATAGAGCCTCAGAAGTACATCCCTGCTTTTATATTCAAGTGCTGTCAAAATAAATGCCATTGTTGCATTAACCTGCAAGTTTATCTTGAAAGAATACTGGACAAGAACTTCCAAGTCTCTTTGCACTTTAGATTTCTGAATCTTTTCTCTCATCTAGATAATAGTCCATACCTCTATTTTTTTCTAACAAAGTGATTGCCCTCGCACTTTCCCACCTTGTACTCCATCTACCACTTCTTTGCCCACTCTCCTAATATGTCCAAATCCTTCTGCAGCCTCCTTGCCTCCTCAATGCTACCTGTCCCTCTATCTGTCTTTGCATCATCTGTAAACTTAGCCAGAATGCCCTCAGTTCCTTCATCTAGATTGTTAATCTACAAAGTGAAAAGTTGTGCTCCCAACACTGAGCCTTGAGGAACACTAGTTGTTACTGGCTGCCAAGCTTCTGTCCGTGCTAGCAACGTGCCTCCAACACATGGGCCCTTACCTTACTCAGGACCTCCTGTGCGGCACTTTGTTAAAGGCTTTCTTGAAGTCCAAGTAGATAACATTCATTGGCTGTCCTTGGTCTAACCTGTTCCTCACTTCCTCAAAGAATTCTAGTAGATTTCAGGCATGACCTCTGCTATGAAACCATGCTGAATTTGCTCTATTTTACTATACACTTCTAAATATTTCGAAATCTCATCCTTCACAATGGATTCCAGGAAAACGTGCAATATTTCACATGTGCAAGGACAATACCAAACACTGCCTCACTGTTACTTATCTCAATCCCTCCATTGTTTCCAATTTGTCAGATTTCTTGTTCAATATACGCTATTTAAAGAGCAGAAAGTTTCTTCATCAAAACATCAAAAGACCAAATGCAATATCTTCAGTCTCCATCATAAACTCTTCCCTGACAACTGCTATCTGACACAGAACCTAACACTTGCAGCCTTAATATTCTATCGATCATTAAGATCGGGTCATTAGAAGGCAATAGGTCATTATAGTAAACTAATTTGTAATATAAACTGTAACCTTCAGAACTGGAATACTGAACTATTAAAAAAAAAGGCAATTATTAAATGGGTTTCTTTAAAAAAAGTGTAATGGTAGTACAAAAAGCAATATTGATACAATTTGAATTCCAATGTCAATAGGCCTTTGCAGTATAATGTTCCAACATTGTAAGTTCACTATTCTTAACTGAATTTATTCTATGATGAAGAGAAACTGGTTTGGTATAATTGATCCCCTGTGATTTTCTTTTCATACACCATCAGACTGATTAAAGAGATTTTAAATTTGTTTCCTCTAAGTCAGGAATAATGTCTTTTGGAGAGACATACAAGGGAACAAAAGTATAGTACATAAAATAATTTAATTACAAGTTACATTCACTGCTTAACAACTTGAAATGCTTCTAGAAAAAACTACATCAAAAGGTTAAGTTTAAAGTTTCCTAACATGACAGCACTTATAAATGGTTAATATGAATGGTCATGATCTATTTACCTTTTTAAATGAGCCATAAGGTAACTCAGGGTTTCACAGTGTGCAGGTGGTAACATTTTTAGTGCTTCATGGACTGACTCCAATCGCTCATCAGGTTCTGGAATCTCTGCAATCAAAATAATATCAATGTCAAGAAATCGGGCTCATTAGTGCTCAGTTTTGCCCCTTATTAGTCTCTTATAACTCCAATATGGTGTTGAAAATGTATGAGGTGAAATTTTATGATTATAATATTGATGAATATTAGTAACTGTGCTCACACCCATGCGATAAACAGAACAGGCAGATCATATGTTCAGAAGCACAAAGGAACATGTTTACTTGCTGTATTTAAAGGGATCCATCAACTAAAAATCAGTGTTAACTGATTGCTTTATTACCATTCATGCAAATCTACAAGTGTTTGGTACCTTCTTTTGTTGTTTGATGTTACAAAACTCTACATGAAATGCTTTGGCATTCGCTGACTTCAAAGTTTCCACAAGTTAATTGATTCCCAAACAGGAAATTCTAAGAGGTATTCCAGATAAAATACAGAATGACTTGTAGAATGAACAGTGGCAGAGTAAGGCAAATTACTGAAAGAGGGATGAGGGTTTTCAGTAGGAGACCAAATCTGCCAGAGTGCCTGGGGAGCAAGTCTACTGCTTGAACCTTAGTGAGGAACAATGGATGGAATCTTCCCAACCCTGAATGATAGGCCACGATGAATCAATTGGAAAAAAAATAGGTGAGATTAGCATAGGTTCTTAAACCTCCGGCTGGAGGTTTAAGTGTAGGCTTAAGTGAATACCAGGTTTCGTTGAGGAAGGTGATCAGCAGCGAAGTAAGGCAGTCAGAGGAGGAGCAAACTACTGCAGCTGCTGAAGGTACGAGGATAAAGCCAAAGTAGAAGGAAGTTTAACTGCAAAGTCACAGGCAGCAGCTGTGATTCCTATTTTCTGTTCACTTTTCTCCTGTTGTTAACTTAAGGTTTAAGTCATGACAGGAGATCCCAGACCTGTGTCATGCTCTTCGTGGGGTATGGGAATTCAGGGACCGTTCCAATGTTCTTAATATGCAGGAATTGTGCCCAGCTGCAGCTCCTGTCTGACAACTTGACAGCTCTGGAGCTGCAGCTGGATTCACTTTGAAGAATCCACAAGGCTGATGAATCGTGGATAATATAAGTTGGTCACACTGCAGATACAAATTACTGAAGAGGTAGGGAATGGGTGACCAATGGAGAGGAAGAGTAGAAAGGTAGTGCAGAGGTCTCCTGCAGTCATCTCCCTTCAAAACAGATATACCGTTTTGGATACTGTGGGGGAGATTGTTCACCAGGGAAGGTGGCAGCAGCCAGGTTCATGGTACCGTGGCTGGTTCTGCTGCACAGAAGAGCAGGAAAAAGAGTGGTAGAGCTATAGTGTTAGGGGATTCAATTGCACAGGGAATAGATGGTCATTTCTGTGGCTGCAATCCAGAGTCCAGGATGGTATGTTGCCTCCCTGGTGCAAAAGTCAGGAATGTCTCGGAGTGGCTTCAGGACATTTTGGAATGGGAGTGTGAACAGCCAGTTGTCGTGGTGCATATAGGTACCAACAATATAGACACATAGCAGGATGAGGTCATACAGCTGAATTTAGGGAGTTAGCAGATAAACTAAAACATAAGACTCAAAGGTAGTAATCTTAGGATTGCTACCAGTGCCATGTGCTAGTCAGAGTAGTAATGGCAGTTTAACTAAAATGAATACGTGGCTTGATGAATGTGCAAGAGGGAGGCACTCAAATTTCATGGACATTGATATCAGTTCTGGGGAGGTGGACCAGTACAAACCAGATGATCTGCACCTGGATAGAACTGGAAGCAATGTCCTAGGAGGAGTGTTTTCTCGTGCTTTTGGGGAGGGATTAAACTAATAATGAAGGGGGATGGGAGCCAATGCAGGAGGTCAGAGGGATGTAATGTGGGGACAAATACAAAAGACAGTAAGGGGAAAAGTGAAAGTGGAAGGCAGAGAAGTCAAAGACAAACATCAAAAAGGGCCACAATACAATTTTAAAATGGCAATAAAATGTCAAAAAAAATGAGCTGAAGGCTCTGTGTTTCAATGCAAGCAGCATTTGCAATAAGGTGCACGAATTAACTGTGCAGACAGTTTTTAATGGATACGATGTAATTGGCATCATGGAGACCTGGCTCCAGGGTAACCAAGGATGGAAACTCAACGTCCAAGGTTATTCAATTTTCAGAAAAGGCAGATGGAAAGGGAAGGGAGGTGGAGGAAGAGATGAACAAAACAGTAATGGAGGGCATTAGCTTGGACAATGTGGAATCTGTAGGGGTGGAGCTGTGAAACACCAAAGGAAAAAGACATTAATGGGAGTTGTGTACAGACCACCAAACAGTAGTTGAGAATTTGAGGATTGTATCAAACAGGAAATTAGAGATGCATGCAGTAAGTGTAAAGCAGTTACTATGAGTGACTTTGATTGGATTAACCAAAGTGATAGGAGAATCGACGTTTCGTGCAAGAGCCCTTCATCAGGAAACACTTGCCTGAAGGCGATTCTCCTGTTCCTCAGATGCTGCCTGACATGCTGTGCTTTTCCAGCACCACACTCTCAACTCTGATTCCAGCATCTGCAGTCCTCACTTTCCCCTAACCAAACTGATAGCAATGTGGTGGAGAAGAATTTCCTGGAATGTATGATGGATGGCTTTCTCGATAAATATTTTGAGGAACCAACTAAAGAGCAGGCCATCCTTGACTGGGTATTATATCATGAGAGAGGATTAATTAGCGACTTGTGGTGCGAGATCCTTCAGGGAAGACTGACCAAAATATGGTACAATTCTTCATTAAGATGGAGAGTGGCACAATTAAATCTGAAACTAGGGTTCTGAACTTAAAGAAGGCTAGTTTTGATCCTATAAGGCATGCACTGGCTAGGATAAGCTGGAAAAGGATACTAAGGGAAGGTGGATACTGCAGATGCTGGAGATTATAATCAGGATCAGAGTGGTGCTGGAAAAGCACAGCAGGTCAGGCAGCATCCAAGGAGCAGGAAAATCGACGTTTCAGGCAAAAGCTCTTCCTGATGAAGGGCTTTTACCTGAATCATTGATTTTCCTGCTCCTCGGATGCTGCCTGACCTGGTGTGTTTTTCCAGCGCCACTCTAATCTTGAAGGACACTAAGGAGTTGATGGTGGATCATCAATGGCAGATATTTAAAGAACAAATGGATGAATTTCAACAATTGTATATCTGTAACAAGCATAAAAGTAAAACAGGGAAGGTGGCTCAACCTTGGCTAACCAGGGAAATCAGGGATAGTGCTAAAGCCAAAGGAGAGGCACATAAATTGGCCACAAAAAGTAGCAAACCTGAGGACTGGGAGAAATCTAAAATCCAGCAGAGGAGGTTAAAGAGTTTAATTCGGAAGGGGAAAATAGAATATGAGTGTAAACCTGTGGAAAACATAAAAACTGATTGCAAAAGCTTCTCTGGATATGTGAAGTGAAAAAGACTTGTGAAGACAAATGTAGGTTCCTTGCAGTTAGAATCAAACGAATTCATAAAGGACAACAAAGAGATGGTAGATCAGTTAACAAATACTTTGGATCTGTCTTCACTAAGGAAGACACAAATAACCTTCTGGAAATGCAAGGGGACAGAGGGGTAAGCATGAAGGAGGAACTGAAGGAAATTCTTATTAGTCAGGAAATGGTAATGGGAAAATTGATGGAATTAAAACTCAATAGGACCCCAAGACCTCAAGCTCTGCATCCCAGAGTATTTAAGGAAGTGCCCCTAGAAATAGTGAATGCATTAGTATTCATTTTCCAGCATTCTGTAGAGTCTGGAAGAGTTCCAATGGACTGGATGATAGTTAATGTAACCCCACTCTTTAAAATTGGAAGGAGAGAGAAAATGGGGGAATTATATACAGGACATGGATAAGGCCTCTTCTGGAATATTGTGTCCAGTTCTGGTTGCTCAGTTATAGGAAGGATATTATCAAGCTGGAGAGAGTTCACAAGAAATTTACCATGATATTGCCAGGTATGATATGTTCGAGTTATAAAGAAAGGCTGGATAAGCTGGAACTCTTTTCACTGAGGAGAAAGTGAGGACTGCAGATGCTGGAGACCAGAGTTGAAAAATGTGGTGCTGGAAAAACACAACAGGCCAGGCAGCATCCGTGCATTCCTGAAGAAGGGCTTATGCCCAAAACGTCGATTCTCCTGCTCCTCGGATGCTGCCTGGCCTACTGTACTTTTCCACCACCACATTTTTCAACTCTTTTCACTGAGGATAGGAGGTTGACAGGTGACCTGATAGTAGTTTATAAAATAAGTGAGGTACAGATAAAGTTAATGATAGTGGCTGGAGTCAAGTCTGAACTAAGTGGCATAGATTTCTATGGTTGGTGTCTTATCATCATGTTTTTGAAGGGAGTATTCAAGCAGGAAAATCGACATTTCGGGCAAAAGCCCTTCATCAGGAATAGAGGCAGGGAGCCTGCAGAGTGGAGACATAAATGAGAGGGAGGTGAGGGTGGGGAGAAAGTAGCATATAATACAATAGGTGAATGGGGGTGGATGATAAGTCAGAGAGGAGGGTGGGGGAAGGTAGGGTGGGTTTTTGGGGGGCGTGGACCTGACCAGGTTCCCTCCCATCCTGGCATCTTCCCCTGCCACCGCAGGAATTGCAAAACCTGCACCCACACCTCCTCCTTCACCTCCATCCAAGGCCCCAAAGCAGCCTTCCACATCCATCAAAGTTTTACCTGCACATCGACCAATGTCATTTATTGGATCCGTTGCTCCCGATGCGGTCTCCTCTACATTGGGGAGACTGGTCGCCTCCTTGCAGAGCACCTTAGGGAACATCTCTGGGACACCTGTACCAATCAACCCCACCGCCGTGTGGCCCAACATTTCAACTCCCCCTCCCACTCTGCTAAGGACATGCAAGTCCTGGGCCTCCTCCACCACTGCTCCCTCACCACCTGACACCTGGAGGAAGAACGCCTCATCTTCCGCTTCGGAACACTTCAACCCCAGGGCATCAATGTGGATTTCACCAGTTTCCTCATTTCCCCTGCCCCCGCCTTACCCCAGTTCCAACCTTCCAGCTCAGCACTGTCCACATGACCTGTCATACCTGCCTATCTTCCTTTCCACCTATCCACTCCACCCTCCTCTCTGACCTATCACCTTCATCCCCACCCGCATTCACCTATTGCACTCTTTGCTACCTTCCCCCACCCTCTTCTCTGACCTATCACCTCCATCCCCACGCCCATTCACCTATTGTTCTTTATGCTACTTTCTCCCCCCACCCCGCTCTCAGTTATCTCTCCACTCTAAAGGCTACCTGCTTCTATTCCTGACGAAGGGCTTTTGCTCGAAATGTCGATTTTCCTGCTCCTTGGATGCTGCCTGACCTGCTGTGCTTTTCTAGCACCATTCTAATCCAGACTCAGGTTCCCAGCATCTGCAGTCCTCGTTTTTACCATTTTTTGAAGGGAGTCCAGTCTTTTGCAGATACAGAGTTCTACATCATCAATCCTACTTTCTGCTTTGTCTGCTGAGGCCTCCAATGCAGCATCCAAATATATTGGAGCTCATTCTGTTTCTTTTATGCTGCTCTTCATGTTCTTTAGATCAGATTCACTTCCTACACAACTGAAAGCACCTGCCAAAAGTCACAATGCAGTTTCATATAACAGATGTTAACAATCTTTAAGTTGCAATTTTAAGACACTTGTTGATGCTTGGAGCCAATGAACAGCATGATTAGCACTATTAATCATTTTTATGATGCCTGTTTTCAAAGGTCGTCCAATTTAGCCCCCACGGAAGTTTTAAAAGATTATTCAAATTTGCAACATTTGCAAACTTAACGTGAATGCCTTATTTCCTGTTGATACAAATTAGAATGCTTGAAGATACCATCATAAAATGGGGAAGGAGTACTTCTAACTTAAAAAAAAATCCCCTCACCAATTATGGCCAAATTCTTTGCAGTCAGTGGCTAAGCAACAGTGCATGTTGCTGATCTCTGAGATGCCTATTCATAAGGATCTAGCAGACCGTGCAACGAGGATTTTGCTTTTACTGATATTAGTGTGAATGGTGCCAAATCAAGGGGATGTTCCGAGTTATCTCACGAAGTAGAGCAAGCAGCCAATCATATTGATAGACAATATACAATGACATAAAATACATTGTTTCATTTTTATTCTGAATAAAATCCTACTGAAAACAAAATAAATGATTTGGAGTTCAAAGTGTTGAAGGAGAAGTATTAAAGAAATAAAATATTTTAATAATGTGATTGTAATCGTATAAACTAATCAAAGAATTTTGACATTATACATGTACAAAAATAGGCCTTAGGCCCATGTGCAAAATCATGGTTTGTGGTTTAATTAGACTTCTTTCGTGAAGTAAAAAATGTAAAATGTCATCAGTTTCTGTGAAGACAGGCAAAGTTGGATGGTCCACTGTCTGCAGCTGCACTCAGATACAAAGTTACTTGCCATTAAATGTACCATTGAAACCTGATAAGTAAGACAAGTATCAGAGCCTTCCACTTGGACCCACTATTTCATATTAGTTACATTTTTACCATGGCAACAAATTGGGAACATTAAGTGCACACAAATGAAGCAGTCACTTTCTTTCAAGGAAAAAGTATATGTCACTCCTTTGCATCATGGTTGTATTGTAATGCATGAGAATCAAGTCCTGTGATTCTTTTGCTTACATTTTTCTGACTAACTTTGAGTTGCTTGATTTTTGCAAGGTTTCTCACTGCAAGGCCTAGTGAGTTCTCTTGCCATATCTCACCAAATTTGCTTCATTAATTGTTATGCACCTATGGTGCCTCTCATGTCCAATCTCCACCCATTTTTAATATGTGCTGCTCCCAGAAAAACTTGCTGCTCGGCAGATATCCCAGAATTCATTGGCATCCTTTCCACATTGTGCACTAGGGTAAGCACTGTAAATCTGGAGCTGGCCTGCATAGGTGCTGACATTTACCTTGATCATAACAGATGGGGAAATCAGTGCCATGCTTTATAGACAGATCACTGGAGGTCCTGCAGGATAGCATGATTCAGGCTTCCTTTTGCCCCAAGACCAACAGTGGAGGCCATGACACCAGACCATGCAGCCTGGTCTGAGCTTGTGAGGTTTGTGCAGTCTCAACTGTCTGGAGGAACGTCCAGCACTATAGGAGGAAGGTCAATGACCGCCTTCGCCCCGCAGTGTAAGTGGCATTATCTTCTCTTCAATACCTTGCACTCACTATCCTTTCTAATGTACTCACCTTGGTCCAACGTTCTCACTCTACAACTTTGATTATTGCTTGTGTCATCTTCTCAACTGTCCTAATCCACTCCAACCTGCAACATCACTAACACCGCACACCCTTTGTACTGCCCACTTACTTGGTTAAAACACCTTTACAAGCTGTGTCACCTACCTTCATTCCCTGTAATACCTATCCCTATCTTGTTTCACTAAGAATGCTGTCTACAATAGGGAGAAAGAGTCAAAGCAGGTGATGTTCTGCCTGTCATTTGACTTCTCACCCCTCATCAGGGAAAGATCCTGATTCTGGCCACCTTGAGCTCATTCCGGATTGATATGGGGTCTGTCCTTGACTTACTGCAACAGGAACTCCATAGTGAAGGCAATTGTCTTGATATGACTGAGGCTTGCTGACAACTATGTCAAGCTTCACAGCTTTTAGTCTGACTAAATGGAATGACAAGACAGCAATAATATGAGGTAAAAACAATGACTGCAGATGCTGGAAACCAAATTCTGGATGAGTGATGCTGGAAGAGCACAGCAATTCAGGCAGCATCCAAAGTGCAGCGAAATCGACGTTTCGGGCAAAAGCCCTTCATCAGGACAAAGGGCTTTTCCCGAAACGTCGATTTCGCTGCACTTTGGATGCTGCCTGAACTGCTGTGCTCTTCCAGCACCACTAATCCAGCAGTAATATGAGCTTGCTTTCCCTGGCTGAGGGGACAAAGTACAAAAAGGAAAGGCAAAGCCATGCAAGGCAGGGATGTTGTGAGCATTCAAAGTGGAACAAAGTGAGTGAACTCTGCTCCAGTCCCTGAGCTTGGTGAAAATTCTTGAGTGCACAATGTCCTTGCATTACAATGATAGTTGCAGCACTAAAGTGCAGAAGTATCCTATAAATGGACTGGAGATGTGCCACATGGGTTCTTAGAGTCTGGAATATGTGAGATGCTAATGTCTGCAGTGGTGCCCAACAAGTGGCACTGAGATGTTGGTGCGAGTGTCCAAAATGGAGGTTGGCCAGAGCGGAATCAACAAAATGCCTGCTCTGATTTCCTTGTTGAGTTTTCCTGATGTTCAGATCATTTCGTGATTTTGGTAAGATTGAAGACTGAATATTAACGAGGTGAGTTGTGCCATGAATAAAACATTTAACAATCATTCATCGCTGTTTGGCATTTCACTGATGATTAGTGAGAATCTTGCCACGCTGTTTGAAAAAGGCATAAAAAACGGCGAGATTTGCTCACAACATCAAGATTGGCTTTGCCATACTTATCACCCAATTCTGTCACACATCTCGCCATAATCCATGTCACTCAGTCCCCTATAAGATTCCGACTGTAGTCTTTTATATGCTCGTTACTTTATGAACATGTATTCACTGAGCATATTCTACTGTATTTCATAAGGGTATAGTGTTACCTCATTTTTATACAATGTACATACTGGTCTCATAAATACATAGATTTTATGTATGCAGTAGTTTTATAATTTCTGTATTAATCTAAATGTTTTATGCCATCGTAATATGCACATACTATTTTGCAATATATTAATTTTTAATTTTAATATTAATTTTCCATATAAAAATTCGACACGAGCGTCGTAGTCACTTCAGACAAACACTGACAAGCACTGGTTTTATTAAGAATTCTGCACGATATACAATATTGATACCTATACATCAGTTAAACATTGAGAATGACGGGTCTCAAAGTAATGAATGGCACCTTACACACTGCTTTCATATTTGAGATATAAGTCAACAAGGAAATTTTCCCATGATAGCTACTGCATTAGAGGTGACTCCAGCTCTAAACAAAATCAGTGATGAATCATGTACTGCATGAATCAGTGTCTGAGGAATGTCGTTGATCATGAGTATGAACTGAGTACCACAAAGGATTAGAAAAACAGCTGCCAGCAATAAGTGTGCTCTGTACAAAGTTGAATATTTAAGAGACAGGATACTGCATACCAAAGATTGCCAAAATTAAAGTGATAGGGAAAGGAGACCATGTGTTCACTTGAGTCAATCAGAGCAATATCTAACTTGAACCAATTACAGCGCTGCCTAGCTTTCAATTAGTATTACTTTTCTTGCTAGCAATACCGGATTATATCTTATCACCTTCATGATTATAGTCTTAAAAGGACAAATGGATATTAAATGGTTAAATATTTACAAAGTTAGAGTTCTAAGACCGGAATTCTTACATGTTGTGAATCAGTAACAGCTTTCCCCCTACTTCACTTCTCCAGTCAGATCTGTGATTCCTGGAAAATCTTGTCTGGAGCAAATTTGGTTGTTTGTATAGAACCAACATAACTATACGGTAGTTTGTCAGTGATCTTTAGATATATGAGTGGATGACGTGAAATATATTTACCTCATTTGTAAAGCTTTATAGATGCTACACTGGTATTAAGCCATTAGGTAAGCAAATGTGTGAAATAGCAGATAGACTGAAATCAAACTCTTAATATATTTACAAGTTTCTCTGACTGGAAAGTGTAACAAATTGGTGATTTGGTGGAATTGTAAATTACATTAGAGCGCCACCTAAAGTCAATTTCAGACCAGGCAATTACAGCTTACAAATTGACAAACACATTGTCACAGTTATTCTAAAGATCAAAGAATCATTGCTGCAGCACAGATTTCAGTGACGGGACCATGTGAAATCCCCAACAGCAGACACTATGGGAATCATCCAGGGAACAGAATTTTCTGAAAGGCAGTTTCCCTACATTTCAAACTCTCTAAGAGAATCCAATAACACTGTATAATTTGTGGACCTATTCAGGTTTAATAGTTACTCAGGATCAAAAACCTACTACAACTCTTGGGTAACTATTAAAATGAAACCCTGACTTATCAATAAACACCCAAAAAACTGTTCTCCTCCGAAACGTGACACCCTGGACCCCTGACAATCACTCACCTGGCCTGATCATTACCCATAACCTGATCTGATTCGAGCCTCTCCTGCACCTGATCTTGTAGACATGGCCCCCTTCTAAACCCTCCACCATCAGACTGACAGCTTCCTGACTTGAAACAACGCTTCACTCTGACAACCTGAAGTACCCTGGAAACAAATACCCACCCTATAACCCACATTTGATCTGATGAAACCCTCTCACCACTCCCCCCTCCCCCACAATGCTTGCCTGATTCCTTCAGACCCGACTGGCCTGACCTCTCCCTTAGTCCACCCAAATCCTTTCACCCATTGGACCCAAGATCTCTGACTCTGCTGCTGCCAGAATGGGCACTCCTCTATACTAAACACTCATTTGTTTACCTGCACCCCATCCAAATGGCATCATGACCCCACACCGACCTGGCCCACTAATCCCCTCATCCACTTATACTTAAATACTACCTTTCACAGGAGCTGTCAAAGTATCTGACTGCTTTCCTGGACATTTAAATCACAAACATGACACACTTACTGTTGCAAGAGGGATCTTTGCTTCCATACAGATTCTCTTCACTACTGGTTTTGTGCATTCCTCGTAAGAGGAAGCTCCATTCCAGGAATATCCAGTGCAGAAGATATCCAAAGTTAAATGGGTGACTTTTAACCCAGTTAAGGTTGGAATTAGAGTTTCCAACACTGAACAGAATATCTACACTGTTACTGACAAATGGTGGGACTTAGCAAGTTCAACAATATTTAAATTCATTTTAAATACATTATACATAAATCAATAATATGAAAATTTGATAAAAAATAAAATCAATATACTCACGTGCAGCTTCAATAAATTTTGGGTAGGCATCATATGTAATAAGTGGAATGGGCAAATCTCTGAAGTACAGTTTAAGTGCACCTGTGATTATATTTATATCTTCATAATTATTTACCGAAATATCTGCTTTCTCACCATCTAGAACACAAACATTTACAAATAATCAATGCAAAACATTTTCAGCACAATATAATGATGACATTCTTGCATTATATTCAATAAGTTTAATATAAAATAGTAAACCTATTTTAATTTTTCCATTTCTTTAATGTCTTCACATAACATCCTCCTACAAGGAAAGCATGGCAGAATACACTGCAGATATAATGATGATCATCACGAATGTTAGACAGCATCCTGAAAAGTAAGACATTTTCTTTAATCACATGTACTATACATGGTTAAAAATCACACAACACCAGGTTATAGTCCAACAGGTTTAATTGGAAGCATACTAGCTTTCGGAGCGACGCTCCTTCATCAGGGGACAATCACCTGATGAAGGAGCGTCGCTCCGAAAGCTAGTGTGCTTCCAATTAAACCTGTTGGACTATAACCTGGTGTTGTGTGATTTTTAACTTTGTACATCCCAGTCCAGCACTGGCATCTCCAAATCGTGAGTACTATACATGAATTGTATCAAAGTTAGAACATAAGAAACAGGAGCAGGAATAAGTTACTTATGCTTTAAGCCTGCTAATTACTGATCTTCTGCATCAACTGCACCTTCCTGTTCCATTTCCATCTCCTAATTTCCTTTGTGCCCAAAATCCAATAATCTATATGGTAAATTTACTCAAGTACCGAACATGTATAGCTTGTTGCAATGTAGAATTCGGAGTTGTCCTTCTCCTTTGAATAGATGCTCCTCATTTCCTGAATGGCTGACTTCTTATTCTAAAACTGTGACCGCTAGTTCCAGACTTCCCAATCAGCAATCATTCTCTAAAACATCTACTTACTCGACTGAGTCCATTTAGAATTTTATGATTCAGTTTGGTCACTCATTCTTCTAAAGTTTGGGGAATATAGGCGTAGCTGAAAATGTGTTGCTGGAAAAGCGCAGCAGGTCAGGCAGCATCCAAGGAACAGGAGATTCGACGTTTTGGGCATAAGCCCTTCTTCAGGATTCCTGAAGAAGGGCTTATGCCCGAAATGCCGAATCTCCTGTTCCTTGGATGCTGCCTGACCTGCTGCGCTTTTCCAGCAACACATTTTCAGCTAATATCTCCAGCATCTGCAGACCTCACTTTCTCCTGGAATATAGGCGTACTCTATTTAATCTTTCTCTGCTGGATAATCATGCAGGAATCAGCCTTGTGAATCTTTGCTGCACTCTCTCTACAGCAATCATATCCTTCCTTTGGTAAAGAAACCAAAATTCTACATTCTAGTTGAGTGATCCCATTAAGGCCTTATATAATGAAGTAAGGCAGCTTGTTTCTTCCACTTCAATTTCTTTGTAATAAAACTTAACATACGATTATCTTCCAAACAGCCTGATGATACTGAATTAGAAGAGTTTTTTTTAAATACGACAATCAACAGAGCTTTTAATTATAGATTTTTACGAATTAAAATTTCATCATGTCATGTTGGAATTGAAATTCCCCAGAAGATTGGCTATTCAGGATTGCTAGTCCTGTGACATTACCACTGTGCCACTACCTTAGCGAATAACTTCTAATATCGATGGTGCAGTTACAGAGGAACTAGTAGAGGCTGGCTCAGGACCATGCAATGCAGCAGCCAGAAAATCAACAGGGAGAGGCTGCAGAAAGTTTGATTTTCATGGGATGTCAGTTTCACTGGCTGAACCAGCACTTGTCACCCATCTTTAATAGCCTCCTTCTTAGTGAACCAGCTGTGTTTGTATAACAATTAACGGTTGTCCCCGCGTCTTGCTCAGAGGGGAATGCTCTTTCCAGAATGTCATCCCTTCAAAACAAGACTTTTCACCTTTCCTAGTTGGTTGAAGGGGAATTTACACGAAGAGCTTATGCCCGAAACTTTGATTGCCCTACTCCTCGGATGCTGTGCTTTTCCAGTACCACACGCTCTACTCTGATCTCCAGCATCTGCTGTCCTCACTTTCTCCCAGCATGGTGTTACTGACACATTAGGCCGCTCATATGCACTGAGACGCAATGATGGTATCAGCAGTAAGTTTTCTACAGAAATCAAAAATTGCAAATGTCTCCAGACCAATAGCCAGACTGATGCTTCCAATTTGCAGGAAATGAATGCCTATCTAGATACCCTCTAAAAGTGGTGCCTAGACTTTTGACCTTGGGAGATAGCGATTGGAGTGGTGACTTCCTGCTGGTCTGTGCAAAATGATTTGCAGTGCTGTTCATCCAGACAAAGCTAGTATGCTGGCCACTTCATGATCATGTGTGACCAGCTGTCCCAACCCCAGTGTAAAGTGTTGCTCACTTCCAGTTCTGACACCAACATTAACACCCTTAATGGAAGACTCCTATATTACAGTGTTTTTATCCATTCACTCAAGCCATCTATATCTTTTTGCAGTTTTGTTGCACCCTTTTCACAGCTTATATTTCCAGCTAATTTTGTATCATCAGCAAATTTATATTACACTTGGTCCTCTCATTGAAGTAATTGATGCAGATAAAAAGCTGAGGCCCAAGCACTGATCCTTGTGGTACCCATTAGTTACAGTCTGCCAGCTTACATATTGTTTATGTATATCTATTCTGTTTTTGATCTGTTGAGAATCCTCAATTTTGGCTGAAGGGATGTACTATACATGCTTATAACAAAATGGCCCATGTCTGCTCACACAAAATGGCTGACAGACAAAAAGGCAACCTGTCTTAGCTCTAAAATACGAGATGGCTGACAGGAGATAAATAAGACTAACAATCTATTCCAGCCTTTAATTAAAGAAAATGACACCTTTGAACAAAGTTACACCATTTCAGACAGTATTGAATAGACTAATCTTAGCCTTCATTAAAGGAAATAAAAATTGCCCCAGTGAATGGATGAACACCAGGCACAGAATAAGCCCAGTCACCTCTTTAAGTCATTATCAGAACAACAGTTAAAAGTTATTTTGTAGTTATTTCTTTAAAATGAATTAGTCTGCAATAGGTTCTAGTTAGAAATTCCCTAAGGGATTATGAAGATAGTTTTTAGCATAAAAATAAATAACCAATGTTTAATAAAAGTATTAAAAAAAAACATTTAGATCTAGATGTGAAAGTTAATTAGCTTCAGGAAATATCATCATGTGCCCTGAACAAAATAGATTGCTTACAGCCCATTAATCACAAAATACTAAGAGTAGGAAAAACTGTATTTAACCTTATACTTTATAACTAACTTCCTAACAAAAATCAATATTACAAATCTTATAGCAACAAGTTAAAACTAACTTTTGTATTTTTGCACACATAATTCAGACTGTGGGTAATATAAGAGGAATAACTGAATTTATTAATAACTGAATTAAAGACAGCACAAGATACAATAAATAATAGAATTCAAACTGCTTCTATAGATAAAGCCAGCCTGAAAAGGAGTGTAGCAATTAACTTTGGAATGTGAATGAACAGGATGCATAGAAAGATCCCAAAGACTAGATATTATATAGTGCCTGGTAAACACAATGGAACCATGAGAACCTGAGGCTATTCTAAGGATGCTGACATTGATTAGGTGTTTTACCGGAGGGAAGGACTGTAACCAAGTTGTCTGTGATCATTTAATACAGAAATGTATAAAAGTACTGCTTTTTGCTGGGCAAGTTACAGTGTATCATTGATCTATCTTCTGATCTGAACTAAAGATTAAATGAATAACTGAATTTGTATGTCGAGGCCAGGCTCGGGGGAAGATCCTTTGGCCCTCTCCCTGCATTAACCAGTTTCTACATGAATAAAGTTCCACTCGCCTGAGTTCTGCTTGTCTCCTGTGTTTTCACTCCGCTTTTCTCTTACACTTGCCAATATATTGCCTCCAATACTACGAGCTTGAATCTTGGGTAAGAATCTCTTTATAAATTTGAAATTTATAACTCCTGCCTTCACTGGTTCTCCATGTCCACTCTATCATCCACCCCCTTGCAGCCATGTATATATGTAACTGTAGAGGCCAATCCTTGAGTGGCAAACTGTTCTAGAGCTGACACAGATGCCTAGCACTGTGCTGAGGTTGACAGATTTCTTTTCTTCCAATAGTTCTTAGTTTCCAATGCCATTTGCTCACTTTCTTTTGTATTCTGTTTTTTTCCATGCCCTGACAGATTATTTGCTGTGAGGCAGAAAGACCAGCAGCAAGGATATCTAATGCATTGACTCCAATATTGGTCAACTTGAAGTTTTGCTTACAGATATCCCAGTCTGCAGATGTAGACAACTTATTGGTCTTCTCTCATTAGCAAACTTCCCATAAAGCATGTTGCTTTGGAGATGTGGCTGTCATCCACTCTGTTCACATGATCCAGCCAACGGAGTTACCACTGATTGAAAAGAGCAAACATGCACACTTATGTACTTCTATATTCATTACTCTGTCTTGCTGTAATATGCTTTTTAATAAAAAAAATCATTCATGGGATGAGGGTGTCACGGTCTAGGCCAGCATTTCTTACTCAACCTAGAGGCTAGTTAAGAATCAGCCAAATTGCTGTGGGTCTGTAGTCATGTAGGAGAGACAATGGAGATCAGGTAAGGAAGGAAATTTTCTTCGCTAAAGAGTATTAGTGGACCAGATGGGTTTTCCTGACAATCAAAAATGGTTTTACGGTCATCATTAGACTCTTGATTCCAGATTTTTATTCAATTTAAATTCCACCATCTACCATGGTGGGATTTGAACACCAGTCCCTAAAAAATTACCTGGGTCTCTAGAGTAACAGCCCAGTGAGAATACCACTAGGCCATTGCCTCCTGTGCTTAATATTCACCTCGGGCAATGGAGGTGCTACCTGTACAGCCGCTCCTCTTGACTTGCCTAAATTGTCTATGTTTTGTTGGCGAGAGCCGAAGCCTGGTAGACACAGAGCTTTATATTTTCAGTTAGCTTTTTGTTGAACTTCTCAACTTTAACATGACAGCTGTACCATGGCTATCCTGGTACTGGTTTTGGCATCAAGTGACAGGTAACTTGTAATTACTGGCCCAAGGACTGTGAAGCTGTCCAGAGTGAGGTTTTTGATGCTGATGGAAACCGGAGTCTCCACATTCTGGCCCTTAAATACTTTGGACTTTGGTAACTTATTTGTCTGTCCAAACCCCCTACAGAACCAGGAGAACCCATCTGCAATCTATTGCAAATGAACCTTTGCACAAAATGCCAGTGCAGTGTCATCAGCAAACAGCAATTCACAGACTAGGTCATAATGCAACTGGACCTAGGCATGCAGTCTTGCCAAGATTAACATTTTAATATCAGCTCAGGCACACAGGTAGACGGCAACATTTGTGTTGCTGAAAATGTATACTAGCAGCATGGATAAAAGAAAATGTTACCATAAGGAGTCAGTGCCAGATCATACTTCCGTTTCATCCCACAACTGATCCTGAGAACTGATTTTGCTCTAAAATAATTGACAAAACATGTTCTGATTGAAATAGAAATGATATCTAGAAATCCAGACAGGCAGTTACTTCTGCAGCAGTTTAAGGAGCCTGTCTCTGCTGAGACGATCAAAAGCCTTGGTGAGGACTTTGAAGACAATGCATAGTTCATGATATATTTCCGAAGTGATAAAACCATACTAACTGTTGATTTTTAGCCCTGAAGCTACAGTGATTCAGGATAAATACTTGCTGCCATTATGAGCAAACATCTTCACTATTTAACAAGATGATGTCTTAATAACTGTTGCGGTTAGTGTGATCTTGTTTGTCTAGAGGCATAAATGTTCATGGAGATGCTTCAGCACTGCCAGTTTTCTTGTTTTGACTATTTCAGATGGAATGCCACAGTTTCTCAGGGATTTACTGCAGGAAAGGTGGTCAATGGCTTTGTTCAGCTCCAAAGTATCGGGCTTGCTGTTTAACTCCTTCATGACAGGAAATCTGGAATGAGGCTGAAAGCTTCTTCAGTTAACATTCTCCATTAGGCAGAATTCAGTGTAATGCACCACTCACCTGTCCATCTGTTTGCTAGGTCTGTGCTAATCATTCTTGTTGGTCTTCAAGCGGGCTGATTTGCTTGCTGCCAGGCTTACTGTTTTCTTGATTTCTTTATACACCCCTCCAGCATTCCCTGATTCAGCAGCTGGTTGTATGTTGTTACAGTTTCAACCAGTGCTAAGCAGTCTGTTGAAACATGACAATGGCAGCTCTGAGAGCATTGAGATTTTGTCTGCAGTCCATGAGGGCTCTTCTCTTGACCACAGTAACTGACTTCATTTCAGTCCAATAAGGCTCAAACAAGACAACATTCTTCTGATCTCCTTCCCCTTATGCAGTCAGTGTATATTTATAGCTGGTGCTATGCAGATGATCCCACCTTAACACACATTCTGGCTTTAGATGTTGTCCAAAAGAGTCAGATCAAGGAAGTTGAGGAACTCATTGAGTTTTTTCTGGTCAGCGGTACAGCAAATTTGATGAAAACTTTTCTTTTTTAGAGTGGTACTGTTTCTTTGGTTGAAGCCGGACATTGCTACACAATAGGGAGTGGTCAGTGTCACCGACAACACTATATAATTATGACTGGTGGTGACACTGTTGAATCTGGTCCATGTGATAATATGTTTTAACTGGGAGAAAGTGAGGACTGCAGATACTGGGGATCAAGAATCAAAACGTGTGGCGCTGGAAAAGCTTAGGAGGTCAGGCAGCATCTGACGAGCAGGAGAATTGATGCTTTGGGCATAAGCCCTTCATCAGGAATGTGGGGGTGTTGCTGAGAAATTAATAGGAGGGTGGGGGTGGGGCTTATGCCCGAAACGTCGACTCTCCTGCTCCTCAGATGCTGCCTGACTGGCTGTTCTTTTCCAGCATCACACTTTCGATACTGCATTCTAACTGGTACCAGTAGTGTGATCTTGGATGTCTCCAGGACACTGTGAGGCATCGCTCAGTGTAGAAGTAGCTATTTATTAGAAACTCCATTGGAATCAACATAACACCAGCAATGACCGTTCATTTTTGTCATCCTGTCAATCCCCTGAAATCCTGTACAGTTTGGTCAAGCTACATAATCTTTACCAACTCTTGCATTGAAGTTGTCTCGAAGGTACAGTTCCACAATGCTAGGAATTTTGTTAATAGCTTGATCAGATGCCCTGCATAACTGATCCTGGACATTAGGGGTAGAAGTGAGCTTTGTAATTAGTTTAACAATCACAGTCATCCTGTGTACATTGTGAAATGGCAGAAGGTAATTGGTACATTCACGATGTATGGTCCTAACATTTCAGTTTGCAATGTGAAAGACAAATATCCTCTTTGCTGAGTTTCTCTTGGATAGATCAACACTCACCTGTTGAGGGTTGACCCTCTAAGGTCCAAGTACCCAATTAAAGCAAGCAGGCATCTAACTGATTGAGGACTATTTGGCTTCAGCCAGGCAGTAGCTAACCAACAATATGTGATGATCTCTCCCAGAAATTAGTTTAATTATGCTAATTGAACAAAAGCTTTTATTGAGAGTCTCCCAGCTCCCTTCCACATTCTGCTGCAAGAATTGACAGAAAGCCACATTGCAGTTGATCAATTACTGTGGGGGTTGAATCCTTTAGTTGTCTTCTCCCCTGCAACAGCTACAATGCAGCGGAACTATTTGATGGAGCTGGATGTCAGATTTGTGGGCACCAGTGCTTAACCGTAAGCCAGTGGGCCAGTAAGACATGCCATCCAACTACCAGATTCTCTCTGAGATTAGCCAGAATCTGTGAGGTACTTAGTTTAGGTTTGTTGTCATGGGAGATGCTACGTACAACTTGCTGATTAGGAAGCTACATCATGTGGGATATGTCGACACACTTGGCACTCTTTTTTCGGTTATACTGCTAGCCAGTGGTAAGAACTTAAAGCATGAGGTAACAAGCACACTAACCATTAGACACCACCACTAAACGAACATATTTGAAGTACCATACCAGAGACGTGCAATTTATGCACAGATATAATGCAAAACTGGATTAAACTAGTTCTCTTATCAATTTATATATGAGTCAGTTTATCTATAATGTGACAATTTGGCAAGAGATGGGACTACTGATGCTCTAGCCGAATTAATTTGAGTCAGAGAAGCTTCTCGCTAACCAACTGCGGAACTTGTGAATGTTCTTTCTATGAGAAATAGACTTAAAAATCCAAATCTATAGGAAAATGCATTGTGCATATGGATGGATTGACCCTTAACGATAGCAGCATCAACTGGTATTATCAGGAGACTGGTGGGACTGCCGACATGACTGACAATCTTTAAGTGTGAATGTGGAGTGGCTGCAGATGTTTTTCACCACTAACAAGGAAAAGTACCATATTTTTGACTGAAGCAGGCACAGAAAATCATAAAATCTAGGAGCTAATCAAGCCCACTCCACCATTCAATAAGATTAAGGCTGTTCTTCTACTTCAACAAAATTTTAAGACACAAAATCCAAACCTTTTGATATTTCTAGAATATTGTAGAATTATTTGTAGAAATCTATCAGTCTTGAACATACTCAGCCAGTGAGCATCCACATTCTTCTGGCACAGAATTCCAAAGATTAATTAAACTTAATCAAATTAAGATGTATAGGATTCACAATGACTTGACCCTTTGGATTCAGAATTGGTTTGCCCATCGAGGCATAGAAGGTAGTGGTGAAGAGTGCTTTTCTGGCTAGATGTCTATGACTTGTGGTGTTCCTCAGGGATCTGTACCGGGACTTCTGCTATATATATTACATGACTTGAAAGAAAATGTAGATGAATGGGTTAGTAGGCTTGCAGACTTTACAAAGATTGGTGGAGTTTTCAATAGCATAGAAGGTTGTCAAAGGATACAGTGGGATGTAGATCAGTTGCAGATATGGGTGAAGAAATGACAGATGGAGTTTAATCTGGGTAAGTGGGAGGTGCTGTACTTCGACAGATCAAGTATTAAGGAAAAGTATAGTTAATGGCAGGACCATGAACAGTACAGTACAGAGGGATCTTGGGTTCAAGTTAATAGCTCCCCGAAAGTGGCCACTCAAGTAGATAGGGTGGTATAAGCATGCTTGCCTTTAATGGTCAGGGAATTGAGTACAAGAGTCAGGATATTATGCTGCAGCTTTATAAAACTTTGGTTAGGCCACACTTAGGGTATTGCCACATTATAGGAAGGATGTGGAGGCTTTGGAGAGGGTGCAGAAGAAGTTTACTAGGATGCTGCCTGGATTAGAGGGTATGAGCTATAATGGGTCTAGAAAAAACTCTGGTTGTTTTCTCTTGAGTAGCGGAAGCTGAGGGGAGACTTGATAGAAGTCTGTAAAATCATAAGATGCACAGATAGGGTTAACAGTCAGAATCTTTTTCCCTCAGAGTCTAAAACTAGGAGGCATGCATTTATGATGAGAAGGGAAAAGTTCAAAGGAGATGTGAGGGGCAAGATTTTTTTTTACACAGAGAGTGGTAGGAGTCTGTAACACACTGCTGGGATGGTGATGGTAGATACAAAGGGGCGTTTAAGGGGCTTTTAGATAATCACATGAACATGCAAGCAGTGGAGGAATGTGGATCAAGAGATTAGTTCAATTTGGCACCATGCTCGGCACAACATCCTGGGCTGTGCTGTGCAGTTCTGTGTTCAATGTAAGCTTTCAAAACTCTCATCTCAATCCTAAACGACCTGTTCATTTTTCTGAGACAGTGTCTCCTGATTTCAGACACTTCCAGCCAGGGGAAACACCCTATTTGCATCCACATTAGAGTGTGGTGCTGGAAAAGCCTAACCGGTCAGGCAGCATCCTGGGTTATAGAGAGAGGAGGAGAACGTCTTCAAGGTAGGTATCCTTGGAAGAGGCTTCACAATAAGGTTATAATCTACACTGCTGATCCCTGTAGAATTTTATAGGTTTGAATGAGATCACCTTTCAGTCTTTTAAACTCTCAAGAAAATGCTCAAAATTTTGCTTGTAAATGGTAGAGGAAGCTGGTTTGAAGCTGTTGTGCAGGAGTCTTGGCGAGTTACTACAGTGCAGTTCCTGTAGTCACACTGCAGTTCCTGTGTGTCAGTGGTGCATGGAAAAATCATTCAAGGTGGCGGATTGGTTGTCAATTAAATAGTCTGTTTGATCTTGGATGGTGTCAAGGTTCTTGAATGTGGTGTAATTGCATTCATCCAGGCAAGTGGAGAGTATTCACACTCCTTACTTAGACCATAAGACCATAAGACATAGGAGTGGAAGTAAGGCCATTTGGCCCATCGAGTCCACTCCGCCATTCAATCATGGCTGATGGGCATTTCAACTCCACTTACCCGCATTCTCCCCGTAGCCCTTAATTCCTCGTGACATCAAGAATCTATCAATCTCTGCCTTGAAGTCATTTAGCGTCCCGGCCTCCACTGCACTCTGCGGCAATGAATTCCACAGACCCACCATTCTCTGGCTGAAGAAATGTCTCCGCATTTCTGTTCTGAATTGACCCTCTCTAATTCTAAGGCTGTGTTCACGGGTCCTAGTCTCCTTGCCTAACGGAAACAATTTCCTAGCGTCCACCCTTTCCAAGCCATGTATTATGTTGTAAGTTTCTATTGTCTCCCCTTAATCTTCTAAGTGCCAATAAATACAATCCCAGGATCCTCAGCCGTTCCTCGTATGTTAGACCAACCATTCCAGTGATCATCCGTGTGAATCTCCGCTGGACATGTTCTAGTGCCAGTATGTCCTTCCTGAGGTGTGGGGACCAAAACTGGACACACTTGTGGCCTGTTAATGGTGGAAACACATTGGGGAGGTAGGTGGGGAGTTATTCATTACACAATTGCTAGCTTCTGATGTGCTCTTATAGCCAAAGCCACACTACCATAATGGCTAATCCATCTGTGATGACACTGACCTTTAGATTCAAGCAATGATGGTTAGATTGTCCCCTGATGTGGATGGTGATTGCTTTGTACTTGTGTAGCATGAAGCTTAGTTGTCACTTATCAGCCCAACCTTGGATGTTTTCAGGTCTTGCTGCATAAGGATACACAGTGCTTCTATATCTGAGTTGCTATGAATGGTGCTGAACATTGTGCAATTTCTGATCTTATAAAGGTCATTGATGAAGCAGCTGAAGATGGTCAGGTCTCGGACACGACCTTGAATAACTCTGAACAGTGCGCCTTGGAGTTCAGATGATTGACCTCCTAGAATCACAACCACCTTCCTCTATGTTATACTTAACACTCCATTCAGTGGGAGATTTCCCGTACCCTTGATTCTGATTGACTCCAGTTTTGCTA
The DNA here is from genome assembly GCF_020745735.1 of Hemiscyllium ocellatum. NCBI lineage: Eukaryota > Metazoa > Chordata > Chondrichthyes > Orectolobiformes > Hemiscylliidae > Hemiscyllium > Hemiscyllium ocellatum. The sequence continues at coordinate 67,110,765 of NC_083407.1, forward strand.
GGTATCTTGATGGTGTACTTGGCCAAATATCACCTTGATGACAAGGGCAGCCACTCTCACCTCAACTTGGAATTCAGATGTTGTGCCCATGTTTAAACCAAGGTTGCAATTAGGTCAGAAGATGAGTGGCCCTGGCAGCAGCCAAACATCAGTGAGCAAGTTATTCCTTTGCAGGTGCCACTTGAGAGGATGGCAGAGTATGTTTGACAGGATATTTGGGATGGAAGCTGGTGGGTATCTTTAACAGCGGTCATTAAGGCCAGCCTTTTAAACAGCATACTTCCGAACCTGCCAGTCCCTGGGGGGCCTCTGTATTGCTTACAGGTGTGGAAGGTTGAATTCCCATTAACACCTGCAGTCTGGAACCAAAGTTAACAATAATCAAGGCATTTTGATTTGTGGACTTGAGAATTTCCTGGCTTGGGAGTGAACACTTTTTGTTTATTCCTTCCTTTCTGCATGCCTATAGAACCTTTTGCAATGTTTGTTTGTCTTTTGCTATTTTATGCTGAAATTTACTTTTCTCAATCAATCTCTTGCTAATCTTTTACCAATTTCTAGAATCTTTCCAATTTTATGACTGCACTTATTGGTAACTATAATTTTCACCCCTGATCTACTTTTAACTCTTATGTTAGTCATTTTCGCATAAGCATTATTTTTCCTTAAGACAAACCACAACTGTTGCAAATAATAATTGATCCATTAAACACATTAATTAACTTGTCCCTCATACCTACATGGTCTGCTTTGTTCAGATTTAGTACCATTGTTTTGGATTTAAATGTATTGCTTTCAAGCTCAATACAGAATTCCAATAAAATTTCACTGCTCCTTATAGGTCCCTTTGATACAAGGCCATTCATGAACCCCTTTTCATGGTACAATGCTGGATCTAAAAGAGGCTTTTTGCTGAATTCATTCTTTGACATATTGATTGACAAAATTGATTGGACAACACAGTGGTTCAGTGGTTAGCCCTGCTGTCTCACAGTGCCAGGGATACAGGTTCAATTCCAGCCTTAGGTGACTGTGTGGAGTTTGTACATTCTTCCCATGTCTGCGTAGAGTTCAGTTGGGTGCTATGGTCTCCTCCCACAGTGCAGGTTAGGTGGACTGTCATGCCAAATTGTCTCAAAAAATGTGGCACTGAAAAAGCACAGCAAATCAGGCAGCATCCGAGGAGCAGGATGCTAAATTGTCTGTAGCATCTAGGGATGCGTAGGCAAGGTGAATTAGCCATGGTAAATATGGGGTTACAGGGATAGGGCAGAGGGCTGGGTACAGGTGGGATATATTTTAAAGGGTCGGCACAGACTAAATGTGCTGAACAGCTTCTTTCTGCACTGTAGGAATTCTGTGATTCAATCAAAACTACCATCTATCCATTCACATACAAACTGATGTACATTTTGGGAAGGAGAGTCTTGTAAGAATATTTTCTTACAAATATTAGGTCACTGATATGAAGTTATATAACATAAAGATGGTGAAAACCTGCAGTGTTGCAAGTTCATTTCTTTCTATGACAAAAAATCAACTACTCCACTCAAATAGAAATTTGTTGGGAACAAAATATTAAAAGAGGGTTTCTAAATATATGATTTTGCAGCTTTAATAAGATATTCTGCTTTTGGTTAGAAGTATTAGTATCTGATATCCTTGAACAAAGTAAAGAAATCTGACTTTTCAGTCTCCTTTAGAAGTATCAGCTTCTTTTTCAGCCACCATTCACTCCAATTAGATTTCTTCACATCTAATTTATGTGATTACAAGTAAAATATTCAAAATTTGTCAATTAATTTGTTAGTTTTACAAAAATACCATAAATGAAACTGTACATACCTCTGTCAAATGCCAGTTTGACATCTTCAATTAGATCACTAAACCCTGATACTCTGTACAAACCTTCAGACATTAGACCTACGAAACAAAATTTTAACAACAATTATTTTTCAGGAACAACAATTTATATTTATTTAGTTTTTAATTGATGTTGATGTTGTTCACAACAGCATTGTAAAACAAAATATGAAAATGATCCAAATATGGAGATATTAAATTGCCAAAGGTTTGGTCAAAGAGGCCAAAAGATGAAAATGAGATCGAGTGGCAGAGAAGTTTAAGAACGAATACCAGATCTTGGTGACCAGGCCACTGAGTCACAGTCACCACTGGTTATAATTTAGAAATTCTCAAATGGCCGCCATTAGAAGAGTGCAGGTATTTCAGACTTGCTTGACTGTCAGCCAATGAAAATAGAGAACACTGGATGGTATAGAATGGAACTTGGTGTGAGCTCAGAGCTGAGTTTACATAGGGTAGAATGTGGGAGTCCAACCAGGTGCACTAGAGTAGTTGAGTCAAGAGATAAAGATGACATACATGATGGCTTCATAAGCAGATGAGGAGAGACAGGGCTGAAGCTGAGTGATGTTACAGAGATACAAAAAAAATTACTCCAAAGGAATTGAGTCTTAGATATTAAAAATGGTACTTTGATCAACACCTTCCATTCAAAAATGCATTTGAAGCCAGCTAGCAATTGTCTTAATGACACTTATTTTCTAATACTTGTAGAGGGGCTATGAAAAGGACTAAATAATATTAAACTTTAACTAATGTTGTTGTGCTTATTTCTACTTCTAGAAGATTGTACAAAGATACAATTTTACACTAATTTAAAAAATATTTACACTCAAGGACTTGAACAACTAAGTGTTAAAAGTGGAAACCCAGTTGTGTTGCCACATCAATAAATAAAATGAAAGTAAGGTCAAATATGCAAGAGTAATTTGAAAATACATTTTCAAAGCTTGGCTAAATTTCTGAAGTCTCTTTTTAAGGTAATTAGTTGTTGTTGGCTCTACATTGCGCCTGTAATCCTTCCACATTTCTCTCTCTTTGGGTGATAACCATGCCATATTAAGCTCATGGATGATCATATCACTAACCCATCCCCACATTTTGTTACATCTTCATCAGTGGTTGCTACACCAGTATGATGGCCATCACTTCTGCAATGAGCTTGTCTGCCTGGTCAAGGAAGTGTAATCCTAAGTCTCCCCTTGTACCCAACTTTGAACACACTTCAAAACTAAGTGACCCCAGCAGCCACTATTCTGATACCACCAGGCTATCTACATTTCCATTCTGATATTAACACATACTGATAAAAAAATTCACTTCTAATTAAGAATAGTTTGGACCATGTGGCTTGATCCTCCCCTAGGGATTAGGTTCCATGCCAACAGCCACATTATCACAGAATGCAAGCCAATTTTGGGACAGTTCTGCAAAAATTAGTTGCTGCTTTTCCTACATTACAATATTGACTATACTTCAAAACATTTCACTGTCTCTATATGCATTAGAACATCCAAAAATGGTGAAAGGTAACAGGTAACATATGAATGCAAGTTCTTTCTTCCATTCACAGCAAACCAATGTTTTTGATAATATACAGTTTGTAATGTAGATTACAACAAGCCATCCTCTATAATTACATTTTATGACTTAGTAAGGTGAATCATTTTGCTTTAAGGTCTGTTAGAAACATTTAAGCTTTTGCGAAACATCCATAGCTTAGAAGGGAGAATTGTTGTTTCAGTTTTATTTTATCTTGGGCAGTGCTATGAAGTAATTGCATAGAAATGCATCTATAGAGCCAATAAAGCGTGGAATTGGAAAAAAGCACAGCAGATCAGGCAGCATCTGAGGAATAAGAGAATCAACATTTCAGGCTTAATCCTTCATCAGGCCTGGGAAGGGGGAAGAGGCTGAGAAGTAAAGAGAGGGTGGGGCTGGAGAAAGGTAGTTGGGATGGTGATGGGTGAGTGAA